>NC_056681.1:12875000-13202500 GCF_018350215.1 Panthera leo
CAGGTGATGGAGGGAAGGTCCTTCCCAGGAAGGCTCTGTTGGGAGAGGACAGGAGAGGGCACTTCTTTCAGGCTTAGTTAGGGGCACACTGGGGCAGGTAGAAAGAATTAGGTAGGAAGGCTAGGCTGGAAATGTAGTGTAAACACTGAATACCAGCTTGCGGGGCAATGGGGAGCCACAGATGGTCCTTGAGCAGGAGTCATGGAAGGTTAACCGGGCTGTAACCCCCGGAGAGGTGAGCCGGGAGGACAGCTCCAATAACAGAGCTGGGCAAGAGGGAAATGATGGGGAGCAAGGCTGGTGGGGGCCTCCTCTCAATGCCCTGGGGTCTGTGTGTGTGTGTGTGTGTGTGTGTGTGTGTGTGTGTGTGCCTCACAGCTGATACGCCCCATCAATGCCCTGGATGAGCTCTGCCGCCTCATGAAGTCCTTCGTCCACCCTAAACCTGGTGCCAGTGGGAGCCTGGGCGCTGGCCTCATCCCCATCTCCTCGGAGCTCTGCTACCGCCTGGGCGCTTGCCAGATCGCCATGTGTGGCACAGGCATGCAGAGGTGAGCTGCTGTGACCCTGGAGTTGGGGGGGCGGGGGTGGGGGGGTGGGTGCTGGACGGGCTTCCGGGAGCGAGGAGGCAGGCGGCCGGGGGGCTGAATCCTGGTTCTGGCCCTGCCTGTTGGGCCCAGCCACAGCCTTGGCCTTCCCTCTCAGCCTCAGTCTGGGCAGCGGGACTGCAGGGCTGTGTGGTCCTAGGTGACCTGCTCTGGTTCTCTGTGCTCGGTGTGAATGAGCACCTGTGCTCGGTGTGAATGAGCACCTGTGCAGGGTGGTTCTGCCTGACCATCCGTTCGCCATTAACGTGCTGGTCTTCGCTGGGGCGGAGCTGGCCTCCGTGCCTCGTGGACACTCCCCCACTTTCTGCCCGTTGTCCCTGTTCCTTGTTCCCAGGGGTGGGAGTCACCTTCTCTGAGACACTCCCTGACCTCCCAGTTTAAAACCGCACCCTCTGCCCCCACCCCCCTTCCCCTCCCCTCCTCCTCCCCTCAAGCAGCCCCACCACCATCCCACACGCTGGGAGCTTGGTTTATGTGCCAGTTTACGCCCAGTCACCCCCCCAGTGTCGGCCGGCTTTGTGAGGGCAGGAACTTGTCTCGCTTCTCTGCCCTAGCCTGGCACTGAGCAGCACCTGGCACACAGCAGGTGCTCAATAAATGCTCGTCGCGAGTGCTTGCTGTGTACTGGGCAGCACCGTTGTCAATGGATTAACTCATTTCCTCTTTGTAGCAAGCTGGTGTGATATGGCCTCTTCCAGGGGTTCTCAGTCGAGGGCGGTTTTCCCCCCCAGGGGACACCTGGCACCGTGTCCCGATGCGAGGAGGGCACTGTTGGTGTCTAGTGGTCAGAGGCAGGACAGCCCCCCACGTCCCCGGTCCGAACGTCAGTAGTACCTCGATACCGGTCTGCCCCTGTCTCGCGGTTGAGGAAGCCGGTCTGGAGAAGGCAGCTTACCTGCTGAAGTCCACAGAGTGATTATGTGGCTGAGCTTTGAGTGCAGGGGGTCTGGCTGCAGTGCCCACGTTCTAGACTTGTTCAGAACAGACGTGAGGGACGAACGGATACGTCCTGTCGACAAGTTGGGAGGCCAAGCGATTAAGGGAATCACTTCAGTTGTTTCCCCCAACAAGTGTTTATTCACCAAGGTCCTCTTCTGAGCTGGCCGTTGGGAGTGTCAGAGAACAAAACAGGCGAAAGGAAGCTGACGCCTTAGTAAAGCAGGAAAACGCCTACTGTGTGCGGGAGTGCTGGCTGTCGGGGGGAAAGACGGGCGGGTGTTGGGGGGGTGGATGGGGGAGGGGGCGGGGGGGTTGGGGGGGCCTCTCAGGGAGAAGACGCCTGAGGAGGAAGGAGCAAGTCCAGCAGTTTTCTGGGGGCACGTGGGGCAGTTCTCAGGGCAAGAGAGCAGGGCATGAGGCCTGCCCGGCAGCGACGGCCCCTCCCGCCCCTCCCCTGCAGGAGCACCCTGAGTGTCTCCCTGGAGCAGGCGGCCATCTTGGCACGGAGCCACGGGCTGTTGCCCAAGTGCATCATGCAGGCCACGGACATCATGCGGAAGCAGGTGAGGTGGCCCCACCCTCCAGGGACTCTCGGGGTCTCGTGGGCTGAGGGCATGGTGGCATGAAGGGCCCCAGACCTGGACCTTCTCCCCATCTGGCGGGGCCCCGGATCTCAGCTTCTGGGGCCTCCCGTTACTCCCCTTACCCCACCCCACCTGCACCCACACACTTCCTCCCTGAACTCTGTGTCGAGGCAGGTCCCAAGCCTCCTGCTTTCTTCCCAGGGACCCAGGGTGGAGATTCTGGCCAAAAACCTCCGAGTCAAGGATCAGATGCCCCAGGGTGCACCGCGGTGAGTGGCTGCTCCCCCCAAACCCTCTGGGAGGCCAGGACCGGGCTTGGCCGAACTCCTGGCCTCACCCCGGGAAGCCCCCATGGTGTTCATGCGGGGCCCCACCGCTCGTTTATGGGGACGCACTTTGGGGGGGTGACAAATACCACTGCAGGCAGCGTTCTTATTTCTTTATCAAACAACAACCTTGTGAGCATTCTCTCCAGCCGGCAGCTGGGGGAACTGAGGCACAGAGAGGTTAAGTCTCTCGTCCGAGGTCATACAGCTAGCAAATGGCGGAGCTGGGACCCTGCGCCCTGGCAGCGGAGTCCTAGGGGCTGAGCTCCTGACCACCGTGCTGCCTTGCCTCTCTGTCCTGCCTGTGTCACCACAGCGGCCTCCGGTCCGGTCCCCCTGCCATCATTCTCCCCACAGCCGATCTGACCCACGAGTGGCTCCCTCTTACTTGAGGGTGAAGCCCAGGCCCTTGGCGGTGCAGACGCGAAGGAACCCGGGGGCCGCCCGCGTGGTGCCGCAGAGGGTCCCCCCATCTGTGAAAAAACTCCCAAGGGCGGAGCGCTGTGGCTAGTTTGCCACCACCAGCGTGGGAAAGCTCCCGCCGTGTGCACGGACGCGCACACACGTATCCTCACCCCCAGACACACGCGTGCAGACGCGTCTGTGTCTGCAAACTCGTTGCCGGTCCGGAGGGGGCCAGACAGCCGGGGGGGGGGGGGAGCACGAGCAGCGTGGAGGGTTTTCACCCCGCATCTTTTTATACCCGTCGAGCTGTGTTCCTTGGGCGCGGATTACGTGCTCAAAAAGAATGGGCGGCCGGGCCATTGCTCATGGGGCTCCTCACCCGTCTCCGCCAGGCTTTACCGCCTCTGCCAGCCTCCGGTGGACGGAGACCTCTGAACGTGCAGACAGGTGCCGGGTGCTCGGCTGCGTCCCCCCCGGAGCTGGGCTTTGGGAAGCCACAGGGGGCCGCGCCGGCCTTCTGCAGAGCCGGCTGCGACGCTCCTTCCTGCTCCAGGATCCGTCAGCCTGCGTCTTCACCTCCTGTGTGGACAAGCGGAGCCCCCGCTCTCCGATGAGCCGGCCGGTCGGCCCTGGGCCGGCACATTCTCCACGCTTGTGCCCGAAGCCCGAGGGGGGTGCCGGGGACCCACGGAGCTCACTGACGGGTGCAGCCAGGACCTGGGCTCCTGCCCACAAGTCCCCAGGACACGGAGGGGGGGATGTCACGGGTGCTGTAGCTGGAGGCCTGCGCACCCAGCTCCCTCAGGATGGTTCAACCTGCACTTTTGAAACCCCTGGTTTCCTTCTAAGTCCACATTCCAGGCGGCACACGGTGTCTCCTCCTCCTCCTCACCTTAGCTGCCAGTTCACCCCTAACCCTGTACTAACCTGCTCGGTGGACTGGGAGAAGCCGGGCCTCTGCCAGGAAAGACAGAGGGACGGGGCACACCACCTGTCACCAAGAGGATACTCCAGAGCCACACCAGCTTCTGACATCACCGCCATTGGAACTCGAGCCACCAGTCCTGGGCGCGAGATTTGCTCCGACTGTATTTATATGGCGTGAACTCTCTATGGTTTGTTTTGGGGTTTTTATGTTGTTGGTGTCGTCGAGATTTTTTTTTTTTTTTCTGGGTTGTGTAATTATATATTTGACATTTTAAATCTCAAAGAAAGGTATATTGTCTAACAGGGGACCAACATAAGGTAGTGTTGATGACTTTTCCCACTTCTACTAAAAGAGAAAACTAAATTATTGAAAATCCAACAAATGTCAGTATTTCATCTTTTTTAATATTAGGGTCTTAAGGTATCACTCACAGGTGTTGGCTAGGATCCCTTCCCCCCCCCCCCCCCCCCACCCCCCCGCCTCAGTTCTCCAGCAGCCGGTCAATATTAGCTTGAATTACTCTGCTGTCTTTCGGCCTGGCTGTGAGGGTTTGAGAGGCAGGTGGACCAGGGCTGGGGGTGGGAGGGGGTTGAAGCGCCCACTTGAGATGCTGTCCCGCACAGGTGTCTGTCCTGCAGGTGGGAGGGCCCCTGGGAAACGCTGGGTGGTGGCTTCTGTAACTTATTATTATTATTATTTTTTGATGTTAGCTCAGAGCAGGGCACTTGGGATTTCTCAGCCAGCCAGAGAGACAGGAAGTCACCCTGCCCGCCTCCTGGGCACAGGGACCCACACTGGGACCTCCTCAGCAGTTTGTCCCCTCTAGCTTGTGTGTGCCAGCAGGGAGAAACCCCAGCCGAGGTAGAAGGGAGGGGATATCTATTCTCCACCCTTGTGTGGTGGGTGAGATCAGGTCTGGGTTGCCCACTGCCCCTGAGACTTGAAGCCCCACCAGCATCTTGGCCCCCTGGGCCTCCAGGGACCACCCTCCATCACTTGCCACTGTGGCCGAGATGGCAAGACGTGGGCTTGTTGCTGGACCCAGGTGGCAGGGACACAAATGAAGACCGGCTTTAGCCCCCTGGTGGGAAATGGAGAGGGGCCCCTGAGGGCAAGGGTGTTGTGCACTGGTTTACTTTAAAATGTACAGATCTTCTCATTAAAGTCATGATAGATTTTTTTATTATTATTAAAAGTCAGTTTATAATACAAAGATCTTGATCTGTGGAGGGTTCCTTTGGGGCTGACTCTGGTGGTGAGGGGCAGGGCGGGGTGGCCAGCGTCGCGGGCGGAATGAGCTCGTGCTTTGAAGACCATACTGGGGACGGTTCCCATCGATCCTGTCGGAGTCCTTGAGCCAGAGACCCCCCCCCCCCCCCCCCCACGCAACAGTGACGTTACCCCCTGAACCCATTTCCTCCTCTAACACGGGGACAATACATGTTTTCTCTTGCAGGGGAAGAGTGGTGAGGGCTACCCAAGAGTGCATAGTAGGTCTGTGCCTCAGCCGTGCCGGGGCAATAGGGGTTTTTATATTGAGTTCACCTTTATTTTCCATTCCGAGCTCCATTTCGCTGCGATGGTGGAAAATGTGGCAATTTTCCCAGGCATTCCTTGCCTTCTCTTGGGTGTCATGTCAGGGTTCCCGCGAGGGATGCTACCGAGCTGCCCTCTGCTGCAGCCTGCGAGGCCCATTGCGGTCTCAGATCTGGGATCTGGGATCTGGGATCTGGGGTGGGGTCGGAGGTCCACGCAACACAGAGGCTGGTTCTCGGCCAATCGGGATCCAGGCTGCCGCAAACGGGCCAATCAGAATAGATGCCAGCACAGACTCTGCGCATGCACACGCGGACCTGTCTGGGTCTCGGGCTGTGACTGGTTCACGGCACCTGCTCGTGCCCTGCCCATCCTTATGAAGCTTCCTGGCTCCCGTCTGCCCATCCAGAGAAATCTCAACCCCTGGGCCGGATTTGAGCTGCAGGCCTGTTTCCCTAGGCTTGTCCTATGCCTGCCTCCCTCTCCCTCCCTCCCTCCCTCCCTCCCTCCCTCCTTTCTTCCTTCCCTTCCCCTCTGCTCCTTCTTATGGTTCCCTCTTCCCTCCTTACTGCCTTTTCCTCCTTTCCCACACTTTGGAAAACACTGACATCTATGAAAGGCTCCCTTAAGGTACCCTCCCTGAAGCCAGCTGCCCTTGCGAACCCCCTGAACCACGATGCCCACACCCAGTTCTGTCATTTCAGACCAGCGTGCCTTCTCTTTTAGCGTCTACTCCTTCCAAGCTAACCCGTTTCAGAGCTTATGCTCTCAAGGCCCAGACTGGGTCTTTCCCAGAGAGAGATCCCTGTGTCTTTCAATGACAGGTTTCAAAAGACTCCATACTGTAATAGTTGAGAATGAATCCCGATAGGATTTTAGGCACAGCGACGGACTGATTATTTGGAATTATTTGAGGCCAGTGTTTAGATCCAGCGAAAAACCCTTTGAGGGGAGAGCTGTTGCCTCCGTCTATATTTGGGGTCAACGAGGAGGATTTAATGGCTTCCTTCAGGCAGGCGCTTTGTATAGGAAGCAGCCAATTTCTGCCTGTTCTGCACCCTGGGTACCAGGAATGAGAAAAGGGAATTGTCAGGTAGTGATAGGCAGAGGCAGCTTTGGTTTGGAGCTGAGAGGTAGGGTCTCTGTGGCCTTAACCAAGTCCCATCCAGCTTTGTCTGCAAACTGGGGGGGAGGGGGGGTGTAAAGCCCAGGACCTGCTTTGGTCTCAGGAAGGCCTTTTTTTTCACAACACAAAATGGAAGGAATAGGTGCAAGGGGGCGTTTTATAGGGGCTGAAACTTGGAAACAGGTGTGGGTTTTGGTTTTGTTTTCCCAGACATGATGTTTTCATAATTTTGAACAAGACCTTCCAGAAGTGGCAGATTTCACTTCCAAATTCTGTGGTTTTTTTTGTTCCTTTTGAAAATTGAGACGTTCTGGTCCCACTGGCCCACATTTCTGCCATGCCACGTGTCAGCTGTGGCTGAGGAGGGCCACCTCCTTCGGGCAAGACGCCAGCTCTCTCGTCCCTCGCAGCCCCACCTGACCCGGCACATTCCTTTACCTGACCTCCTTGGCTCCGGGCAGGACTTGCTGCCTCTTAACTGTCGGATCCTCAGCTCTGGAGTCACCACGGCGATGTCGGCTGAAGGAGGACCTGGTGACTGGGGTTGCTGGGCTGGTCGATGGCACATCAAGGGGCGGGCAAAACCCTGCAGCTGATGAATCTCTTGAACCTCCCAGCTGGACTTCCAGAATTCTCTGAGCCTCTGTTTCTTCCAACTGTCCAATGGAGCCCAGATATGGCTCCTTGATGTGGATGGTGTCAGGGGCCAGCCACTCAGGAAGCCAAAGGTGGGATGGGGTGTGTTGGCCACTTTATGGTTTTATCTAAATGTAACTGCTTAGGTGTTTGCCATCCTCCTTTCCCGCCAGTAGGAGCACCTTGAGAACAGGAGCCATATCCCCTCCTGTCTGCTGTGTGCCCAGTGTCCAGCCCAGTGCTGGGCATCGGTGAACCATGGCGAAAATAAAAGAAGGATCATGACTATCCGAGCCGAGAACCACGTGCCTATGACCGCATGCTCTGCGCCTGGCTTTGTTCTGGGGCTGGGCTGGATTGTGGAGGGCCATGAGGATCTGGGCTGAGACCTTTGAAGTCGGATACCCTCACCTGCCCCCCGGACCTGGAAGCGTTCTGGACTTGCTGAGTGCCGTCTCCTGAGAGGTCACCGCCTCTCTTGGGACCTCAGTTTCCTTCTCTGAGAAATGGAGAGGTTTACCCACCTGGCTGTGTTGTTGACCAGGAGAACCAACAGGGTCCAGGGTTGCCAAATTTAACATCCAGGGGATGAATGTGGTGCTCCGTCCTTCCAGCAGGTGGCGCCAGAGACTGTGTAGTGACGGGAGGTTCCGGTTCACCTGGGCTCTTGTCCTGGCAGGTCCTGCCTACCAGCTTCCAGCCCAAATGCTGGCTGTTGGGTGCCCACATTTGGGAGAGAGGCAGCCTTGAGGCCCGGGCTGGGACTGTCTGGTTGATGGGCACTGTCCCCTGCCATCTGGCCTGGGTTTGGCTTGACGTGGTGTGGATATTTTATCTTTTTCTTTTTCCATTTTTATTTCTCCTTCTTGATTATTTTTGTCTCTTTCGCCTCCATTTTCTTTCTTACCTAGATTTTCTGTTTTTTCTTTGTCCGACAACATACGTCTGTGAGCTAGACTCTATATTCTTTCCTTTTTATTTTTCTTTTGTGCGTTTCCTTCTCTCCCTTCTTTCGTCCCTTGCAACTGGATGTATGAGGATGTGAAAGACCCTTGCAAACTGTAAAATGAGGTGCTCATGAGGGCTGTGACCAGGAACCCGCCAATTACTAAACGGGCGCCCCACCCCGGCCTGGAAGCGCTGACCACCAGGTGGCGCTGTGGGCCAGATTGTCCTGGCTGAGCCTCCCAGAGCCCCTGGAGGCTCCGTTGAAGGGCTCTGGGGTTTGGGGGCTTTGTGGGGAGGTGAGTCAGAATGTCTATCCCAAATGGACTTCTCTGGGCACTTAGTAACATCTCCTGGAGGGTCAGGAGAGGGCTGTAGGGCAACAGAGCCCAAGCTGTCCTTCTCTGTGCCTCAGTTCCCCCACCTACGATGTGAGGGTGTACAACTCATTTCTTCAAAAAAGGATTTGTCCTCTGACCAGCCTGGCCTTCCCAGACTTCTGTGGATTAATGGCAGTGTCCAGGACTGAGCACTTAGTGTCTTTTGGACTCTCGGCCGGTCGGCTTTTATAAAGGCATCATCGGGTGTAACCCTCTTACCCGCCCTTCAAGGTAGGTACTGCTAAGCTCCTCTTGACAGAGGAGGACATGGGCTCAGTTAGTTTCAAGTGACTCACCCATGGTCACACAGCTCGGAAATACCGATCCCTGATCGCAGGGATGGTTGCAGCGTTACATTTAGCAAGTGGAAACACAGTGGCCACTGGATTTCATGGACTCGCTGGCCAGGTGCACCATGGGAGAATCTGACTCTGATCCCAGAACCTGGCAGACATGGGGCTGGGGGAGGGGAAGGGTTGAAGAGGTCCCCTTACTAAGGAAAGGCCTGCGGGCTGTCCTGGGAAAGCAGAAGGGAGCTCTGCGGCCTTCTTGCCTTGGGTGCTCCCTCCGGTGCTCCCTCAGGGTCTTTGCACATGTCCCCATGGCCTGGAGCACTCTTCCCCCAGATGGCCTCATGCTTTGCTCCCTCATTTTCCTCGCGTCTGCTCAAACGTCACATCATCCCGCATTCTTTCCTGTCACCCTGTCTCCCCTCACCCTGTTCTATTTTCCTCCCGAGCACTTACCACCACCTGGCGGAGAGGATCGTTCACTCTCCTGTCTCTTGCACTGCAAGGGCCTGATTCTTGTTCACCTCAAGTGTTAGCAACTCCCGTTCACCGGGATGTGGTGGGAAAGGACTTTTCACGACAGAGCGGCCTCCTGGGTCCCGAAGGATGTGCCTGTCACCAGGGCGGAGGGAGAGGAAGCCCGCCGGAGGTCTGGCAGGAAGGTGCCCGCTGTGGGGTTGGGACCACCACAAACACCACCAGCAGCCACATCTCGAGCGCCCACTCTGTGCCCGGTGCCGTCCTGGGCGTGTTAATACAGCGCTCGGTCAGTATGTGCTGTCGGTGCTCGTTAGCTGCGGAATTTAGCGATCGGAGTCCTGTCGCGGTAGATTCTTAACATTTCCTGGAGATGTCCAGTCACTACCAGTTGGCTTTAGTGGACAGAATCAGGGAATGAGGGGTGCAGCAGGGGGGACAGCACATCCCTGCTGCTGAGGATTCTGACCACTAATCCTCACCGACTCTCATGGAGCCTGGGAGAAGACAGAGTTATTAGTCCCATTTGACAGACGAGAAAACAGTCTGAAAGCGTTCAGTGACCTGTCTGAGGTCACAAAGACTTGGAGTCAGAACCGAGCCCGTCGGACCCCAACTCCCCACTTGCGTGAACACCTCTGCGGCCTCCTGGGCGGGCAGAACGGCCAGCGCTGAGGGCGCCCCGGCCCTTCCAGTCCCTCCCGGACCCTGCCTCTCTGGCTTGCTGCCCTTCAACCACCAAGGCCTCCTTTCTGCTCCTCCGGCTCTGATCTCGGTCCTCGTTCCCACCTCCGGAACTTTGCACCCGCTGCGGTTTCCCGACTGGAAGTATCTTGCCGTCTGCCACTCCCACGGGTGGCCCCTCCCCGTTTCTCAGGCCTCAGTTGGAGTGCCACGGCCTCCAAGAGGCCCTCCGGATTGACCATCCCTTATTGACTCTAGCAGAGCGTGCTCTTTCCTTCTGCCAAAGATCCAGTCTTTATCCAGTTTACGTCTGCATTTCTTAGCTCACGTTTTGTTGGCCTACTCCAAGCAGACCGCAGGCTCTGTGGGGGCCGAGCCTGCCTTGCTCACGACTGTATCCCCACTTCCTAGCACAGGAGGAAGAAGTGTAGCACCCTAGGTGCTCGATGAGGACTCGCTGACTCTGGTTGGATGGACCACTGAATGAATGGCCATTTGGATCAAGAGACAGCCGCCCCCTCACGAGGTATTTACGCTAATTTAACCTTCAGGGTTTGGAAAGTCCACGATTATGTCTCTGTTCCTTCCTTGGGTGTGATAGTTCTGGTCCGGACCTACTTTCCTGGAGTCCCTCGGTTTCACCCAGGCCTCAGGTCCCCTGCAGGGTGGGGCTTCCCCACGAGGATGTTCTTCCATCGGGCTGGATCTGCGTCACTGGGTGCTGGGTCCGACTTGGCAGGAGGACGCAGCTGATGATGCAAAGCCACCTATCCAGAATGTGTCTTCACCTGGCATTCTGGCACACAAGGCGTCTGCAGAAACCCATGGGATTCAGGGTCTGCTCAGTAACCCATTCCCTCACTGGCATCCTTTATTAAATATTTATGAAGGCCCTACTAGGTGCCAGGCCCTGTTCTAGGCCCAGAGTCACATCAGCAAAGTGCTTGTGGAGTTTATTTTCTGCTGGAAGAGACGGGGACAAAAAGCCAATAAACACATTGTGTGTCATATGGTGTGAATGCCAATAAGATAAATCCAGCAGGTAGGAGGTCAGGGACAGATGTGCGAGCTAGTTTAATAAATGGTCAGGGAAAACCTCTCTGGGGCAGACCCTTGAGTGGAGACCCAAGGAGGAGAGACCTTGGCATAACTGATTCCGGGCAGCAGAAACAGCAGGTGCAAAGGCCCAGAGGTAGAAAGTGCTAGGGAGGGTGTTACATCAGAGTGGGCAGGGCCCAGGGCACATAGGTGACTGGAAGGCTTTGCACTTCATGTCTAGAATCAGGAAGCCACTGGCGGGTTTTGAGCAAAGGAGAGTTTTCTCATCTACAAAATGGCAATTACAGCTCGAGGCCCCCACCAGGCCTGCCCATTTGAGCACTTTCGAAAAGAATCTGAGAGGGCTCTCCAGAGTGAAAGTGGTATTGTAACATTTTATTTCTAGAATATGTGGCATTGTTCCTATTGTGTTTCGTGAAACGTGTAGTATTACCATGATATACAATTATATTTCTGTCTAGTCTGTGGAGACAGCTGCCTCTCTGATGGTGCCCACACCAGGGTCTCTCCCCACCACCTGCACCCTCCCTCCTGCAGTCTGTCTGGGTGGCCCCATGCTCAGCCAAGGGGGTGAATCGCGAGGACAGGGCTGCCTTCACGGGGACACGTGGGACCCGTTGTAGTCACACAGTGCTCAGAAGGGTCCCATGATTGGCTAAAGGCTCTGCTGTTGCAGTTTTGAAATTCTAAATAATTTTTGACCAAGGGGCTCTACATTTTTACTTTGCGCTGGTCCCCACAAATTATGAAGGTGGTTTTCTTGAGGCTGTGAGCCTGTCACGGGATCCTGCCCCTTGGGGCAATCCTGTGATTGGTAGATGTTGACCCACTTCTGAGAAATGAGGTGCAAGGGCCCTGCACCTCAGGGGGGATTCTGGGAAAATCTTTGCTCCCCAAAATGAGAGGGCTCAGGAGGAACGTTTCTTTTCTCCCCATGCCTCGTTCCTTCCTGCTTTGGATATTGTCCACTTGGATACTTCTCTCTACATCTAGTGCTGCCAGCTGGATCCAAACCATCATCTTTTGCCTAGAATATTCTGGTGTTCTCGCTGGTCTCCCTGCTCTCACCCCCCTCCCCTGCAGTCGGCATTCAGTTCTTTTGACTTTCTGAAGTTCTGGGGGCTTCAGCAGAAGGTCCAGTCCCCTAGGTCAGCCCCCTCCTGGGCAGGCCTTTGCCAGCCTCGGCCCAGCACGTGGGGCGGGCACTGCCGTGTTGTCCTTCTATTTTCCCTGCTCTTTCCCTTCCGGCACTTTCCAGGCCCAGGTTCCCGGTGCAGGGCTGCCCCAGCATCCCCCCCCCCCCCCCCATGCAGCCGCTCCCTGCTGCCCTGGGCCCAGCCTCCAGATCTTTCCAGATCCTTCCTGCCCATTCACCCTCTCTCCAATCAAAACCTAACCATCCCCTGGCCCTGCTCCCTGCTGAGGGACACGTGCCTCACAGTGCCACAGGAGCCAATGGGTAATGGGGAGACACTCCCCTAGTTACCTATCTGTGCTTCACCAGAGCCCCCTAGAGCTGTGGAGGCGACAAGTGGGGGCTTTTCAGACACCATGGCCGTGGAGGGGGCAGTGAGCTGTTCCAGGGACAGGAACACTGCAGTCTACCAGGCTGGAGGAGGGCAGCCTCACAGGGGCTGCACGGACTTTCTGCTCTCTTTTCTGGCCTTTATTCACACAGCTCTTTGGAAAAGAACACGGGAATGGCCTGGCAGGTGGGGCCGGTCTCCGTGGCGTGTGGCTAACATTGGAGGACAGTGGAGCCACAGGCTGCTGGGGAGCAGCCCGTCAGGAGGGGGGAGGGGCGTGGGTGAGGGTGGCAGAGCTCCCTCAGCCCGTCGCGGCACCTGCCGTCAGGGAGCTGGCTGGGGGGTCCCGGGCACCATTGCCTGCGGGGGGGCCCAGAACGGTCTGCCAGGTCTGTGTCAGCAGCCGAGCCAGACTTGGGTCCTGTTTGCAGAGACTCGGCTACAGAAAGGGGCCAGGAACATCTGGCACCATCACCCACACAAGCCTCCTCTGTTGCGACTGGGTCCAACTTGACGGTGGAGGGCCAGCCTGTGTGACCCTGCCTCACGGGCATGAAAGGAAACCTAGCCTCCCTCCTCCCAACTGACAGATGAGAGGGATCCCAGTGCCCACCTGGGACTGAAGAGTCCATACGATGTATACTGTTAACTGAACACCTACTATGTGCCGGGCCCAGTGTTCACATGAACACGTCACTTCACTGACTCCTACAACAGCCCTACGAGTGGCACCGTATTCACCACCTTCCCATTGGAGGTCCCCCAGGGTCACGTGACGTAGGGGCATCGGAGCCGGGATTTGAGTACATGACACCTGGTCCCAGGTCCTCACTCCCAGCCTTCAGTCCTGCCAGCTGCCTGTGGAATGGGAGATGCTTGTGCCGAGGGCCGGGTCAGCCAGAGACGGGAGCCCCCGAGGCTTCCCCCTCGGGCGGTGGGGGGGGATACCCAAAACTGGAGAACACAGGGTCACCAAGATCACGCGCTGGCTGAACGGCTGATGTGGACCGATACTTGACCAGCGCGCCGCTCGGAACCCAAGAGTCGCGTGGATTTAAAAGCAACGTGCCAATTCCGGGTGCACTCACACCTGAGGACGGGGACGGAGGGGTGGTGGAGGCAACGCACGGGGCCTCGCGACCAAGTGCACGACACCCGTGGCCGGACTTCCCGGCCTCCAAGCGACGGGCCCGTGCCTCAGTGTCCCCGTCGGTAGCAGGGGCTCCCGGCAGCGCCTTCCTCACAGGGCGGGGCCGGGGCCGGACGCCCGAGCGCAGGGGAGCCCTCTGCCGGGCCGCAGGGCTGCTCGGGACGCTGCCGTGGCCGCTCGGGCGCACAGACCGGGGTTTCTCTTCCGCTCTGGAGGGGCCCCGTTTGGAGAGAACTCCAGAAGGCCAAGATTCAGGCCTTTTGTGAAAGTGAGGCCCAGGGCCCGCGATAGCCCGGGCTCTGGGGACCAATCGCGGCCATTTATTTTACAAAGCGGCGTGTTTATCTGCATTTTCCACCTGAATGCTCCAGGGAAACGTTCATTTGTGAGGATGCTGCTCCCGAAATAACTGGCGATTTCATTTGAGGAGCTAATTAGGCAGAATCAATGCGGTTTACTCCAAAGAGGGTCCATATCAGACAGAGAGGCGTGGGCAGGAAGGCCTGAGCACCGCAGGGCTGCATGCAAAGCGGGCCAAGGGTTTCGCCAACTACCCAGAGCCTCTGCCTGGGGAATCTCAGCCCGGCCACCTGCCCCGCTCATCCTGCTCCAGCCCTCGGGGTCACCACCAGCGCCCCAGGGGGACGGCAGCATGAACCCCAAATCCGGAGTCAGCTGGGCCTTGGTTCAAAGGCCAGCTCTGCCATTTACCGGCTGTGTGGGCCCAGGGACGTGCGTGGCCACTCTGAGCCTCGGCGTCCTCATCTGTCAAGTGGGAATAGACAGCAACGCTTCCCGCCCAGGGTAACGGTGAGGCTCAAAGACGTTACCTTAGGTGCTTAGCAAATGCCCGCCGCATTTGAAGTGCGCGGCGAAGGCCAGCTGTAACTACCGTTCGCTCCCGTTGATGCAGGACAGCCGTGACCACGCGCACGTTCATCACAGAGGGCACGTTCTTGACACGGAGGAGCGCGGCGCCTGGCACCCGGGCGGCCTCAGGGAACGGGGCGGTCCTCTCCGGGGGCGCATGGGTCTGAACACGCCGACGCGCAGTGGGGACAGGCTGGGTCGTGCTGCCCCGCGAGCAGCCTCCCGGGAAGGCGGGCTTCTTGCTCGAAGGGCAGGTGCCCGGAGGGGCGGCCGGGAGCTGGGCTGGGGGTGGGGGGGGGGGGGGGGGGGGGAGGGGGGGCTCCTCCCTTGCGACCCGGGTGACGGAGCAGCCCCGCCCCTGCGTCACCAGGGCCTGGGCCCGAAGAAGGGAGCTCGGCCAGGGGGCCTGGCAGGGGCGGTCGGGGGTCCGGCCCCGGGGGACGGGCAGTCACTGTGCGCACAGCCCGTTGGCAGGAACGGGTCACGTGGCCCCCAGCCCCCGGGGACCCGGACTTGCCTCCGCGGGTGCCCGCAGGGGGGGTCCTCCCTCGACTTCCAGAGGGTCGCCGGGAACCCAGTCCGCGTGGACGGTGGAGCCTGCGCTTTGGAAGGAGCACGTGGCGGGAGGCCGGGTCACGCTTGTCCCCGCCCCCCGGGAGCCGGCAAACCCCGGGAGACTGTCGGGCCTGTAGCTGACTCTCCCTGGGATCTCCTTCCGGGGGCGGTCCCTTCCGTGTGACCAACTCCTGGGGACGCCCAAGGGGGATCTGTTTGCCTCTGCGGGAACCGGGCCTCTGTCTACATCTCAGGTCCCAAAGAGTCGAGGGCCTGTGATGACAGCACTTCTTACGTGATAGTCTCGCTCGTGGGTTGTGTGTGCTGTGTGTGTACGTGTGTATATGTGTATACGAGTGTGTATGTGGACGCGAGTACGTGCGTGTGTATATGTGTGTATATGGACGCATATATGTGTGTCTGTGATGTGTATGTGTGTGTACGGACGTATTTGTGTGTGTGTGTAAGTGCGTGCAAAGGTGTGTGAGCCTGTGTGTGTGATGTGTGGATGCACGCACGTGTACGTGGGTGAGAGACTCTCCTGCCTCCCAAGCTCACACGATCTCCCCCTCACTGCCCCTGCTCTCAGGGCGGTGGTTAAACAAACACAGGCTCCCCTGACCGCGGTGCTATTAAAGGAGCCCGCGCGGACATGTGCAAGTCCTGCTCACTCCGGACAGTGAACTCTGGAGGGAATGCCGGCTCGGGCCCAGAAAATTCCAGGGCACAGATGGGTCGGCCCGGCCCTGGGCTACCCCGTGCTCCGGCCAGCTCTGACGGTGCACCCACATCTCAAGTGCCCTCGGAAGTGTAGATGGGGGGTTCGGCTCTGGCCTCGTGTCTCGTCCTTATTACCCGGCTCCCCCCTACCTGTGGCCACCCGGTCCTCACGCCAGGCTCCCCGGGGCTCCAGGGGCCCTTCTCGGAGGCCCTCGTTGCCGTGGGAGGGGGGCCCGTGCCTTTAGCTGGTCTCAGTTCCTCCGCCCGGAAGCCTCCCTGATCGCCTGTCTCCTGTGAAGTCGCTTCCTGTTCCGTGACGCCCTACTGTTTCCTTCGTGGGGTTCATCAGACCTCCGACCCTCTCGCTCGTGTGATGATTGTCTCCTCTCGAGGAAGCCAGCTCCATGGAGGCAGGGACTGTGGCGAGCCCAGGGCCGTGAGTCCAGGCCCCGCAGGGCGTGTGGCACGTGGATGCACGTGCCAGTGTTCACCGTGCGCACGAGTGTAGACGAACGGGTGGAGCTCATCCTGGTACCATGAGCAGACTCAGTTCAAGCCCCACCTGTCCTATGTCCCGTATCTTTCAAAGGCTGCCACATCTGAGAACTAATGAAGAACTTATTTGTGTTAATGAATATGTATTAGTTCTTTCAAGATGAGATATACATATTTAATAAGGAATGTCGAGAAGCTCAGGTTTTTAATCCGAGGAAGTTACCCCAATAATGAGAATGTAAAATGATGGCATGAGGGGGTGAGGCTATGTGGGGCCTGCAGGCCCGGGAGAGCCATGGGGTCAGAGAATTGAGAAGGCCTCCGGGATGCAGCGATGGGGGGGGCAGGGGGAGCTCTGCAGGGGGACTCAGCCCAGGACCAGGGCCTCTCCCAGCTCAGCCGTGTGTCTGACGCTGGTCAAGGCATCCTCCTCCTCCTCGGCCTCAGTGTTCCTATCTGTAAATGGGGATCATAACCCACACCTCACAGGAGCGCCAGGTTTGGATGACGTGAACGTAGTTCTGATGTTTCGGAAATTTCTAAGTTTTTGCTCGCCAAGCAGAAGGGATTCTGGTAATGAACAAAAATGTCCCGACCTGTCACAGATGGTATGTTTTTGGCTTCAAAAAACAGAAAACTCCCCAAAATGGACCTAAATAATAAGGACATCTTGTTACTTCATAAGCCAAGGAATCCAGAGGGTACCCCGGGCCACTCTGGGTTTGGCCGACTCAGAGGCTGCGGCTTATCAAGGACCTGGTTCCTTCCAGCTTCCTGCTGTGCTGTCTTCCCCTCATTGGCTTTCTCCCTGATTGTTGCAGGAAGGTTCCACAGCTCAGGTAACACATCCTCAGGCAACAATGCCCCGAGGCAGAAAGAGAAAAAAATATGTTTCTTTCTATTGCCTCTTTATAAAACCCTGGAAGCCTTTCCCAGAAGCTCCCTGCATGTTTTTTTTTCGTGTTAACTTCAGCCAAAATTGCATCCCAGACTTATTCCTAGACCAGTTGCTGGCAGAGGAAACGTACTGATCATGATTGGCCGCCAGAGAGGTCTGCTCCCTGGGGCCATGTTGGAAATGGGGGGGGGGGGGGGTTGGTTTGTCTCAATGATCCGTAACATTTCAGGCCTTTACAGGGTGGGGCCAGGAATACTGAGTGTCCTACAATGTGCAGGGCAGTCTAAATAAGACAAATGTCATCCACATGTGTGAAAAGCCATTTTAATCAATAATGTGAAGAACATTACAAGATTTTAATGTATACTGGATACACTATTTTACAAGATTTTAATGTATACTGGATACACTATTGACATTCAAGTGTCTCTTTCATTGTTTTGCCCTCCCGACCTTACTTCTCTTACACCCAAACTCCTAACTATTCATCATGTCTCCTCACGTGTCTGTGCCTGCTCATTTACATAGTGAAATGTGATTTATTTTATTACAAATTATTTTCCTTTTATTTCTTTTTTATAATCCACTTCAGAGCATTATAATGGCTTTTTGAGTACGTGTGATATTATAGGTTAATTATTCATGACTTCCATTTCAGGGCGGTAGAGAGGTTATTAAGTACATTTCTTCCTTGGAGAGGTCATTGGGTCTGCCAGAATTGAGAACCACTGCCCCTAATCCATCATGATGCACATCCTGGGGAGGGAAGAGAGCCTGAGTTCTGAAACTTGTGGCTTCCTGGGACCTGAGCCACATCAGAATTGAACTGAGTGGAGGCCAGAAGTGGCCGTTGGCTTGGCACGCACGATGTCTGCTTGCCCATGCAGTTGCCCTTTCGCTGCCACTGAGTCACGGTGGGTATCCGGGAAAGAGCTCCACAGAGAGGAATGAAGGTGCCAAGAGGGCCACTGAGGCAGGGCTGAATTTGCATTTAGCCCTGAGACCCAGAAACCCACTACACATGGCCTGCCAGGTGCTGGTCATAGAACTGCATCAATTTCCATCCAGGAGAGAATTTGCTGGTGGGAATGGAAGATTGGTGTATCTCTTTGAGCACAATCTGAAGAATACAGAGGGTGGGTGAGGTGTGATCGATGCCCAACTGAGACAGATGGTTCTGGAAGAGGCCTCTGAAGGCAGTCCCCTACCTTCGTTCATTCAGCCATCCAGCTAATGTTCACAGAAGCGTCCTTTAGACACCAAGAATCATGCTCCCAGATATGAGGGTTTGGGAAGCATCAGATCTGAGCCTGCCCTTTAGGGGAGGCCTGGATTAACCAGGGAGGACTTCGGAGGAGCTGGACAGTTGGGGCTTCTGATCAGGTGAGGTTTAACTAGAGGAAAAAGCTACATTTTGATAGCCACTTTATTACAAATTAAAAAATGAAACAGAAGGTCAAATGCCTGGCCCTTACCCTTGAAATGTTTTTATGAATCCATCCAAAAATATTTGTTGTGTACCTACTAAGTGCCTGCCCTCATAGTGGGCACCAGAAATCACACAGACATAGAAAAAAAGGAACAGGAACTAAGTAGAACCAGGTAGAAACAGCATCCCTCCCGGGCCTCCCTACAAGGTCATTACAAGGTTTCCTGGCAAGGAGCTACCTATTCGCCTCAAGCCCCACCTTAATCACTCCTGTTGCTATTAAACTAGGGTCAGGTGTCAGCATGTTCCAAAGGACAAGCACAAAGTCCGACCGGGAGGAAATAGCATGTACTCCAAAGTGATTCGGGGATGTTGCTGATTTCCGTTGGCAGAAACCTGGGGACTGTGTGCAGGGATAGATTTTGTAAGAGTTTTAGACCAGAGAGAACAGCATATAACATTGAATCAAAGTACATTTATAAATATGGGGGCACTTCTCGGAGATTCTGAATTTTGTGGTCAGCTCAAGAAGCTGGAGGTCGCTCAGCATCCTTGATCTCAGTGGTGGCCCTTATTTGACTGGGTTGGGATGACAGAATGCTCCCTGTACATTACAAGGGAAGAAATCCAACGGATTAGGGAGATGGGGTGCTGGAGTGACTTTGTCATGAATGATATGGACAACCATGCCTCCTAACCCCTACGTGCCCTCAAGGTCTGGCAGACACTCCGTTCACGAAGGCATGGAGGCATATATTAGTGAGGAAGCACCGCATCCTTGAAAATCTCCGTGTGGCTGTTCTCAGTGGGCCACGTATAATGGTGGAGATGCCAGAGGGAGATACCAGATGGCAGCCATCAGTGAGGGTGAGGATAAGTGACAGCATCTAATCCCCCTCAGGCAAGGTGGGCGTACTTACCATATTGGCCAGAAGAAAAGAAGTGGTAATCAGAATGTCCCAGGTAATCTTTTGCATGGTTTATTCATCGTGGTGTCCTTAGAGATGAAATAGATGGGCAGCGTACCAAAATGTTACTTGATTTATGTAATGGGGGGATAAAAAAGACCTGGTGGCCAGAAACTACCGAAATGAAGAGCAATGGCCTCTTATCTAATTTTTCAAAAACATAGATCAGGTAATAAGTGGAGTTGTGACTCAAGTTCAAATCACAGTGGACCCAGTAGGTCTGCAGATCCCAAGCTCCTTGGCAACTTGGCAACTTGGATGGACTCATGGCGTAAAATCCATGAGAGAGGTAAGACCCAAGTAAAACCCTGGAGTAAACTTTTTCCCTAAGGATAGCATTTTTGGTGAATTGCAGGGATTAGTGCCCCCCGTGAAGACTTGAAAGATGTGGGGGCGGGGAAGCCCTTGACATCTCCATTTAACTTGCCGGTCTGGCCTCTATGGGGGCAGATGGTGCTTGGACAATGACCATGGATTACTATAAACCTCATCAGGTGGTGACTTCAATTGTAGCTGCTGTTCCAGACAAATTCTCTTTGATTAAGCATGTCAACAACCCCCTGACACCTCATAACACAGCTACTGACCTGGCAGATGCTTTATTTGCTCTAGACCAATCTACAAGGGCTGTTAAGAAGCAGCTTGCTTTTACGGCTCAGAGCCGACACCACACATTCCATAGTCTTGCCTCAAGTCTATGCCAACGCTCCTGCTTTTTGCCACCATATAGTCTTCAGAGATTCTTGAACGCCTTGTCATTGTACCAAGCATCACAATGGTCCATTATGGGGTTGACATTTTGCTGTTTGGACTCCATGGACAAAACGTAGCAAGTACATCAAATGCTTCGTTTAGTAAGTCAAATGTGAATCCTAATCTTGATTCCAATTTCTGTATAAGAGTCTGGTCAGGAGCCAGAAATCATGACATTTATTTTAACAATAAAAATAGTGTGTGTGTGTGTGTGTGTGTGTGTGGTGTGTATATATATATATATATATATATACACACCACACACACTGTGTGTATATATATATATATACACACACACACACACATATACATATATACACACACATATACATATATATGTGTATATATATGTATATGTGTGTGTGTGTGTGTATATATATATATACACACACATATATGTACTTGTTAACTAAGTATTGAGGAATTGAAATGCAAAGAGAGAACTCTAAGGCAGGGAGGAACAAATTGCTGCTCACGGGTAGGCTATCTGCCTTTGTAAATAAAGTTTTATTGGTACAACAGCCAGGCCCATTTGTCCACACGTCGACTGTGGCTGCTTTCACACTACAAGGGCTGAGCTGAGTAGCTGAAACAGAGAGCATACAGCCTGCAAGCCTAAAGTATCTTCTACGTGGCCCTTGAAGAAACCATTTGAGACTCCTGCACTAAGGTTCACAGAGGTGGCAGCTACAGGAATCAGCTACCCCCTGGGACTGGGGAATTAGGTTGTAACTATTAAAACAGAAGCTTGGGAGAGGGACCTTGCAGGACTGAAAAACTGTGGGGCTGAAAATCATCCTGCACTGGCCGGTTGATGCTGCTCTGTCTGAAGGCGCTAAGGTGACACTGATAGGAACAGTAAAACCAACAGGAAGAAGAAACAAAACAGGGGCTGAAGGGAAGAGCAAGCCCTTTCTTCTCCTCCAGTCTTGATGTCTCCCTCTAGCGCCCCCTATTGGCAAAGCCCTGAACCGTGGTTTGCAAAGATTGCCCCAGGTTCGCAAGGCAGCACAGAGGCAGGTGTTTTCAGCGGAGAGACAATAGTTTAAGGACTGGTAAAGGGAGCGAGGCATTTCTTTCCTCTTCAACTGCGGGCAAATGAATTTAGACGGAAGACAGGGTGCGTATCAAATAGACGATTGTAGATTCTGTGGTAAGGCTCTGTTTCCTCACCTGCAAAAGGTAATGATCAAAAATAGCAATAATAGTAATACTATTACTATTATTACTAATGAATGTATGCGGCTGCATCCAGTCCTCATGCCCAGCGACAGAACGCAGCATGCCCATGGCTGGCGGCTGCTGGTGGCCAGACCTACATGGATCGATGATTCTGGCTCTACCCACTCGTGCCAGCTGTGAGAGGGCTGTTTTCACCCACACTCACTGTCACAGGTCTACTGTGTTATCTGGCAGATGTGACTCTCCCACTCTCTCCCTAGTCCCTGTCACAGACCCTGTTTCACTCGCTTCACAAGTCTTATCCTTGTCTGAGCTTACCCAGGTTCCTGCACCTGTCCGTTGTCTCTAAACACCCGAGGTCTGGGGCCTTTCCTTCCAGGTCTCCACTCTTTCCCCAGAGCACAGGCCAGGGCCTGGCACACAGAATGGGCCCAACAAAGACTCCATCCAGAACTGAACTTAGTCCTCAGCCATCTGGTTTGTTGGGTTTTATTACTCTCAGTGACAGGTCAGAAGACTAAAGCCCAGAGGGGTTAAGTAGCCTGACTGCTGTCACACAGCAATGACTGTGAACAGCTGGGCTTCAAAGATCTCTCATACCGTGCTCTCGCTACAACGCTGAGCACCTTGTTTTCCTGCCTCACCTTCTAGGGGCCAGACAGCTTGATGGCATAGGAGTTTGCTTGAGACAGAAGTCCACTGCCGTCTTCATTTTGATAATGGAATGAAGGACATAAACCCAGCAATACGTGTGTGGCCAGTTGCCCCATTTCTTTTTTTTTCCTTTTTTTCTAAGAAGGAAATTTATGGGGCATCTACACTCAGGGGTGATTATCCCCCAAAAGTTTATAGTATCCTTTATCCCCCCCCCACCCCTTAAATCTAACTTATATGGACTGCTAGGTCAAGCAATGCATTTCTGGTGTCAGAAGGCTGTGAATCACTCACGGTGCTTTAGAAACTTGTGGAGATTAAGGTTTTGCATAATGCAAATTGGGGAGAGATGTTTGCTCTGCCTGTGGATGCAATTAGAGCACTGATCACCGGGAGAAATTCATTTTCCCGGGACAGAGAGAAGTCTGCTTGGTATGCAAAAGAGCAGGATTATTTGCAACACAGGAGCCTGGAACCTGTGGTTAGCAAAGCACCCAGTGACTGTTTGATTTGCAGGTTTAAAGAATTTAAGGATGAATAAAACATTGAATAAATTTTCAAAGAACCGTTGTCAGACAGCATAAGATCTGAGTATTTGCGGGGGGAACAAAAAGTAAGAGGGTACCTGTGATGTTCCGGCTCCAGACCCTGGGAAGCTGCATTTGGTTTTGAATCCTTTATGCTACCTGGAATTTTCTCCCACCAATGTTATGCCTCTCCTAATCCCATAAGTCCCAAGTCAAGCCCCCTCTTCCGGGAAGTCCTTTCTGCTTACCCCAGCCCCCCTTACCCTAGCTCCTTTGACCTCCAGTTCACTCACTCATTCGGCAAGTATTTCTGACCATACTATGTGCCAGGATCTCACTGTCCTAAGAGCGCAGGGTAGATCAGCCAATAAAACAGACAAAAATCCCTGCCCTCTTGAAGCTGATGTTCTGGTGGGAAGTGAGAGACAATAAATGAAATGGAGGAGTTATTACTGTAAGAGACAATGCTAAGTGCTATGGAGAAAAGAAAGCCAAAGTGGGGGTGGGGGTGGGGGTGGGGTAAGAAATGCCAGGAGGCGGGGGTGGTTTGCAATTTTAGACAAGGTGGTCAGAGAGGGCCCGAGATAGTGACGTTTATACACACACCTGCAGGAGGTGAGGGGTGAGACGGGACATACATCTGGGGAAGTGTGCCAGAAGCAGGATGACCAAGGGTCACTGGGCAGTCGTGAGGGAGGGGGAGAATGGTGGGCGATGGGTCCAGACCAGGAGCAGGGCCAAGGTCATACAAGGCCTGTTCATCCATCCATTCCTTCATCTACCTGATCTATTCATTCATTCAACACATTATCTGGTAGCCTGACTGTGGGCCAGGACTTGCTGCTCTCTAGATTCTGGAAATCCAGCATTAGACCCAACGGGCAAGGTCCCTGCTCTCCTGGGGCTGGCATTCTGGTGGGAAAATAGAGAGTAAGCAAATCAACAAATTAGTAAGGTAATGTTAGAGAGTGATTGGGAGACAAAAGAGAGTGACAAGATACAGAAGGTGGGCAGGGAGATCCGATGACCTTCTAGGAGAGACCACATTTGAGAGGACACATTAGTGGCCCTCCCCCTGAGCCAGGCCATGCCAGGAGCTCCCAGGATTAATTTGAATTAATTCTCTAAATACCTGGGGGTGGAGACTTTTGTCGTCTCTGCATGCTTAGCGGGAGCCCCCTAGCATTTGTCGAATGAACAAATGCACAGCGGGGCGACTGCCCCCTTCTCTGCTGCCCCAGGGTCTCGTGAGGGCACAGAGGCGGAGGCCTGTGCCCTGCGCGGGGAAGGGGGGGAGTCGCTTCCTTCGGGCTGTTTCTTCTTGTTCCTGAGGCAACACCCGCCTCTGCTCTCCACCACGGGCTGGGGGGCCGGGTGTCACTTTAAACGGAGGCCCTGCTCCCGCTCGCCGGGCCGCTGGTCCGGCCGGCTCCGTGATCCAGTCCTTGTGGGGGAGGGAGAGAGCAGGTGTGGCTTTTATGGACAGAGGATGGACGGGGCTCCGGGGGGACCGAGGCACCGGGGGGGCACCGACCGGAGGCTGTTTGTCCAGGGGCTGTCTGTCCGACGTGGACGTGGCCCCGAGTCCACGCTGCCCGGACAGGCCAGCCTGGTGGACATCTGTCTGGCCGTCTCTCCCCCATTTTCATGCGAAAGGCAGGCGGGACGTGACGTGGGGCCCGGCAGCTGCCATCTGCTCCTGGAGGCGCGCCGTGTTGAGAGCCGGGCGTCCCAAGACGAGGGTGGAGAGGCCGGCCGGGGCGGAGGGTCAAGGAGAAGAAGGCCTCGCAGAAGGGCTCGCGCGGAGGGCGGGCTCTGAAGGGTGGGGCCGTCGCGGGCCGCGTCACCATCTGTGCCCATCCCCTCCGACGCGGTTCTGGGCTCAGTCGGGCTCACGTGTCCCCCTCCCTGCCCAGGGCCAGGCCTTTCGGTGCAGCCCGTGACCAGCCCTTCTCGCTGCCGGCTGCGGAGCCAGGGTCTGAACCGGCTCCGTCTGGCTCCCAGGTCTGCCAGCCAGGCCAGCCTGCCTCAGTCACGGGGAGGCCAGAGTGTGGGGGCCGGTCCCCAGGCCACGCCTGTTCGGCAGCCAGGGGGTCGCCCCCCTGGGACGACTCTCCTGGGCCGGACACCTGGACATTCGAACCAGGGGCGGCTCAGGATGAGCCAGGCAGGGAGGCTCTTCCAGGCAGGGAACAGAAGGACACAGGCCCAGAGTCCTCTGGCAGTGTCCCTGCAGCCCCACGCCTCCAAGAGGAGAAAAGCCTGTGGTCGTTGTGTACAGACGTGGGCTCTGTGGGGGGACACAGGCCCTCTCACTGCAGATGCCTCTCTGCAGCCCAACTCCCGGTGCTGACCTCAGAGTGATTCCTTTTTCTTGGTTTAGTGGAAACTTGGTGTGCCCCCTTTTGGAGCAGTTTTAGGGGTTGGGGAGGAGGCGGGCTGTTGGGGAGACAACGTGCTGCCCCCGTGGGGCAAAACCGGCCGGGGCGCCCGCGGGGGTTTGCTTGGTGACGGGCGGGAGAGTCACCTGGACCCAGAGGTAAGAAAGGAAAGGAGGGAAGGTTCTCCCTGGCCCCAGCGGGGCAGCCCATCTGGATTCTGGGGTGTGGGGAATGGGGAACGGAAGGGAAACGCCCGCCTGGCCATTTCTGCCGAGCTGTCTTCATTTTTCTCCCTTGTACACCCGCCCGCGCTCACTCAGAGGGCATGCACGGATATTCTGTTTGTAATTAAGAAGTAATTTAATTATCCACTGAAAATGGGGTTCCAGAATTAATACTGAAATGACTTCTACCCATGCTATACGACATCTTTCCTCCTGCTTGTTAGAAAATCACGAGGTAGGAGCGAGAGAAGGCCCCAGGAGGAAGGGTGTGGTTCCTTCCTCGGCAGACCGCTTGCTAAGTGTCAGAAGCCCTTGTACAGCCGTTGGGGGGAGACAAGCCTTAAAATCCTGTCCTCTTGGAGTTTATATTTCAGGGGCAGGAGACAGACTCTGATCCAGTAAATGGTCACACACACAACACAGTGTTGGACTGGGATACATCTCAGGGAGAATGAGTATGTCCGGGGAAGCTGTGCTATGTCAGCAGGGCGGCTGGAGGGGACCCCTGGGGAGGGTGGCCTGTGAGCAGAGGCCTGGGGTGTGGGGGTGGGGCCGGGGGCCCTGGCAGAGGGCAGAGCCAGGACAAAGGCCCGGGGAACACCCCCTGGAGAGTCGGGGGGGCTGCAGGGGTGGGCAGAGAGGAGTCTGGGGGGCGAGGTCATTCCTGCGGCGCCCCCGGGCCCAAGTGAGGGGTTCGCTTCTACCCTGAGCGAGATGGGAGCCGGGGAGGGGGCTAGGGTGGGGGAGTCCCAGGACAGGAGGGACCTGAGCGGGAGGGGCGGGGTGGGGGCGGGGTGGTTACCCCAGGCCACGCCCCCTACACCCATTGGTCAGGTGTGGTCACTGCCCACCAATGGCAGACAAGGGGTGGATCCCCTCACTGGCTGAGGCCCTTGGGGTCCCCTGGGCTGGACACGTGGCTCCGCCAGGCAGAGGTGGGTGTCCGCTGGTGGGCAGAGGGAGGCGACCCCGCGGTGGGCCGCAGCCTCAGCAGCATGAGATCCAGGACAAGGCGTAACTGTGCCCCCGCCTCCGGCGTTTGTGCATCACAGAGCGTAAGCCGCAGCCCCTATTAATTTCGTAAAATAAGGATTGAAAAGTAAGAATGCCGGGGCGCCTGGGTGGCTCGGCTGGCTGAGCTTCTGGCTTGATTTCGGCTCAGGTCATGATCCTAGTGTCATGGGATTGAGGCATCCGTTGGGCTCTGCGACGAGGGTCGAGCCCGGTTAGGATTCTCTCTGTCTCCCTCTGCCCCTCGCCCAGCTCTCTCCAGCAACTTTAAGAAAAAGAAGGAAAGGAAAGTGGTAGGAACGCCAACTTTTGCGACCAAGATGCTGGCAGAGCAGAATCCGGGTCTCGACTTCCCCAGGCCCCCCTCCCCGCCATGGGCCCCGGCCCACCTGCTCCCTGTGGAAGCTCCCAGGATGCTCTGCTGGACCTCGGGACGAGAGGCTCATCGAGCTGAGGTTCACCGAGGGCTTGCAGGAAGTCCGGGCAGGTCAAGGCCCCCATCGACCCGCAGGCTGATCAATACTCTGTCAGCTGGAGCTTCCTGGCAGGGGACCGGTTCCCGGAACTGGGCTCTCAAGACAGGGCTGTGACAGGCAGGGACACGGGGGACCTGGCTTCCTGGACGTGCCGGGGGGACGCGGGTCTCCGCTAGCGGCTCTGGCAGGGGCTCGGGCGGTGCCAGCGGGAGGGTCCCAGGATCTGCGGGCGAGCGAGGGCAGGACCACAGGGCAGGGGCCACTTCCTCCCGAGTGCCGTCCTTGAACCCCCTCCGCCCCACTCGCACACCTGAGGGCCGGATGTGACGCCCGGATGCTCAGCCGGGGCCCTGGCAGCGGCCGAGGGAGGGCCCTTTCTAGGCCCCCGAGCATCTTCTGTGTGCTCGTCTTCTCTTTCTCACTCTGCCCTCCCTCTCCCTCCCTCTGTGGCCAGGCACCGGTGACACTTGAGCCCCCAAAGGTCAGGGGACAGTGGGGTCTGGGCGGACACATGACTGCGGCTGAGGAATTAGCCGGCAGCTGTGGCTCCCCAGGCTGCTGGGGGGGGCGGGGGGGGGTGCCCCAGCTTCTGCCTTGGGGGGCCGGGGGGGGGGGGGTGCAGCCCTCCCCCGCAAGTGCCACCCAGGGTGGCGTATGTTCACCCCAGGCTGGGGCTGTGCTGGGTGCTGGGGCCCCAGGGAGGAAACAGACCCTGTCCCCACCCTCAGCGACGCCCAGTTCTGCAAGCGTGAGCATCAGTCAGTCTGGGCGCTGAACCTTTGT
Organism: Panthera leo; assembly: GCF_018350215.1. Taxonomy (NCBI): domain Eukaryota; kingdom Metazoa; phylum Chordata; class Mammalia; order Carnivora; family Felidae; genus Panthera; species Panthera leo. The sequence continues at coordinate 12,902,526 of NC_056681.1, forward strand.
CACCCCAGTTGGGTGGGCAGGAAATCCGTCCCGCTCTGGTCTCTGCCTCAATGACGCTTCTTATTCCAAGACACCATTCGGCTGCAAGTGACGGAGTTTTTAGTTTCCTGTTTTACGTTTCGATCCATTTTGAGTTAATTTTCATACAAGCTGCGAGGTGTAGCTTAGAGTGCATTTTGCTTTTTCGTGGCCGTGACCAGCTGTCCCGGCATCCCTTGTTGGGTGTAGTCTTTGTTCTGCTCTGACTTGTTTTGTTCTTTGTGCAAAATCGGTTGGCTCTGGGTGCACGTGCTCTGGACTCTCTGTTCTTTTTCACTCATGTAAGTGTCCATTCCTGATCAATGCCACACTGCCGTGATTGCTATGGCTTCATAGTTATTCTTAGTGATTGGGGCACCTGCCTGGGTGGCTCAGTCAGTTAAGCACCCAACTCCTGATTTGGGCTCAGGTCATGGTCTCGGGTTCGTGAGTTCGAGCCCCACATGGGGCTCTGTGCTGCCAGTGCGGACCTGCTTGGGATTCTCTCTCTCCCTCTCTCTCTGCCCCTCCCCTGCTTGTGCACTCTCTCTCTCTCTCTCTCTCAAAATAAATAAACATTAAAAAAATGAGGTAGCTACTCTTCAAACCTTGTTCTTTTTCAAAATTGTTTTAGCTATTCGAGTTCCTTTGCTTTTGTCTTTACACTTTACAGTGAGCTAATCTATTTCTTAAATTTTTTCTGGTATTTTGACTGATATTATGTTAAGTCTCTAAATAAATTTGAGGAGAGTGGACATCTTTACTATGTTAAGTCTTGCAGTCCATGAGCCTGGTGTGTCTTTTTAAAAAAATTTTTAATATTTAGTTTTGACACAGAGAGAGAGGCAGCATGAGACACACACACAGAATCGGAAGCGGGCTCCAGGCCCCGGGCTGTCAGCACAGAGCCCGACGCGGGGCTCGAACCCTCAAACCGTGAGATCATGACCCGAGCCGAAGTCAGATGCTCAACTGACTGAGCCACCCAGGTGCCCCAAGCCTGGTATGTCCTTTGATTTATTTAAGTTTTCTCTGATTTCTTTCATCAGCGTTTGGTAATTTCAAATTTTATTAGATTTATACCAAAGTATTCCATTTTTTGGAGAGTTTTTTCAAAGGCATTTAAAATAGTTTTTCCTACTGTACATTCCTGTCATATAAAATATGACTAATTTTCCTGTGCTGACATTGCCACCCTCACTAGTAACTTCTAGAAGGTTTATTTGGTGTGCATTCCTCGGGATTATCTATAGGAGCAATCAGATGAGTGCAAATAAGGGAAGTTTTTTTTTTTTTTTCTCCCAATCCGTATGCCTTTTATTCTTGCCTTTATGTGCTGCATTTTAAAATTGTATTTATGCCTGTATTAAAAATTACAATTTATTTCACATCCCAAACCCTGGCGGCATCATTCAAAATCAGAAGCGTAAGCTGCACGGGGGGCCTGGCCTCCCTTACACGACAGCTGGCAGGGCTGGGGAGCACCCACCCCTATACACGGGGCAAATGCCCTCCTAGGCGCCCTCATCGCCCATCCACTCGCCTGCCCCCTCAGGCATCTGCACCTGCAACCTCTGCCCTGCGCAGTCAAGTCTCCGAGGACGGCAGGGAGCACCGTCCATCCTAGTGCCGGAGATGTGGGGCGATTTCTCTGTGCTCCAGGCGCCAAGGCGAGAGCTTAATAATAGACCAGGAGGGACAGGCACAAGGAGCATCTCCATGGCAACCACTCGAGCCAACACTCAGGATCTAAGCTGAAGGGCGGATGTCTCAGAGAGTTGGTCCCCTGTCACCTGGACTATCGGCAAATCCTCCGGAAAGGGGAAGGCTCAGCCCCAAATTGGCTGAGGTCAAGTTTCCACCAGCTGATGAAGTGTTTCCCCCATGTGGACCTTTGAGCGTGACTGCCATGGGATGAAGCTGTCATGTTCGGCCATCGGTGCAGGAGGACGGTGACCATGATGGTGACAAATGCAGACTGACACTCGTCCTCCGTGGGGGACCTGACACCATGAGAGCCTGCATGATGGATGGTGTTCCCTCAGCATCAATGACAGATGCTTTCCAGAAAATCCAGCCAGTCTTCAAATCAGAGGCAGAAGATAAAGCGAGAAGCAGTTGAGGTCATACTATCGTACCTGTGCCCCTTCCTTTCCAGGGCACAGGCCCGGCACCTGTCAGCCTCAGGCTTTCTCTGTCCCCGGAGCTGGTGCGCATGTGGAACTCAGGCACTGGGGGGCAGCTCCAATCTGTGAAGGAGTGGGCGGGGAGCCAATGCTCCAGGAGCCGCAGGGCTCGAGGGGACACTCCCAGCACGTGGGGACACTGAGGGCATGCAGGGATGCCATGGGCACATGGGGACACGACTGGCGCTGGTCCCGTACTGTTTTCCCAGGGCCCAGCGGTCTGAACTCCAGGCACCCCCGGAGGTAACATGCTCAGTGACATATCCAGTGTCTCTTGCCCTCCCTTCCCTCCCTCCCCCCCCCCCAACACTCTAGTGTTCCTGGGGCCCTGCCCCAAACAAGTCACCGGCCCTCGAATCCTTCACTCAGGGTCTGCTTCTGAGAGGACCAAACTGAGATCCCCGCTGAGTGAGAGTCTGGCTCCATGAATGCCTGGAGGGTGTGGGAGGCCCGGCTGGCCTGGATAAGGCTTTGGTTGTGCAGGACCCTTTTACATGCTGGGGGCGTGATATCTGGCATCCCGGCCTCCTCCACTGCTTGTCAGTGGGGTCCCCAGTTACTTCGAGGATCAAAAATGTCTCCACAGTTCTCAAACACTTCTGGGGGCAAAACCACCCATGCTGAGAATTCCTGTGCCCGATCCCTCCAAACAGGGAATGTGGAATCCACAATCTGGATGGGTCATCTGTGAGTTCTGGTCCCCGCCCCCCCCCCCCCCAGATTTCCATCAGTGTCACCCTCCTGTCCCCTCCCATTTCAGGCAGGAGGGAGACTCATTTCTATCTGCCTGCCCTTGCCCACACGGCTATGCTGGGGGTGCCTTTCTTGAGGGTGTAGGGCACAGTTCAGAGGTCATTAACCGCTGGGCCACGGACTGTCTCTCCCAGATATGTTTGACTTGGTTCAAGAGATGAGCCACCCAGTGTTTTGAAAAACTAAAGTTGAGATCAAAATTTTGAAATTAGGAGACTAAAAAAAATGTCGTATCCAACTTGTCTTGAGTCAGTGGAAGCTCTGGGAACATATATTCACACTGGCAAAGATCACGGGAAGTGAGTAGGGGCTGCCCCTCCGCAGGTAGCTGGTGGTCCCCACTTTGCCACACTCCCTACTCCTCCCTGTCGTCCTACACTTGGCCTATTTCATTCACTTACAGCACCTGCCCCCCCCCCGCCGCCTCACCCATGAGTCTCTGGGTTTTGACTCAGCCACACTGTGGACCGTATAGTGAAACGGAGGCCACTCCATTCTCTGAGCCTCAGTTTTCCCATCCTTAAAAAGGAATGTCTGTAGTCCCAACCTCGAACCTTGGAGCGCAATTGCTAAAGGACAAAATGGGGAGATGCGTGTAAAGTGCCTGGGACGTGAATCCTCGGTACATGTGAGCCGATCTTATGACTGTGATTGTCATCTCACAGAGTTATGGAGGGGCGCCTGCGTGGCTCAGTTGCTTAAGTGGCCGACTCTTGATTTCAGCTCAGATCATGACCTCACGGTTTGTGAGTTCAAGCCTCACGTCAGGCTCTGTGTTGACAGCGCAGAGCCTGCTTGGGATTCTCTCTCTCTCCCCCCCTCCCCTGCTCACTTTCTCTCTGTTTCTCTCTCTCAAAAAAATAAACAAACATTAAAAAAATAAAGTTATGGAGACCGCATGAGGTAGTGGTCTAGAGGATGCATTCTAGAACCCAGCCGCCTGGGTTGCAAGCCCTGCTTTGCCACTTCATTGCTGTGTGACCTTGAGTGAATTACTAACGTCTCTGGTACTCAGCTCATCAGTAAACGGCGTGGTAACAATCAGCTGATGCACCTCAAGCGCCTGGGACCGACCTGCCCCCCGTGAGCACATCACTGAGCAGCAGCTGTGTAGATGTGATCTCCATCATTCCTTATCTAACCCAGTCCCCCGTGAACTTCAGGTGTCACTTTAGTTCTGCCTCTTCCAGGAAGCCCACCCTGACCTCCACGGGGTCTTGGGCTCCTTCACATAACGTGCGTCTGGTCAGTGCCCCAGACCTCCCCAGTTCAGCTGGTCGGTCGTGCATTTCTGCAACCGATGATGGTGATGATGGTGATGATGGAGATGGTGATGGTGATGATGATGGTGGTGATGGTGATAGTGGCAATAGTGACCTATTACTGAGCCCTGACGTGGACCAGGAGGTGCATTTCGTGGTTATGCCTGAAAGGAGGGAGGGATCAGGACATACCGCTGTTTTTAAGTCCCTGCCACATCCTCAGCTTTTTTACACACATTGACTCTCCATCATCCCCATTTCACAGAGCAGCACACTGTGCCCTGGGTGGCACAGCCAGTGAGTGGCAGAGGGTGATCACGCACTCAGGTGTGTTTGGTACTGAAACCCAGATCTGCCCGTATCTCCCCCCGGCCTTTCCTCAGGACAAGAGTGGGAAGAAGATTCCAGAAGGCTGGGTTGCCCCCAGGTGGGCTGTTGAACCCACTTCTTTCTCTGCTCAAACCAGCGGCAGCAGAGTCTCTGGCTTGCCAGGAAGAGCTCTGGCACTGACGATAAAGCCTCATTTTACAGATGGGGAGACTGAGTCCCAGGGAGGGGAGGTGACTCCCCCGGGTCCACGGCTGGCAAGCATGGAGCTGGGGTCTGAGCCCGGGATTCAAGTGGAGGGGGGGCCTGCTGCCCTCCCCGTGCAGCAGGTCTCCTTCCTGTGGGGCAGGGCCGGGCCCTGAGCTGGTGCCCCTGCCTCGGTGGCCCTGCGGGGAGGACCCAGGCCCGCCGTCCCGCCATGGGTTGAGTCTCACTGTGCCATGGCCAGTTTTAACGGACGCTCAGGGCAGGGGCGGGACACAGAGGTGAGCTGTGACGGGACGGTGCTTTCCCAGCAGAACGTGTTTTCCCCAATGATCCTTAAAAGACCATACTGCTTATTTTCTTCATCACGCTAATGTTCTTATAACATTATTTTATCGGTTATTTGTATACTTGGATTTGTCCATGTCTTCCATTGGACTGTAATTTCACGAAGGCATCAACCTGCTTTCGGTGTTGACTTGCTGATTCACCAAGTGTGGAGCACAGTCCCAGGCATAGTAGGTGCTCAATAAATAGTAGCTGAATAAATAATAGTAAATATACATGTGTACATGAGCATACTCACTCAAGCTTATATCTCTGTCTGTTCACATACATATGCACATCTCTGTAGACATACATGGCTGTACTCATTCATTCATTCATTCATTCATTTATTCAACAGTATTTATGGCATGGGCGCTTCATAACTGATGATGAGCACTGGTGCAAACCCAGGGAAGGCCATATTCACACACGTCCACACCATACACCCTGGGGCCTCCTCGCCTGCAAGCACTCACGCACAGTATGGAAGAGATTGTTGAACTGTTCCTTCGGTATGGCTTTCTCCTTCCTTCTTAAGGAAGAGAGAATTTAGCTGTCACATAGCTGCCCCAAACAATGACTACAGTTCTCAGCATCCCTTACATTTAGATTCGGCCATGTAATGAAGTCATTGTCAATGGAATGAGTGTGATTTCTGGAAAGTGTCTTAAAGGAAGAGGAAAACATGTTTCTGTACCTCCCTCCTCACTACTGACAGAAATGTGGGTGTGATGGCTGGAGCTCAAGCAGCCATCTTGGATCCCGAGTTGAAAGCCTCATGAAATGTGTTGTGATTGACAAAATGATTTAAGTTAGAATGAGTCTGAATCCTTGATCAGAGTGAAGCGTTCCCATCAGCCCTGGCTGCTTCCTGCTGGGCTTTCTTTACCAGAGAGAGAAATAATCTTGTGTTTTGCCTAAGGCACTTTTAAAACAGATTTACTGTCACTTGTAGCTGAAGCAATTGCTAAATCACACACACACACACACACACACACACACACACACTCACACTCCATTTCCTCACTGGAAACCGTTAAGAGGATCCATTCTGTCTGACGACATCACAGAGGAGCCACATACTGATTTCTGTCCGTAGTCAGGGCCCGCCTGCAGGCCCTGCTGACGATCACCGAACCAGAAGAAATTTATTTAGACTCTCCCTCCTCTGGGCAGAGGACAATCAACCCTCTGTGGATTTATGCTCTGTCCTTCTCATCTCTCCACAGTGTCTGGGGAAGACGTCTGGAAGAAACGACAGAGCAAAATCTGACTTTCTGAGAGCTTGGGGACACCAACCACAGCATTTTTGGTGGGAAGGGGGATTTCCACAATGGCAGTTGTCACATGGGTAATGTCCCCTGCCAGTCCGGCCTCCTCCCCGCTGCTCCTCTGCGGTGCCTGGTTCACGGGACAGGTCTTCTCTGAGCCCCGATCAGCGCCCACCGCCTGCTCCCTGGGGGTTTATTTCCACTTGTTGTCCTGTCTCCTCCCACGTGGTCAGAACACTGCTCACAGCCCCCAAAGGCCCAAGGTTCTTGGGGTTGTTCCTCACCCAGGGCTTTGCTTAACAAGTCACAGACAGGACCGTGTTATGTCAAAATACTCCGTAAAAGCAAAGCTACAACTTTGAACCTCTGTAAATATTTAAAAGTAATGAAATTATACTCCAAGTCTTATAAAGGTGGCCATAAATCCACAGTCCATGTTGATTATATGTGGGTCCTCCGATGTAATAAAAACATACACATCATACGTTATAAATGCACCTCTTCAGGACCATAAATTGGACGTAAAACTAACATATGAGCTGTAACAAGCATTAAACATTTCATTAACACTAGCTTTGCTTGTCTTCTTAGAATTTAGGGTGTCTATTTTGGAATAACTTGGGTGGCTCAAGACAGTGATAAAAAGCTGACATAGAAAGGTGTGAGTTTAGCAAGCAGGGGGATGTAAAACTCCTTGGAATGTTGATTTGAAAAAATTGCCTGTGGGTTCTCCTTTTCTTCTTCTTTCTGGCAAGCTCTTGTGTGAGTGCACCTGGGCGATCAGAGGTGAGTAACACAGATGAAGGACCTACTGTGTGCTTTGTTCTCACATTTAGCTACAATATTGGTCTGTGACTCCTTTTGTCTATGAAGGAAAATGGAGATTGGCATTCACTGTAGTGTTGTAGTCTTTGTACCAAATAGAAACTTTTTGATTACAAAGGATGTAATCCCAATTCAAAGTGACTTAAGCCCAAATGGGAAGTTATTGGCACAGCAAAGGGTAAGCCCAGGGGTTTCAGGAGGGGCTGGATCCAGGATATATCTGTAAAGCATTTGTCTTCATCTGTCCTCCCTGATTCTTTGATGTTGACTTCATTCCCTGGAGGGCTCTTCCCTCACTAGATGGAACTCTAGCCTACTATCCCTCTAGCTCAGCAAACCCAGTGGAAACATACTTTTTCCTTTGTGAGCATTCCAGCAATACCCCGGACTGACTCTCATTGGATTAAAGTGTGACCACTCGTGCTGGCTGAAGGACCGGCTTAGGTCACAAGCCCACTGTGGAGCAGGGTGTGGGAGTCGTCCTCATTCAAACACGTGGACCAAGTGTGTGAGCTATCCATTTGGTTTCCAGCAGGAGAGACTGAATCTGGCTGAGACAATTGGGAATTTATTGGGTGCAGAAAAAGGATGCCCAGATGATCAGAGAAGTGAGAAATAGACTCAGAACAGGTGGGAGCCAGCAGTGTTCCAGAATGATTCTACAGCAGAAACTGCCTGAGTGACCTTGAGATCAACACACAGCCAATGAGCCCAGGGAATTGGTTGAATGAATGAATAATTAACATAAAGGACAAAACCACAGATATCCATCCGAAATACTCTCCCTACCACTTATTCTGGATTGTTTTGCAGGATCCAACCCTGGTCATGACCTCTAATTTCCTGATGCCCATTACTCCCTTGGCTTCCAAGGCCCCAGCCTTCTTCTTCTGTCACCACCTCTGCTGACTGTTCCCTTCTCCTGGCCCCTAATGTCAGCACGTCCCAGGATGATGTCTCCTGCTCTTCTCTTCTGGGGCAGCCCCTCTTGGCTCTCAGTTTCAAGTGTCATCTCAGTTCTGGTCCCAACGTGTCTCTCAAATTCTATTCTGAGGTTTCCCCCAAACTAAGACTTTGATCCCATTTATCCGGCACCTACTGTATGCTGACTCCTTTGCGAAGCACCTACTGTGTCTCATTTAATCCCCATGAGAACTCACAGAAGATGGCAATTCTTGTTGGAGGAGTAAAGAGCCTTGCCCAAGGTTGATCCAGGACTCAGCCCCAGAACCGGTAACCTTAGCCCTGTATAGACTTCATTCTTCCTCACTTCACTTCCTTAATATGACCAAAACCATTCCTTTAGATGCCAGGATCCAAATTCGGGAACGTTCCTAATTGCCCACCTTTGTCTACCTTGTCCAAGCAAGCACCTAGTCATACTGTGCCAATCTTCCTGGGCCCCTTCTTTATAAACAAACAAAGATTGTGTTTATGACTCTGTTGGTACAAAGATGGATATTATCCCAGGATGGGTTATATTCGTTTTTTACTTCATGATTTTCAAAGGAATTAAAAATTTTTTTAGCTCCTAAAAGCATCATGAGCCCTGGGCACTGCTCCCGCTGTACCTAATTGAGAAGTTGGCCCTGATTTGTTCATCTCTCCACTCACCTGGGACGACTGCTGACCTCCCCCCTGCAGCCCACCCCGAACTCCGGGCAGAGCAGTCCCCTGCAGTGGTCACCTGGTGTAGTGCCCGTCATGAATCCAACCCTCCTCTGTCTTCTGGTGACAGTGACCCAGGTTTCCAGGCTGATCCTACTCTGGCTCCAGGGGAGGCCAGTGAGAGCAGCGCATTCCCCCAGCCTCGGTGACTGGTTAAGGAGCTCCTGGAACCTGCTGGAAAGAAGCACTTCCCTTCCTTGAGATTGCTGGACTGGTATGAGGGAGGCCGGGAGCTTCCTGTGGTGCTACTCAAAGCAGGCCTGGGGGGAACAGTCAATAGGAAAATAGAGCCAGGGGTGGGAGGAGGAGGGCCAGGAGGAGGAAGAGGAGGGGAGAAAGAGAGAGGAGGAAGAATAAGGAGCAGGAGGAAGAAGTGAAGAGGAGAGGAGAAGAGAGCTGATGGTGTCATCAGACTCCCCCTGGATCCAGCCTGGCCTGAAGCAGTACTATCCTTGGACTCTTCGTTTCCATGAGTCAAGACTTTACCCCTCTTGCTTTGGGCTTCTGTGATTTATAACTGAATATACAGCTCCCCATGCTCCAACTTCCCCTTCATATAGACCCTGATCTCCTGGCATGGTGCGGGCACGATCGAGTCCTGATTTCCCATCTTGGCACTTGGCGCCCTCTCAGTCGGCTTAAAGAGATTCTCCGTCACCTCTGCTGGAGCTTAGAAATTCAAGGAAAAAGAACCCAGATGCCCTTCACGAGTGAAAAGTTAGACTCAAGTACATCCACACCATGGATCACGACTCAGCAATAAAATGGAGTGAATTATCGATATGTGCGAGCAACCCCAGTGGGCACTATGCTGAACGAAAAGGAATCCGTGTGATTCTCTTATATCCCCTTCTCGAAATGACAAAACTATAAAGATGGAGAATAGATCAGTGGTTGCCAGGCGGTGGGGACGGGGGTGGGTCTGGGAACGGAGTGGGTGTAAGTATCCAGGGCAGCACAAGGCAGTTCCTTTGTGGTGCTGGGACAGTCCTCTGTCTTGAAGCCTGGGGAGGGGGGTTACGTGAACCTACACATAGGATAAAATTGCATAGGACTAGATGCACGTACGTGCATGTGACACACACACTCCTCATACACACGCACACACACACACACACACGCGAGTGCGTGTAAATAATGCCGAATCTGAATACGGTCTGGGGTCTAGTTAACAGTATTGTCTCAAGGTCAATTTCCTGGCCCTGATACGGAATTACGGCTGTATGAAATGTCACCATGGGGAAAGATGGGTGAAGGGTACATAGGGCTCTAATATTATCTGCGGCTTCCTATGAGTCTATAGTTATTTTAGAATTTAAAAATTCTAAATTGTAATGAAATCTGGCTAGTTCCCACTCCTCCCGCCTTTTGCCTTCTCTTTCCGAGATTCTTGAGTAGATACCTCCAGGAATCTTGAGTAGATTCATGAGTAGACACCTCCAGGAAAACCCTCACCTCTACACTTCCCTAAAAGAGGGCATATAACTGTGGCGGGCCGAAGCACGGGCTCTGGATAGGATGACCAACAGCCCTGGTTTGTCTGAGGCTCCAGGGGTTTCCAGACGGGACCTGCAGATTTCAAACTGGGGCAGTCCTGGGCAAACCGGGACGAAGTGATTGCCCTAGCTTTGGATAAGTGGGGGTGGGACCTGGGTTTAAGCCCCAATTCTGCCGGTTAAGAGCTGGGTGACCTCGGGGAAAATGCCGGACTCCTCTGCCCTTCAGTTCCATCATCTGTAAAGTGGAAATAATAATACGATTCCCCTGAAACGGGCTTCTGATGAGTCAATGAAATCACAGACGTGATGGTCTGACACGGGGCCTGGCGTGTCGTATGCGCTCATTCAGCCAGAAGCCTTCATTGTTGGCTACACGAGGGAGCACCCCCATCACCCCAGGCTCTGCTGAATCCCCAGGCAGGGACCCCCTGCTCCACCCACCAACAGATAAACAATGAACCTATGCACTGGGACTTAATAAAACATCTCTCTCTCTCTCTCTCTTTTTAAATGTTTATTTATTTTTGAGAGACAGAGAGACAGAGAGAGAGAGAGAAAATGAATGAGTGGGGGAGGGGCAGAGAGAGAGGAAGACACAGAATCTGAAACAGGCTCTGAGCTGTCAGCACAGATCCCGACACGGGGCTCGAACTCACAGATTATGAATTCATGACCTGAGCCGAAGCTGGATGCTTAACGGACCGGGCCACCCAGCGCCCCAATAAAACATATGGATGACACAACAGACCCCAACGTACTAGCACAGGTACATATAGCACTTTAAAATACAAGGTTCTCTGGGCCATGGACGACATACAACTTGCACAGGACCTAGAACAGACATCAAACATTTATCTAAGGCCCATTTGTTTGCCCTCTTAGAATGTAGAACAAGGTCGGGTGACACCTGTCACCTTCTGCTGGGTGACCCAGTTCCCCGTAGACCCACCTGCTGCCCCATCTTTGATCTGCGTTTCTGGACTGTGGCATTTACCCCAGTCTCCTCTTCAGTCAGCTCTGACCCTGACAAGGTGTTTCCGTCTGCCCAGGACTTGGGGGATTCACCCATTCGATAACTATTTACGCATCAGTCACTCTGTGCTAAGCAAAGTCCTGGGCCCTGGGGATAGGACGGTGAACATAACAGACAACCGTCACGGGCCTCAGAGAGCTTCCAGTCTAATGAGAAGAAAGGAGAGAAGGAAGGAAGGGAGGTGGAGAGGAGGCTCGGACTCGCGGAGGGCTTGCTCTGTGCGGGGCCCCGCGTCCAGCAGCCCACGTGTCCTGGCTGTTTCGTACTGTTGGACCCCACTGTGGAGGTGAGAAAACCGAGGCCCAGAGAGGTTCAGGTCCTTGCCTCTCCCAGCAAGGAAATGGTGGAGCCAGAGATGGAACCTTCTGGATTCAGAGCCTCCGCTGGGTCTGGAACGAATGAACGGATGAAACCCGGAGTGAATGAATGAGTGAATACCAGCCCTCCTCGGTGACCCCGCTCCGTGGACAGTCGTTGTTCCTGATCCAGCGCTCGCCTGGGCCATGTGGGTAGATTCGAAACCGCTCTCACCGAGGGATGTCATTTAAATCTCCGCTCCCACCTCACTCAGAGCCAAAGCCGGAGTCCTGGCCACAGCCTCTGTGGTTCTATGTGATCTACCCCCTCCCCCGCCTCGTTTCCCCTACTGTTCCCTTATTCACTCTGCCCCAGGCACACTGGCCTCCTCGCTGCTCCTCAAATGCGCCACCCACATTCCTGCCCCAGGGCCTTTGCACTCGCTGTTCCCTCTGTCTGGAAGACTTTCTTCCAGACACTCACGTGGCTTCCTCCCTCACCTCCCTTAGGTCTTTGCTCAAGTGTGGCTTTCTCCATGAAGCCCCCTCCGACCACCGGTTTCCAGTTAGAGCCTCACTCCCTTTCCATCCCCGTTTTTCTCATAGCACTTATCATCACTTGAGGTCTTTTCTCTGTCTTTACCTTGTTGGTTGTTTTTCTACCCACCCCCTCCACTGTCCCTAACTAGAATATAGCTTCCATTAGGCAGGAGACTTATCTGTCTTGTTTATTGCTGTATCCCCAGGGCCTGTGTTTAGCAGAGGTTTGTAGAATGAATGGACATGAAGAGGGTAAACAGCAGTGACAGCCTGGCTGGGGTGGGGGGAGAGTCACATTGGAGCTGAGACATGGAAGTTAAAAGAGGACCAACAGGAAAAGACGTGGAAAACGGCAAGTGCAAAGGGCCTGGGGCAGGAATGATTTTGGCAAGCTGGAAGAGCAGGGAGGAGGTCCTTGTGGCTGTAGCGGAGTGAGCTAGGGGGAGAGTGAGGGGGAGACGGGTCTGAGAGGTAACCAGACCACGCGGGACTCAGAGCCCATGACAGGGAGTTCAGATTTCATGCTAAGAGCAATGGGGAGCCATCGAAGTTTCTGGAGCAGGGTCGGACACGATCTGATTTGCCTTTCTAAAGCTCACTTTGACTGCAGTGTGTGTTGAGTGAATGTGGGTCTGGATCGCAGGGGGCCACGTGGAAACTGGGAGCCCAGCGGGAGGCTGTGGCAAGGATCTAGGGGAACCACGGTGTGTGATGGGGCCCGAGGAGGCAGTGGTGGTAGAGAAGAGTGAGTGGAAGGAGGACACAGGAGGTAGACTTGGTCTTCCAGGTTGGCTGAGCTGAAATGTGGGAACAGTGAGGCTTTGCCCGGCTTTGCCCGGCTTTGCCCAAGGTTCCCTTGGGACCTCGTGGGAAAGAGAAGGTCTGAGATACAATTGTAGCGGTGCTCACGCATCCCTACTTCCTCCAAGAGGTTCCGGGGGCAGGGGGTGGTGGTCTTAATCCCCGGGCCGCCCTGCTGGGCGTCGTGCCTCTAATAAGGGCGCTGTCCATTGGGAGCTTGCGCAAAGCTCGTGTTTATTTTTGCCAGTTGATATAAACGCCTCGCCGTTGCTGCCACTCACCAGCACTGCGTGCTTTCACATCAATTGGGTTGGAGGAGGAAGATTAAGTGCCTGCATTTGCTGTCTTTCCAGATGACAGAATGGGAAAGAAGAAAATTACTTGGAAGAGAGGGGCGGTGAGGAGCTGCCACCTCGTGGGCAGAGGGGGCAGAGGCTGCCCTGGGAGGACTCCTGGGGGAGTGAGGGAGAGGAAGGATGGTGAGGGGCCCACCAGACCTCCTCCAGCCCTTTGTTGCCATACCGTGTTTACGGACGACAAAGTGCTTTTCGGGGACAGGGTCTCATCTAGCTGTATACAGCGGCCTTGCAGGGGGTTACTACGCGACCTCCCAGGTCCGATGGGGGTCCCGCAGCTGTCGGTGACAGAAAACCCAACTCCAACAGACTTCAGCGGAAGGGGGCTGTACGGATGGGCTCCTAGAACCGCAAAGTCCCAAGGGCGAGGAAGGCCTCAGGTAGGGCGGGATCCAGGGGCTTCAGCCAGTTTTTTTTCCCCTCAATATTTCAGCACTGCTCTGTTCCTCTACCCTCTTGGGTTGGGGGGACGGGGGGCTAGATGTCACCTGCCTGCACAGCAACCCTGGAGGGATGGTGGTACCTGTGCCACATGTTTCAGGACCGCTTGGCTCACTGGCCCAAGCTGTTCATGTGGCCACCTCTGACCCACACGCTGGGACCGAGGTGACGGGGTTTGCTCACGGCCAGGGCTGCTCCCTGAGGTGCCCTGATGTTGGTTACAACAGGTGCCCGTTGCTCTTGGAGAGGCAGCCCCATGCCAGGACGAGGGCTTGGTGGGCACAATTTCAGCCCCCTGTGCAGGTACGGCCTGCCCAGGACCTCGTCAGTGGTCCCGCATACATACCGATCCCGGTCTGGATCGTGTGCCAAATGGAGTTGGGTATGGGGTTCACTCCCCTCAGCAAATGAACAGAGGTTCACGTGGAGGACAGAGGTTTCCCAAAGGACAATCGGGGCCCTGTGCCCAGAAGGGAGGATTCAGCCACTCCTTTAACATATTTTTATGAAGTGCCCACTCTGCCGCGTGCTGTGCGGTGGAGACGGCAGACTGAGATTGCTTCCATCGTGGAACTTACGGCCTTGTCTGGGGGAAGGGACAAAACAAACATCAACGCCGCGGTGAGGCGCCAATCAAGACAATGGGGCTGTGGAGGAAACAAAGCAGGACGGGAGGACGAGGTGCATCATGTCGGATCGGGTGGCCGGGGACGGCCTCACTGCCAAGACGATGTTGGAATAAAAATTGAAAGAGGGGGATCGGGTGGCAGCCTTCGAAAAGAGCATTTCCAGGGGAAGGAAAAGGAGGTGCAAAGGCCCGGAGGTAAGAGGTCGCCTGGGGCAGCTGGGTGGGACCAGGGCCTTGAGGGCCATCTGGAGGACTTCAGCTTTTGCTCTGAGTTAGGTGGGGCCTCTGTAACCTTTGAGCAGAGGAGGGGCCTAATCTGACTTAGATCCTGAGAGACAATGCCCCCTGCTGGTGGCGAAGTGGCCGTACAGCCCCCCCCCCCCTCCCTCAGGGAGCTCGTGATCCAGGCCAGGGTGGTGCTGGGACTGACACTGGATAAATGCACATACTCGATTTTTCAAGGGTGGTACATGTCCTGTGTATCTCTCTTCTCTCATCCTGCTCAGATTCTATGCTCTTCAGGAAGCTGCTCACTCTCCTTGTCCAGGGCCACCTGCCTGGGCCTGGCTGAGCCAACTGGGCAGGACCCGTGCGAGCCTCGGAGAGAGGAACCGTGAGCGGGGTGCCGAGCCCCGAGGCCATCCTGGGGGAGGAAGAGGGGACGCAGCGCAGCCCTGCCCCACCTGGAAAACCCCCTCAGCATGCCTGGTCCCCGGAGAGCGAGGACGCAGCCTTCCTGGAGCAGCCCCCCTTCCGCGGTCTGCCTGGTTCCACCACTCGGAGGCCCCGGGGGCAAACCGTGGGCTCCGTGAATTGGGATTCTTCCGGTTGCAAGCGACAGAAACTCAATTCGCACAGACTTAAGTGAAAAGGGAAATGTAGTAGCTCATGTAACTGAAAGTCAGGGGCGTTGGGCGGCCGACCCAGCTGGATCCAGAGACTCCAACAACTTAGTCATGACGTAGAGCCTCTCCCTCCCAGGCTCTGCTTTCCCGTGGGTTCGGTTCACCCTCTAGCAGGTTGTGTCCATGGGGGTGACCGAGAAGACGGCCAGCAGCTCCGGGCTTCCCCCCCACCAGCCCCGCAGCCACGTCCCTCGACCCCCACCCCCCACCCCTGCGCAGAATCTTTCCCCACCAGATCCACCCAAAGCCCCAGGACAGGCTCTCATTGGCCCATTTGGGGTCACATGTCCATCCCATAGCCAACCAGAGCACCCAGGAGGATGGAAGGTGAGCTTGGCCACACCTGGGTCTCGAGGTCACCGCTGATGTTGGGGGTTGGGGTCAGTGCTGCTCAGTCCCCGCCATGGCTCAGGGTGAAGGAGGCTGTGTCCACGGTGGGAGATCTAAGGTGGACAGGGGTGGACGCGCAGAGACAGAACTCACGGATGCTCCTGTGGTTCCTCGTCCCAGAGCAGGACAGCGAGTCTGGGAGGCGGGACGTGCCTCAGCCAAGGCCAGGGAGCTGAAATGGCCAGAGAAGGGTTTTGAGCACGGGCTTCACCCGCAGCTCCCGAGGGCGTGGTGTCTCCAGTGTTTTGCATCCACGGCAGCAGTGAAGTCTGCAGGAGGCCCTGGCTCCCGGGTGGAGGCCTCTCTCCAGAACGGCAGCCCTTGTCCCGACAGGGCAGCCTCATCTGTGCACCCCGAAAAGCAACCTGTGAAGTAGGAGCCACCCCAGGAAGCCCTTCTGCCCACCCTCGCATGTCCCCGGGGCTGCTGACACCCCCCACCCCCCCAGCGCCGCACACAGCAGGAGGAGGAGAGCCGGGGGGTGGGAGGGGTGGGGGAGGAGGGGGGAGTGTTCGAGGAAGAGGAGGGAGGCTGCCAGGAGGACGTCCGCTTCCCTTAGAGCTCTACAGGGGACGCTGCAACCCCCCTCCATCACGTCCGTGTGCAGAGTCATACCTTGTCCCCAAAGGTGCGTGCGAGCACAATCACAGCCCTCCTCCCCCCCAGCAGAGGCCCCTCCTTCGGGGACTCAACACGGTGCCCTGCAGGTCTGCGTTTCCCCAAGAGCCTGGGCAGAGACGGCTTGTCATCTCTGAAGCTGTCAGGTGTATGTGTCTCATGATCCAGTTGATCAACCCTTAGTCACAGTTTGTCC
Organism: Panthera leo; assembly: GCF_018350215.1. NCBI lineage: Eukaryota > Metazoa > Chordata > Mammalia > Carnivora > Felidae > Panthera > Panthera leo. The sequence continues at coordinate 12,919,070 of NC_056681.1, forward strand.
TGGGGACAATTTTACCCATGCGGGCAAGGAGATATGTCTGAGAATGCTCCTTGAGGCAGTGCTCCTAATAGTAAAACACTGGAATTGACCTGAATGTCCTTCAGCAGAAGACGGCAGAATCTATATCATCTCTCTCTATCTCTCTCTATCTCTACCTATATCTATCTATCTATCTATCTATCTATCTATCTACCATATTTTCTCCTAACTAGAAAACACTGTCCAGTGATTTAACAAAATATGTGGGTCTTTATTAGTGTCTTAGAAAAATCTTCAAGAGATGGTATTGGGTGAAAGTAAGTTGAAGAATGAAAGCAAGTTGCATAATGACAACCCAATTTGATAACATTTTCATGAAATAGGATCCAATATTATGCCTTTTTAATGGGCTCGTATGCACGTGGGGAGAATATATAAAAAAAGGATCTAGAAAGACGCACTTAACAATGGTTACTTCTGGGGCACCTGGGTGGCTCAGTTGGTTAAGCGTCTGACTTTGGCTCAGGTCATGATCTCACGGTCCATGAGTTCGAGCCCCTCATTGGGCTCTGTGCTGACAGCTCAGCCTGGAGCCTGCTTCAGATTCTGTGTCTCCCTCTCTCTCTGCCCCTCCCTTGCTCATGCTCTGTCTCTCTCTGTCTCAAAAATAAATAAAAAAAAAAACATGAAAAAAATTTTTAAAAAACAATGGTTACTTCTGGGGAGGGGACCACGATTGGATAAAAGAGACATTTGTCCTAAAGAATCAACAAAATAACTGACAGGAAGTAATAAGAGAGTTAGAAAAATTGCAGGCTTGAAATCAATAGAAAACATCAATTTAAATTCTGTATACTAGCACTGAACAATTGGGAAATGAAATTTTAAAATGCCATTTACAATAGCATAAAAAAACTTCAAAATACTTAGGGATTTATTTAACAAAACATTCTCAGGATTTGTATTCTAAAGGCTACAAAACATTGCTGATAGACATTAAACTCTGAAATAAATGGAAAGATACACCAGGTTCCTAGAATAAAAGACTCAATCTTTGGGGCACCTGGTTGGCTCAGTTGGGACAGCATGCGACCCTTGATCTTGGTCTTGGGGTCGTGAATTTGAGCCCCACATTGGGTGTAGAGATTACCTACATGAATAGAAAAAAAACCTTAAAAAGCCCCCTCACTATTATCATTAAGACGGTAGTTCTCTCTAAACTGATCTAGAGATTGAATGCAATCCCAATCAGAATTCCAGCAGGCATTTTTAGAAATTGATGAGCTGATCGTAAGATTACACGAGGGGCATCTGAGCGGCTCAGTTGGTTAAGCGTCTGACTCTTGATTTTGGCTCAGGTCATGATCTCACGGTTGTGAAATAGGGCCCCATGTTGGACTTTGTGTTGGGCATGGAGCCTGTTTAAAATTTCCTCTCTCTCCTTCTGTCCCTCTTCCACTCATGCGCTCTCTGTCTCTCTCAAAATAAATAAAGGAACACACACACAAAAAAAATTACATGAAAATACAAAGCATCTGGAATAGTCAACAAAATTTTAAACAACATAGTTGGAAGACTCACGCTAACTGATGTCAAGACTTACTACAAGCTATAGAAGTCCAGCTGGGGTGGTAGGGCCTTAAGGAAAAATACCTAAATCAGTGGAACAGAAGAGAGACTCCAAAAACACATCACTCATCCAGATTCAACCGATGTTCAACAGAGGTGCCCAAGTAATTCAGTGAAGAAAAGAAAGCCTTTTTGACAAATGGTTTAGAAGTCAATGAATATTTATATGGGGGAAAATGAACTTCAACCCCTGACTGGTGCCACGTAAACATTAACTTCAAATGAATCATGCACTTAAACGTAAAGTCTAAAACATCTAGAAGAAAACGGGGGTGAAAGATCTTGGGAAAAGCAAATATTCCTCAGGCCGACCCGATGCACTGCTGACAGTAAAGGAAAGATAAATCGGACTTTGTCAAAATTAAAAACTTCTGTCCCCCAACCCCCATTTGGCAAAGCGCAGAGGTTGGCAAGGGCCGAGTTTCTCTTCCGAAGCCATTGCTCTTGTCAGGTGACTCTCTAGCTGGCCGTGGGGCCATACTTAAGTCGGCAGGCCTGGGGACAGCTTCCCTCTGATGTCAGTCTCGGGGCCCTTACCGTCCCTTAACCTGTGGTCTCCTTATTGACGCTCCCCCCTCCATGTCTCCTGAGAGCTGCCATTTGCTGGGAGGGACAGAGGCTGTGCCGTTGCTGGTATGAGGTCTGTCTGGAGACACAACCACAGGTCAGCCAGCAGTAGAAAGTTCAAATTCATACACGGTGGAGCACAGCCAGGATCAAAGGAAAGGGTTGCCCCTGGGAGCACTGGCCATCCAGCCTGGGGTTAGTCACTCTGGAAATGGTACAGAGAAACCTCAGAGAACTGGAAGGGACAGAAATGGGAAGTCACTATTAACGGGCTTCTTTAGGTCACCTCTTTGTGCTCTGCGTTATGCCGTCCAAACAGGAAATGTCTAAATTTATTTTCTGCCTTCTGTTTCAAGGGAAGTTCCTCTAGTCCTTGGATTATCGCAGGTGGACATCTCCCCGTCAAGAGCTGATTCCATGTCCAAGACTTGGATTGTAGGACATTGCTTCTCTTTGTCTAACCTGCAGCTTACATGCTGCAGCCTGGATGACTTCCCACTTATTCAGCCTTTGAGGGAATCCAAATGAGCTTTTTTCCAACGTTGAGTCAAATTTTCGGTCCTCGTGACAGTTGTTGACATGTCAAAGCAGGATTTTACTCGTTGGGTGTCTTTTTCTTTCTCTCTTTCTGCTCATGTTTTAACACCTTTGATGCATTCGGAATCAAACTTATACACCTGGAAATGCTGGGTCGAACACACATTATGTCTTGGCTGCTGGGATTTCCAAAACCTTTGCCATGCTAACGTTCCAAAGAAAAAGCTAGCCGGTGCAACTTTTCTGGAACCTATTGATTATGGAAACTTTCTGTAGCAGAGCTTTATTAATACCACAAGGAACATCCTTGGGATCCTCAGTCATTGCTTGGATGGGTACACGGAGGCTTGGAACAATGTGCTTTGCAGTCTCTCTGTGAGTTAGTGGCACATTAGGGCTTGCAACCCACTTAATCACCTTAAAAAAAAAAGCAACGGGACAGTTAACTGTAAGTGGTAAGTGATAACTATTAGATCCTTCCCTTTCCTTGTCTTTGGCCCGGAGCCTCAGTTTTATCATCTGTCAAATGGGAGCACTAACCCTTGCCCTACAGTATCTGTCGTGACACTTTTGGTTACAAGTGATGGCGAAACCAACTTCAACTGGCTTCGGCACAAAGGGACCGTCTTGGCTCACATAAAATTTAGGTTAATCCCGAAGCTGAGAATGCAGTCTCGACTCTTTTTACCTCCATAGTGGCTTTGCTCTAAGGCAGACCTTCCCCTGGGGACAGCAGGACCCCTAGCAGCTCCGGACTAATATCCTCCTAGCTCAGCCACTCGGCAGGTGGAGGACAACTCTTCCACCATCACTGGGAAGTCTCAGGTCCCACTGCCTCTGCAGCAACTTGGGTCACATCTTGAGCCAATCAGCGCAGTCAGGGGAATGGGGCGCTCTGATTGGTCGGGTCTCCGTCACGTGATAAGCCGGGCCTCCACTGAGCGGGCTCCGCTCAGGATTGACAACGCGCAGGTTGCTTAGCAACTGGCTCCTGTCTCCTTTCTGTCATCCAGGACTGGCAAAGCCGGGCCAGGGTCCCGAGTATCGAATTTTAGGGCTCAGGATCTGGTTTTTAGCCACCGCAGCTCCTTGGAGGAGAGGCAAGATGGCAGAGTGATTAAAACAGAGGCTATGAAGTTCAACGGACTGTGGTTTAAATTTCAACTGTGCCATTTACTCACCGGATTGAATGAACTCAGCCTCTATGTGACTGATTCCGTTTCCTTGCCTATAAAATGGGACTAGTAATGCTCTGCACCTCTTGGGTTGTGAGGGTTAAGGGGGTGGCTTAGAACCACGCCTCCCCCATGGGGCGGGGCTCAGCAAAAGTGACCTGAGCGGTACCTTCTCCTTGGAGGAGGCGTCACTCACAACCCCCGGCCCCACCTCGCCGTGTCCACTCTCCCCTCTCCCTTCCCGGGACCACCCTGCAGCCCGGGGCGGGGGGGGGGTATTCGGTCCATGTTCTCTCACCACTAAAAACCCCTTAGTGACTCCATCAAGCCCCGTGTCCCACGCCCTAGGTAGGTGCTCAAGAACTATTTGTTGAACCCAGGAATCCAGGCCACTCCGGGCGGGACCAAGCCTTCGCCCGCTCTTCACAAGCCATGGTGAGGCACTTGTAAGGAGAAGGCGTCCTCTCCGGGTCTCCGGAGACCGCCTTTGAAGCAAAAAGGCGCAAAAGCCGGCTGCCCCCCAGGCCTGCCAGACCCTTCTCTCTGAATGCAGGGGAAGCTTCCACCTGGTGAATAATTCACTTGCTGCAGTCAGCGGCTCCAAGTGCTGTGTTGGCAAAAAAGCAGGCAGCCTGCAGAACCGTTTCTTATTTTTGCCGGGCGAACAGACCAGGGTCTTGAGTGCTTGTGTTTCCAACCTGCTAAGTCCAGAGGCAATTAGCCGTTGGGTGCTTTTGCCCGTGAGCTCCTGTGCCCATTGCCTTGTTAGATGCACTCATCGCTGCCCAAACAAGGCAGCCAAAGATTTATGTCAACTCGCTATTAAAGTACAATTTTAACAATCCTTTAAAATGGCTGCGGCATCTACACATAAACAGCACTCTATGTTAAGCCTCCCCTTGGGGACAGTAACCTGCTTCATTAAAACCACCATAATGAAGAGGCTCTATAAATCAGCGTCTTTTATACAAAAACATATGATCTAAACTCCTTCTGCAGCCCAGCCCTGATGCAGGCAGACAGCTCGGGTGGGAGGCAAGAGCCTGACAGACAAGCCACAAAGGGGCCAAAGAGGCCAGTTTTCAACAGGTTAGATGAAGCCGGGTCTGCCAACCAAAATTTGTTTTCTCCAACATTAGCCTGTAATGTAGGGAAAAAGAACAGACCCAATTTCTTTCCATGACGGAATGTTCCCTCCGTGCGGGGCCAGGGGTGAGGTCACCCTGACACCTTTCTCTGTGACTCCGATGGGCTGGGGAGGGAGGGCCCACCCCCTCCCCCTCCCTCACCCCCAGATAGGACTTGAAACCCCGGGCCCAAATCGCCCACCTGCCAGATTCTCAGCGTGTCCCAAGCGTCACCCACTCACACACCCCCTCACGACGGTCGCTGGGGCCACCTCCGTGCCCCGCCTGCGCTCCTAATCAATCGTCTTCTGTAAACGGACTCACTTTTTCAAATTCAGCTTCGTTCGTGCAGTTATGGCTGTGAAATCACGGAGCTCGTCTCCAGGCTTTCTAGGTTTTCCTAATATACATTATAATAAATACCTGCCTTAAAAATATGTCACGTTTACAGACATGACATGTGAAATTATCTAGTGTCACTACAGGTCACCTACTTTTTGAAATGCTGAACTAACTCAGTATTCGAAAGGACTGGGTCCAAACAACTGCCTCCTAATGGGACTTGGCATTTGCTAGATATTTTGATGGCTAAGGCTTGATGGCTAAGTCCAGAGACTTGCTTCCCCTGGGTAGCAGATATGTACAGCGCCCCCTCCAGACCAGCTCCTTCCTGTGAACCCTGATTTAGGTGACACGGGAGCACGTGCCTGATAGAAAAGTCGTGTGGTGATGTCTTTCAAGTACACAAAGCAATAGATTATGGGATGGCAGGAACTTTCTGGAAAGGTAGAGTGGGGTACGTTGGGACAGTGAGAAGAATAAAGTTGGAGTCTGTAAACCCAGGCCCCCGACTTCCAGCTCTGTCTCAATGCTGCCATTTCTCGCCTGGACTGTCGTGTGAAACCCCTAACTCGTCTTCCTGTCCACCTTGGCCCCTACCCTGTGCTCTCCATTCAGCAGGAAGAGTGGTCTTTCCAACACATCAAATCAGATCATCATATTTCATTATTCAAAACTCCTCCAGTGACTTCCGCTGCTCGGCATCGAAGCCAAAGTCTTCACCATGACCCACAAGGCCTTACGTGGTCTGACCCCCATCGTCCCTTCAACCAACCCCTACCATTCTCCTGCTTCACCCACTTTGCTCTAGCCACACGGCTCTCTGTGCTGTTCTGCAAACACAGTGAAAAAGCTCCTGCAGGGCACCTGGCTGGCTCAGTCGGTGGAGCGTGTGATTCTTGATCTTGTCATGAGTTAAAGCCCCATGTTGGGCATAGAGCTCACAAAAAAAAAAAAAAAAGAAAGAAAAGAAAAGACAAGAAAGGAAAAGAAAAGAAAAAGCTCCTGCCTCAGGGCCTTTGCACTTGCTGGGACTGCCCTTCCCTCTGCCAGAACTGCCCTTCCCTCAAGTGTTTATCTGGCTCATTTTCTTATTTCATTTCTGTAGTGGTTACCTCCTCCAAGAGGCCCTCCTGGTCATGCCATCTGAGAGAGCACCCTGTTGCTCTCTGCCTCCCTCCCTCTTCTTTATTTTTCTTCTCTCCTTCCCCCACCCCCCATCCCGTGTGTGTGTGTGTGTGTGTGTGTGTGTGTGTGTTCTTAGAGCATTACACACATCACATTGAATGTTATACTGGCCCACGGTGACACGTTTGAGAAGTGGGTGGGGAGTGAGGGCTACTTTTGCTTTGCCTTCTTTGAATTTTTCAAATTACAATTATAGGGGCACCTGATGGCTTAGTTGGTTGAGCGTCCGACTCTTGATTTTGGCTCAGGTCATGATCTCACGGTTCGTGTGTTTGAGCTCCACCTCAGGCTCCGCAATGTTAAGAGTCCCTCCTTGGGATGCTCTCTCTCTCTCTCCCTCTGCCCCTCTCCTGCTCTCTCTCTCTCTCAAAATAAATAACTAAACTTAAAAAAAACGAAAAAAATTATAATTATATCACTCACATAATTAAGATCACTAGGGGAGGGAAAGAAAGAAAAAATGCCTGAAAACAAGCAGGTCTGGATAATAACCAAGATGTCTGGGCCTCCTGAAAAGGACACTATATATGGCATAGTTTGGAATGTTCTGCTTGAGACACCTGGGAAAGGACTCACTCCTCCCTGTAGGTGAATACTGAACATGACAGCTCGCAGGCCAGATTTCCGCTCTTATGTTCCCGACTCGCTTGAAGACAATGCCAGGCCCAGTGGGGGTTTTCCCGCCATAATGAGAACGTGTAACCATCATTCTTGTGGGATGGCGTGCTGTACAGGTGCCACCACACAGGCAGTTGGTCTGAGTGTGAAGCCACGAAGAGGAACACTGAGCTCAGACAGACAGATTCAGGAGATGCAGCTTTGAGCTCCTGGATCCAACCACACCTGAAGCCACATCTGAACTTCCGATTTTAGTGAGACAAACTTTCCCTTGTCTTTGCACAATCTCACTTGCTTTGGATTTCTGCTCCTTGTAACAGAAAATTCTAACTGCTGGGGAGCCGAAGGGAGAAGGATTCAAGCGGTGATATGTCAGTTTCTCCAGAAGAGGCCATCAGAGCACAGCGAGCCCGGCCAGAAAGCCTCTTCCCTCCAAGCTGCGGAAGCTCCTCAAGTCTGAGGGAGGCGTCCCCCCAAACGCCTCGTGACCTGCTCCGAGACACCCGAACTTTCGAGACGCTGGCTGTCGCGATCTCTTGAGAGAGTCCTGGGGCATGCACACGCTAGGAAGCTATGTTTTCTCTCTCTGTCCTTCCTCCTGCTCCCAGAGCAAACAGTGGCTCCCTGTCTTTGTTCACCTCGGCTGAGTGGAGGCAGTCCTGAGAAAAGCGGACCCAAACCCAGGAATGCCCCTGGGTCCCTCGCTCTGGAAGTGACCTGACCGATGGAGGCAGAGCAGCCCTTTGGTCACTGTGGGCTCGGACTCTGGAGTGTGTTCTCGGAGACCAGGATTCACCTGCCTGCACAGGGGAACCTCCCTGTCTGTGCTAGGAAGACGGGTGCATTCTCGGGATACATCTGCACCGCCTTTCTGACCTGGACGGGCTTTCCCTAATGTGACCGACTTCACAGGCTATTATCTCTCGGATGCTGGGCCCCCCGCTATGGTGGCGGGGGAGACCGGCCTTTGTGATTCCTTGGTCCACACTCCTGACTGCATGGATGCTGAAGCTGAGGCCCAAGATGGAGAATGTCTTGTCCCAGGTCATACAATTGCCCGAGGCGAGAGTAAGATGTGACCTGAGCCAGGAGTCCCCGAGCAGTCTGTGTCCTGCTCTCCTGAGGGACTCTTGCTTCTCCTGGTCACAGACACACCCCTGCCTGTACAGACACCCCCTGGGCTCCAGGAGTGTGGGCATAGTGTAGCAATCACTCTTTTGTCCTCAGATGTCGCAAAGTCCTGAGGTTATAGGTGGATAGCTGATGTTCGGGGACCCTGGGCTGGACAGTTCACTCCTAAAGGTGAAGGCCATACTCACCTGGGTGTCCCCAAGGCCTGGCAGAGTCCTGCACCCAAAAAGACTCACCCAAGGCTTGTCTGCATTCGATTAAGCCAGTAACACCCGGCCAGGGTCCGTGGCTGTGACGTCTCCCTGACCAAAGGACACCACGTGAACAAGGTCTCAGCTTCCACGTTTTTCTCCTGCTTCTTAGTCTCCTGATGAAAGAAGCCTAAAGGTCTCTGAGCATCACCCATAGATAGGAATTTTCCTAATTTATTTGCCAATTTGCTGACAATTTAGGCTACTTATTGACCCATAAGTTCATAGGACCGGTTCCTCTGGGCTTTTGATATTTCCAAGTGACAATTTAAGGAGGTACGCCCATCTCATGGAGGGAAAGGCAAAGACGTTCATGGTATAAAATCCCCAGACCTCAACCTTGCAAATAGGGAGGAGGATGAGACCCTCCTCTGGTTGTGTCTGGCACTGATTCTAATCAGGATGGACGGGCACTCTCCACCCTGGGACTGGAAGGAAGCCTGGGATTAGCCAAGAAATCTTCAGCACAGAGACATGTCAGAAGCGCCACAGAGACGAGCAGAGAAGAGGCGGTACGCTTTTCAGGAGCCCCGTCCGCCTGCCGGCCGCAGCACCTATGGGATCATATGTTGGGTTCCGGGGATGAGCATCACTGACCTGGCTGGATTTAGAGGTTCCGAAGACTCGGCCTCCCTTCCCATCCTCCACTCCCGCAAGGTGCCCAGCCACCTCCCAATGCCAGTTCAGCCACTGGGGAGGGTCGCCTGCTCCTTCACAGAAGGAAAGACTTCGAGGCACTGATCTACGAGTGCAGGGCTGTTGGGTGGGGCTGGCAGGTGTCACAGATCACGAGGGACCCCAAACCCGCTGCATCTACCCCTTGAATTCATCTTCAAAAATGCTCGCTCGAGGGTGCAAAGACAGGTGTCTATAGCAGGGAAAAATAACATTTCAGGAACAACTCAGGATCCTCTGCCAGGACACCAGTTAAATAGTGCGGTGGCTAAGAGCATGGAGTCTGGGTTCAAATGCTGACTTTCCTACTTACCGGCTGTAGCACGGAGAGCAAGTTTCTTAACCTCTTTGTGCCTCAGTCTTCGCATCTTTATAATGGAGGGAACCACGTACGTATATTTTAAGGCTTCCCTCTGTCCTCCCTGATGTTCCCACCCGCTTTCTTTCTTTCTTTCTTTTCTTTCTTTCTTTCTTTCTTTCTTTCTTTCTTTCTTTCTTTTTTAAGGTTTATTCAGTTTTCAGAGACAGAGAGACAGAGCGTGAGTAGGGGAGGGGCAGAGAGAGAGGGAGACACAGAATCAGGCTCCAGGCTCCGAGCCGTCAGCACAGAGCCCGACGCGGGGCCAGAACCCACGGACGGCGAGATCACGACCGGAGCCAAAGCTGGATGCTCAACGGACTGAGCCACCCAGGTGCCCCTCACCCCACTTTCTTATACCGGGATGTTCTGTTGGTTTTCATCAGGAGTCAGTGAAGCAAAAATACAATCAGAGCCTCGTATTCAGCCTATTTGAGCCGTGGGTCCTACGCTGAGTGCTCGTTGCTCCCAAGAGAGAGGAGCTGGTGCTCAGTCCACCAACCTGGTGGTTCAAGGTTAAAAGACAGGTGCAGCCCTTGCTCTCTTCTTGGCTAATCCCCCGAATACAGAAGGTGGAGTCTGACCACTTGTTGCCACCCGCCCTGCACAGCCTGGCCCAGACTTCATTAGCTCCTGCGTGGAAATGATGCTGCTTCTTACGTGGGGTCTCTGCTTCTGCCTTCCCGCCGCCTATGATGTGTTCCTCACAGGTAGCCAGAGATCCTGGGGGGGCCTAGGTCGGGTCATGTCTCCCACCTTTTTAAGCCTCTAGACCATTTTTGTTCGTTTAGAATAAGGTCTAAACTCCTCACTGCGGCCTGGCTCAATCTCCCCAGATTCCCCCCCTGCACCGCCCCTCCACCCCCGCCCATCACCGTCTGACGTAACCCCCTCTCTTCATTTCCTCCTTAGCACTTTTGTGTCTTCGAAATGATGGCACGCGTTCATTTTTCTAACACGACTCTCTGTCTCCTCCACCCTCGGAGAGGAGGGATCGTGTCTGCCGTATTCGCGGCTGCAGATCCAGGCCCTGGAATACCGCCTGGCAAAAGAAATCTTCAGAGGATATTCGTCGGGAAGAAATGATTCGGTCTTAACATCTCTTCGGAAGGCTTTGGGGGGATCTGAGAACAATTTTACGTGAGAGAAAGGAGGGAGAGTCTCACCCTTGCGAATCCGACCACAGTTCCCGCGTCTGGGCCTACGTCCGCTTACCAGCCCACGCGGATGTGAATCCAAGCCTTCTTCTGGCGTGGGGAGCGCTGTACGTCGGGGTAGACGCAGCCGGGGGTGTGCGCAGAAGTGCTCAGCTTCCCTGGGAGCCTTCTGCCTCTGTAGCCTCATGTGCCAAAAACAGATACAAAAATGGGCCTGGGACCCTCAAAGGCCCTTCCAGCTCTGGGGTCTCCGATGCCCAGGTTAGGGAGGGCTGGGGTCTGCAGCCCACGTCTGGTGCCCCGGGCCAGGCTGGATGGAGCCAGGGAGACTGTGACCCCCCATCCCTGGCGCCCTGGCCCCCGAGCTGGTCCTTTGAGAACGTTCGCAGACATTAGCGACCTGCCAGCTGGGTTCCTCTCTCCGGGTTTCCTAGTGGGTGAGCAGCGGCTGGAGAGAAACAGGAGAGAAATGTTCTGTCAAACGGAGCCCTCGAGGAGTCGGCTTCCGAGGGAATCTTCCAGGTCCGCCTTCTGGCCGAGGGCCAGTATTCTCTCCAGGTGCTGAGGGAATCGTGGAATGGCCGTGGGACATCTAGATAAAGTAGGAAGCAGTTACAGCAAAGCGTTAGTGGTGGAATTTAGGTGGTGGGGTGTAGAGCGCTCCTTGTAAAATGCGTTTAAAAGTTTTTCAAAATAAAATGTGGGGGAAAGATGACAGGAGGGTTTCCGCTCCCTTTCACCTAGTTTCGGGTTTTTCTTTCTAGCAAAAGATTAAAAAATAATTTTTTTTTAATGTTTATTCATTTTCGAGAGAGAGAGAGAGAGAGAGTTTGGGGGAGGGGCAGAGGGAGAGAAGGAGAGGCAGAATCGGAAGCAGGCTCCAGGCTCCGAGCTGTCAGCCCAGAGCCCGACGTGGGGCTCGAACTCATGAACCGTGAGATCATGACCTGAGCCGAAGTTGGATGCTTAGTCGACTGAGCCACCCAGATGCCCCTCTAGTAAAAGATTTAAAGTGGCCGAGCCAAGAACGTCTCCAGGATATAGGCAACCTGATATTCTGTTTGTAGTGCAGACCACCCCCTCGGCCCCACCCCCCATCTCATGGGGTCTTCTCTTCCCCATGCTTCTTCTCGTGGGTCTTGGCAACAGCCTCCAGCCCAGGAAGCTGTCTCTGTAACTACCTAGTGAGTGTGGAGTGTTCAGAAACATCACTCTTGCTTCTGGCTTCTTCTGTGGGTCTGCAGAGAGAAATGGCCTCTCGGTGACCAATGAGGCCGGGCCCTGCACACCACCCTGCGGAGGAACCCCCGAGACCTCGTTCAGGCCCAGCTGGAAAAGCTCAGAGGGCCCTGAGGATTCCCAAACCTGACACGAGGAGCAAAGGGATTTGGCAGCGGGAAAAAGTGGTCAAAGACAGAGCAAGTGGGCTGGTCTGACATGGAAGCTTCTATGAAGGTGTAAGAAAGGAAATTGCTACAGTGGGAGGGGAGTGTGGAGATGCCCCATGTGCTGGGGCCAGAGACCCTGCAACAGAGGCAGGGACCCTTCCAGGGAGGTGAGCGAGCCCCGCCACCATGTCTCCCTTCATTTTACAAGTATTTGTTGATGGCCAAATATGTACCGGGCAGGGAAGCAGGCATTGGCAATAGCAGGTTCCTGCCTGGACGACCACTGTCACCTTCCTTCCTTGAAGTCCTTTTCTTGACCCAGCAGCAGGAGGAGCCAGTTAGAATCCTGGCTGGCCACAGGGCCTTTGCACTTGCTGTTCCCTGGGTCTGCACTGCTCTTCCCCCAGTTGTCTGCCCGGCTCCCTCCTTCATCGTCTTCAGTTCCCTCCTCAGCAAGGCCCTCTGTGGCCACTCGATTCAAAATTGTAGCCTTCCTCCCACCCCTGCCCACCCCCATCCTCCTTGTCAGCACTTACCACTATCTGACACGACACATGTTTTATATGTTTATTTATCTTACCACATTAGGATCTCTCGAAAGCATTGTGTGGGCTTTGTGCATGGCTAAATATGCAACCCTAACATCGTGCCTTTGATAAATATATTTGAACTCCAGTACGTGTTCAACTATGTTTATTAAATGAGAAAAAAAAAATTTTCCCTCTGTTTTCAAGATGAAGAGATAATGTGAGGTATAGCAAGACCAACAGGACAGAAGGCACAGGGTGTCTGCACGTAGCTGGGGGAGTGGAGGCGGGGGGGGGGGTAGTGGGGAGTGACCGGAGGGACAGAGGCAGAGGGGGATCTGTGGCAAGAATCTTTATTGTGACCTCGAAAGGAGGGAAAAGAGTGGGGCAAGCAGGCTGGGGACTGGCCTGCCTGGGAGTGATCTCCCCGGGCTCTGGGGTGGAGAGGCTGTCCCTGGTTGTCTGGTACACCTTGCCTCCGGGTGGTTAGGGCAGGTGGATGGGGGCCAGGAGGGTGAGAGCCTGAAAAAGGAGGTGGTGGGGTGTGCGCTCTGGATTGGCTGTATGTGTTTGAAACACATCTCTAGGAACTGGCTAGCCCGGGAGGGGCAGGCCCTCCAGCGTCAGCAAGGTCCCAGATAGCAGAGCATCAGAATAAAAAAAAAAAGTCATGGCTAGTACAACCTTCTTTGGGTGATGGCGCTTTGGGGGCACTGCTTCTCCCTTACTCTCCTTAGAAAAGTTGTCGGTAAAGTGGAACATGTGACCCAGGCTAAACCAATCAGCGCTTTCCATTCCTCTAGCCCAGCATTTGGCTCAGAGACAGTCATGTGACCCAGATCTGACCAATTAGAGAGAGGGACTCAGGCTGAGAAAAGGATACAGGGATGGGTCAGTGTGGGGGCTGAAGGCTAAACTAGGTGTGAGAACTCTGTTTCCCTTTGTCTGTGATTGGTTTATGTGTGGGTGTATCACTGGGGCCAGTTAAATTTGAATTTGAAATAAACAGCGAATAATTTTTTTAGCGTATGTCCTAGTTTTAAATTCCAGACAGCCTATATGTTTATTTGCTAAATCTGGCAACCCTATGTATAACCCACAATGGGCCGAAGAGACATAAGGCAACATCTAAAGGGGATGTGGATGGGGCTGGCAGCTAGGTTCTAGGAAGTACTCTGATACTTGCTTAAGACAGAGACAGTATAGAGTCCTGACATTTCTTTCTGCCCCAGATGAGGATGTAATGGCTGGAACCATGCAGCTGCCTTGAGACCATTAGGCATTATGGTCTAATGGGGATGTTTGAGCAGAAGGATGGAAAGATTCTGGCTCCTTAATTACATCATTGTAATTCCAGTCCCAGGAATGTCCCTTGCTGTATTTATTATTATGTGAGGTAATGAACTGTCTCTCTTCTTAAGCCTGTGGTTCTCAATCTTGGCTGAACATGAGAAGCACTTGGGGAGATTTAAAATATGCCAATGCCATACTCCACAGCAATTAAGTCAGAAATTGCTGAGGATAGTACTCAGGCACTGGTGGGTTTTTAAAGCGTCCCAAGCGATTGCTTGGTACTCAAAGTGTGGTCCCTGGACCCAAAGCATGGGCTTCACCTGGGAGGTTGTTATAGCTATCGTCCTAGACCTAATGATTTCATAGCTGCTGTTTAACAAGGAACCCAGGGGATTTGCATGCACATTAAAGTTTGGGAGGCACTGGCTTTAGCCGTTATTAATTATTTACTCTTTGCAGCTGTATAAATCTCTCCTCACATTCAAACAGTCAGGACTCCAAGGTACTGAGAATCCCAGTCCGTCAGAGCTCCCTGTTCTCTGAAATAGATCCACTGCATTCAGAGGTTGGGTATCTTCTGTGCAGTGGCCATCTCTATCTGGAGCAGGCCACAAACAGCTTTGTGGGTGATCCAGTTTTCACCAGAGTGGGAACCACTCCTGAACTTCTGTTTACTAGTAGCTCTTGCAAACTTTTAGCCAAAAAAATCCCCTCCTGCGGACGCTAAGGTGGGTCAAGTGACCCTGCGGACCCTGACTGTGAGCCGCTGAGGAAGGCCATTGACAACTTTCCCCCCCCAACACATCTGGCTTCCACGTGGCCACACACATCTTGGGTACTGCTCTTGGTCCCCAGGGGATGGCTCCACCCATCAACTCACACACAAGAGGCCTGCTTGTAAAATGCCTCTGGGGCTGGGACAGAGTTTAGCTGAATCTCCAGTAGGGTCGAGGTACACAAAGCCATGGGTCCAGTTTTTCATAAGATCAAGGTATGAGTCAGAATCCAGGGCCATTGGGCAATGTGGACTCATGTTTCAAGGTCATGCTAAGTGAGCATGACGTGCTTAGGGTGGGGTGGTCTCTGGGTGGACAGAATGCCCTCCTTTTGAAGGACGATGTCTAAGAAGAGGTGATGTTTGTCCTTGGATCGGATGGATTAGGGAGGTTCCCCATCTGGCTGGAATCAACATGATGGGGGAGCATGAGGCAGGCTGAAGGACAAAAGTTCAAGCTAGCCGCACCCCCCCCCCCCACCAGGTGGGATCTGTGTGATATTCCTCGGACACTCCCGGCTACTAAGCACAAAGGAAAGAAAGGGGTTTAAGTGCTTGCCATGGTGATGTGGGAAGCTAAGGCAAATGAAAAATTAAATTCCCTTACTGTCTACAGCCCATTGACAAGTCCTTGAGACCCGCAGAGTGACTTCCCTCTAGGAGCTCAGCTGCCTCGAGGATGACACTTTGCTGGGGGCGAAAGAGAACCTTAGCTTAACATTGTCCCAACCTCGAGGACCCTGTAAATCTACTTCCTTTATCTCAGCCGCTCCAGGATATATGCTGGCAATTATGTTCCAAGCTTCTGCTCACCCCCCACCATGCATCTGAAGGGTCTCATGACTGAGGTTTTACTAAATGGTGATAAATGGTGTTTCCCTAGCAACGGCTAGCCCCTCAAGGTCCACGAAACCTTGCTTCCAAAATACTTCACAGATTTACTCAATCCCTGACCCCCTGCTAATCTGAGGCTACGTAATGAGTTACCCATCACGACCCCAGTGCAGCTCCTTCTGCCCGTGGGTCCTGTCCCCAAGCTTTAATAAAACCATCTTTTAACACCAAAGATGTCTTCAAGAATTCTTTCTTGGCCATCGGCTCTGGACCCCATCAACTCCCCCCATCACCCCAAAACTTCATCCAACAGACTGGAAACAATCCCCGTGTTGCTATGTGAACACTTACACTCACCAGTTCCAGACTGATGGAGAGAAAAGTCATCCCCAAATCAGGGTGAATGATTTTTAAATGTCAGCGGATGCCCTCTGTATAGATTTACCTTTGCAAATCTATGAACTGGGTCTTCAAGATCATTGAATGGGAGCCACATTCTGGGCAGATAGACACCCAAAGGCTCATGTGGCCACACACACATGCACACACAACACACATAGGCACACTGTCATCCTCTAAGCCAGGCTTTTCCTAGAGAAAATGCAGGGATCCCAGTTACATTTGAATTTCAGATGAACAACAAATAATTTTTTGGTCTAACCAGGTCTCATGTAATATTTGGTAATACACTAAACAATTATTCTTTGTTTATCTGAAATACAATGTTCTTTTTTGCTCTTAGATCTGGCAAATCTGTGTATCCGCGTGTGTATAGGGGCAAACAGTTTTGAAAACCATCCCGTTACCACACACTGACTTCCTTCAGGCCTCAAGTTCATGACTCTCCCTTCCCGAGACTGAGCCCTGCCCACAATTTTCTGTTCCATCCCTTCCTCCGCATCAAGGAAACACAATAACTGAGGCAGGGCAGAGTCAATAGAAGGGGTCTGTGGGCTGGGCTGAGTCCCAGGGTCCCTCGATTACCTGGTTATTCCCCCCTGCCCCCCGCTGTTGACTGTTCAAAAACCAAACATGGGGATGTCTGTGTGTTTTACCCCTTATCCTTCCTTAGGGAGAGGGGACAGATCTGGTTTGTGAGTGCCTCTGGGGTACCTGCGTGTATGTGCATGTGTGTGTGTGTGTGTGTGTGCGTGCATGCAGGTGAGTGCTTTGTGTGCGCGTGAGTGTGCAAGCACATGAGTGTGCAAGCACGTGTGTGCACTCACTGTAGGCACAGGCTGTGGATCAGGTTTCAGGTGAGGGCTTAACTCTCCAGTTCAGGGGCTCGCAGAGCCAAAGGGTCTGCAAAGCGCCCCCTGGCCACATCTCATTCCCATGATTCACGGTAAACTCCGTGGTCCTCGGGGTCAGAGGCCTCAGCCTAAGTTTTCCAGCTTCCTTCCAGGCAGGACCCCTCTTGTCCCCATTTGGGAGCTCAGTGTCTGCCCGGAAGATTTGAGGGGGTCTCAGGCGCTCAGATGTCCCCCAGCCTGGAAAGTGACTCAGTCACTGAGCCGGAGCCTGGGTGGGGCCTCAGTGTGATTCTTGGGACCTTCTGGCCTCCCGACAGCCCAGCTCCTGCCCGTCTCCAACCACACTGCCTGGGACAGCCTTTCTGCTCTCGGGTCCCTCATCATCCTGATGGATCTCTCACCGTGAACTTCTTGGCTGGATAATTGGCTTTTCAGGCCGTTGCTGACTCCCCGCCCCTTTGCCGGTTTAACCTCAAGGGAACCTTTCTCTGGAAGAATATAAGTCTCGTTTTTTCCCCCCTCTGTGTTTTTCTTGGAGGCATTTTGCAGAGAATACCTGACTTATGCCCCGTGACAAAACTAATTGCTGGTGCTGTGTGTATCTTTCCATTAAGAGGCTGAAATACAATCTGGACCGTTTTCGTCCGAGCACTTTCTGCTAAGTATGGGTTGGAGCTTGGACCAGATGGGATTTTATGAGCGTGGTAAAAGTCAAGCTTGCAATATGTCTCAATCAAATGGATGTGTAAAGGAGAAATGTGAAAGGTAGGGAAAATGTGGCTGGGGATGCATTTGGATGCTCCAAGCACAGGGGCACAGAATAGGGACACAGGTGGCTTTAGTGGCTCTCGAAATTGAGCCAAACCTTGTTTCCAGAAGCGCTGTGGAGACTGGCTCTCTCGGGGCCTTGTGATCAAACTTAGCTCCGGAGCAGGGACAGTCGTATACGGCTTTTGTCACAAAATCCCAGTGTCATTCAGCATTGTACATGCCGTGGTTAGTTCTGCCCAAGATTTCGGTTAAACCCAAGCTGTCCTGTTGGTAGAAAGGCAATTACATTAGAGAAACACTGTTTATAGGTCTTGAGATGTTATGATTATGAAAAGTAACAACATGAACTCCCATTAAGTCAGAAGAAAGTTAATCGTGTTGCGTGCCGTCTCCCTGGGCCAGTGCGCTGGCGTCGACGTGATTTATTCCAGCAAAATGACTCACCTTTTGCCGTACACACACATTTTCTCCCTTAATTACGAATAATTGTATCGTGTAATTTATACTAATGCCCAATGCCTAGAAGTGTATGTTCAGGAATAAAGAGCTAGTTTGGGAGGGGGGAGGGATTATACAAACAGGTGTAATTGCAGTCTCCTGGGGGCTGGAGACCCGTGAGATGCAATCGGGCTTCTCCTCAGTGGGAGTCAGTCCGGCAGCCTCCAGTTACTGGTAATTGTCTTGCATTTTGTCGAGTCGCTTAACCATCCGCCAAGAGTTGTCTCTTGGGTAAGTGGACGAGGAGGACTAAGCACATGGATTTCACGACGTGATGAAACAGACACACGGGCAGCATGAGCCCGGGAGTAGTTGAGCGTTCCACTAACGCAGCCTCGCGGCACAAGGGCACGTCTACGTGGAGAAGGCGAGCCTGTGGGTCTCTGCTGGATGATACTTTCCAAAGGGGACAAGCAGGGTCCATGTGACCACGAGCGCAAATCCATTTAGTCTCTCCTGACAGCACACCTCGTTTACCATCACCTGCCTGAAAAGTCACTTGTGAGCTGATCCGTGTGGGTGGTGATTTCCTAAGAGCAGAGCAGAGCAAGCCTCTGATTTGCATGGGCTTTGCCCCCACTGGGGCTGGTGACTCCTTAGCTGCCCTCTCCAGGCCTCGGTTTCCTCATTTCAAGAATGGGGATACTATTGAGGACACTGCAGGTGGTCATGCAGATTAAGTTAGAGCAACAAGGATAAAATGCCCACACGGTGCCTGGCTCATGGAAGGGGCACAATGTGCGTTCATTGAATCAGAATCGGAAACACACTGTCCTGGCCGCCGGGAGAGACTCCTCCATAGTCTGCAAAACTGAACTGGGAAAATCCAGGGCAATTGGTCCTCATGAATCTAATTCCCCACCATCAACCAAAAAGGTTCCCCTGTTGATAAAGGGGAACGCCTGCTGGCAGCTGCATTCGCTCTGGTTCATAAGGAATCACGAGCTGGGCTACGGGAGCTCTCGGTGTCGTCTGCTGAGACAACACGGGGATTGAGGGCTTGTTTCTTTGCCTCGAATTGGGGACCACGCCCCATGGGCCATTAACAGACTATTGGGGACCGATGGCCGCAGTCTATCTGCATCTGCCTGGGTGCACGCAGCAGCAAAGACCCCCAAACAAGGGTTGTTCTTGAGTTACCCCCAGGCAGCGTGTGGGTCCCGCAGGGCATTTCAGAGCAGGAAGCCAGGCATCCCCTGGGGGGGAGACGTGGAGAGAGAAACCACATGGGCTGCTTTGGGAGAGCTGTATCCCCGAGCCTGGTGTGACCTCCGTGGCCCTGTGTCTTGGGACTGCCCGCACGCACCCAAGGAAGGTGTTTTGATAAGGAGTATCAGAGCACGTAGCAGCCCCGCACAGCTTTGGGGAGATGCTCATTTATTCATTCATGCAACAAACGTTTAGTAAGTTGTTCAGCACTAGACCACAGCAAGCATCGGTATATAGAGTATGATCTTCTTTTAGGGTTGCCAGATAAAATACAGGACGCCTAGTTAAACTTCAATTTTAGATATACATTTTTTTTAGCATACATATAAGTATGTCCTGTGCTAAACCTGGTGACCCTATTCACCAGATCAGACTAGATCCGAGTTTCTCATCCTCAGCCCTATTAACATTTGGGGCTGGATAACTTTTTGTTTGGGGCTGTTCTATGCATTGTAGAATGTCTATCAACATCCCTGGCTTCTACCTGCTAGATGTTAGTAGTAACTCCCCGGCCCCCGCCGCCCCCCAGCTGTGATAACCAAATATGATGCTAGATACCTGCCTGGGGGATACAATTGTCTCTGGCTGAGAACCACTGGGTTCAAGTCTAGTAAGTAACATAGACATGACAAGGGAGCCTGACAAAGAGTTGGTAGCAGCAACTACCAGTCGCTTCCCCAATATCTAGTCCCTCTCTTTCTTGCTCATAGAAATCTGCTTTTGTGGGGTTGCTGTTGAACTTTCAAAAGCTCTGAGACTGCAATGGGATGCCTACCGTAAATCCCCAAGGGAGTGCCTTTCGGAATATGGAGAACAAGAGGACTCAGAGGGAAGGAAGCAAAATTGGTAGGGTGCCAGCTGCAAGCTCTGTGGGCACTGGTCAGGCAGCTGTTGTGATTTTGCAGAAAGGAAATTTCTTGTGCTTTGGTCAGTCTCTGTTCTCATATGTCCTGTTCCCAGAATCATTGACTCAACGAAAGAATTTATGAGGAATGGGTTTATCTTCGGGTCTGGAAACATGGAAGCGAGCTCAGAGTAGAAACTTTTAATGTCTTCTCCCCCCAGGGCAGCAGTGGCTCCATTTGCAGACAGACGGTTGGTGACTCACCCAGGGTCCTAGAGGCAGCGAGTGGAAGGGCCGGTGGGTTGCCCAGCCATCGAGTTCCCGAGTCGGGCTCCTCCCCGTGATGCCTGGTTTCATCATGCTGATAAAAGGCTGTGGGTCAATTACGCATGTTACCCAATTTACAGATGGAAAAATGGAGGCACACAAGGGTTAGCAATTTCTCAGCTCGGAAGCGGCCCAGCCAGGACCCAGCCCAGCCTGCAGGCCCAGGCCCACACGGTAACCACCTGGCCATCGGCCCATGGTAATGAGCCCTTTGAAAGACGGTGAGTCACTTACCTTGGCTGTGCCTCAGTTTCCTCATTTGCCAAGCTGGGCCCTGGTAATCCTGCCCTACTGACTCACGAGGAGTGGTGAGAGAAGGGATCAGGGCCAAGGCTCCCAGAAGCTTCCATCAGGGAGGCGCCCTGGCCTGGGAGGAAGCTGGTCTTGGCTGGCTCTGCCCCGGCGCCCCGGGTGCCCGTGGCCGTCCTCGTCTCCCGGTCGCCTGCGTTTCCCCACCTGGAGCGGGGGTGGCCCGGGGTGCGAGCTCGGCCTCGTCAAGCTCCGCCTGCCCAACCGTCCGGCTCGTCCCGATGGGCTGCCCGTGGTGACCATCCAGGAACTGGGTCACTGGGGACGGCACACCCGGCGATCCCAGGCTCGTTCCCGGGACGTGCACTCGGGCCAAGCCTGGCTCTGGCTCTGGGTGGTCCCTGTGGTCAGATCACCGCACGGAGGTCCTTTGTGCGGAGCGGCACAGACCCTGGTGGAACTCGGGCTCTCGGAGGCTCGTCCTGAGGGTCACTGCACAAGGCGTCCAGCCCCTGGGTTCGGGCGCCCCGGGCCAGGCCAGCTTCCGTTCGTCTCCCCAAGTTCTGCTTTGAGGCGGTGTTCGGGACAGGGTGTCGCTCACTCGTTCAATTCGTTCATTCACCGGCTCCTCACGGAGCAACTCCCGGGGCCGGGCACCTTTTCAGGCACCGAGGCTACCACTGCGAGTGGAACAGACCGAGGCCCGGTTCTCATGGAGCTGACCTTCCAGTGGAAGGGGAGGGGGCAGTGAACGTTAAGGCCCACCCCCCACGTGCAGTCACAGAGACATGCACATGTGTGTGTGTGCACACAGATACGTAAATGGAAATGCATGTATGCACACACACATCATACGTATATGTACACAGCTGTTATATGGTATTAAAGATGTTCAAAAATCAAGCAATCAAGCGGTATATTAGGATAGAGAGTTCTGGGGAGGCTACTTTAGATTGGGGCACCCAAAAGTCCTCCGTGAAATGTGCCAGTTGAGCAGGGGCCTGAATGAATTAAGGGAGGCTTGCATGTGCATATCTGAGAAAGGGAAAATGGCATGTGCAAAGGCCCTGTGGTGGGAGTGTGCCTGGCATATTCTTAACAAATATAGATATAAGAAGAATACTGCCGTGCCCATGCCAGTGGGATGAGTAGGGGCAAAGGTAGTCAGAGTTCAGTAGGAGCTTCCAGTCATGACACTAGGGTGGTGAGCCCTCTTGGTTTGCCTGGGTTAGGGGTCTTCTGGGACACAGGAATTTCCGTGCCAAACCTGGGAAAGCCCCCAGCAAACCGGGACAAGTTGTTCACCCCATGTAACAGACATTTGGATCTTATTCTGAATAGGACGAGACTGAAGGGTTTGGATGGAGGGTTTGATAATGGACCTTCTGGCCACGAGTGGAGGATAAACTCTACAGAGACCAGGCATGGAAGCTGGGGCTAGTGAGGAGGTACCTGCAGTAGTTCAACGAGAGATGATGGATGTTTGCACCGTGGTGTTTGTGGCAGACGTGGCTGAGCCACCGGAAAGGTGGAGTTGCCGTTCACCAGGATGGGGAAGACGATGGGGGGAGACCGAGATTTCAGAACCCTGCAGTGGTGTTTCATGGTCCTGTTGCTGAGGGCTGTTCCCACCCTTGGTTCCCGTGGCCTCTTAGTATCCTGGCAGGTCCACTCTGGTTTTCCGTGACCATCCCACCCCTTCCTGAAATCCACGTCCAAGGGAACCCAGGGGAGTCTGTCTGTTCTCTTCTCTTGGAAAGCCTGGATCCTGCAGGTTGAAGTTTATTGCTGAGATAAGGATGCTCATCCTTCAGTTAACAAGGGGATGAATTATTGAAAATCTCATCGGTGGCTCTGAGTCCCCTGGGCCCTTTGTAGATATTTATCTGGGCAGCCACCTGTCCAGATGGGTTTGTTGGAATGTGCTACACCTGTAAAAGGCATATTTGCTGGAAGGAAATTCCCCAGTCTTCAGATCTTATCACCTGGAAAGAAGAGGAAGGAGCTTTTATGGACACGAAGGTTATTACAATAAAGCATCTTAATATCCACTGCTATTGATGTCAAAATGTTGCCGTGCAGGCTGAAGGAGCAGTTTATGGGGCAATGATGTGTTTCTTTAAAAACAAAACCAAGAAATCTCATTTGCCCTGGCTTCTAAAGTGAAAACAAAAACGGAGATGTTTATCTTCTAATTATTCATTCATTTGTGCAATGGAATCTACAAAGCACCTACTAAGGGCAGGGCCCTGAGCCAAGGAGAGGAGAAATGGATTAGGTCTCATTCTCAGGCACATGACTGGCGGTGGGGACAGGAACACGGACATAAATAGCACACAGGGTGCAGCGGGTTAGTGCAGTGAGAAAGGTCCCGAGGTTCAGAGCAGGGTGGGGTTGCTGGGTTCTGAGGGGGGCCAGAGAAGGCTTTGGGAAGCCATGACGTGTCAGTTGGCTTGCTTTTGCGCGCACGTAACCGGAACCCCTAAGGAATCTGACTCACATGGTGAGGGAATTTGTTGTCTCCTATGCAAAGACCAGCCGTCAAGTGGACCTCAGGGTGAGTTGATTCAGCAGCTGGACAGCGTCCCCAGGGATCCAGGGTGGGTCGGCCCCCTTCCAGTTTGCAGGGGACCAGATGTTGGAGGAGGTAATCATGAGGACGTGGCCGCCAGTTGGCTCAAGAACTAGCTATCGGAGGCTCCTCACCCCTCCCTGCCTTTGGAGAGGTAGGGCTGAGACCGTCTGGACAGTGTATGTGACTGGGCCCAGTCAAGGCCACCGTATAAACTTTTAAAAGCATAAGGGGACCAGTTCCAGATTTCCCCCGGGAAGCTCCCAAGGAAGTTGAGAACTGACACCAGGCCAAGCACCTGGGAAGCTGCTCTCACCTCAGGCTTCCCAGCAGCCCTGGAACCCCAGCCGTGTGTCCCTTCTTGGTAGCACCGGGCCTCCTCAGGGTCTCTTACAGCCGCCCCACTTTCCCTGGGCTGAAGAGCATCCCCTCTTGTGAATTCCCTCCCAGGTTCTGCTTCCAAATGTCCCTCTCCTCTCAGGTGGGGTTGGCGGTCGTCGGCTCGCGGATCCTTCCGGCGCTCTCTTTAGAATGACTCGGTTCCGATGCCCCCAGCTTCGGGAGTTCAGCCACATTCCAAGTCCCTCAGAAAAGTCTTGCTCAATCCCACTGCCCCGGCTTCACTGCCTTGGGGGAGTGGGACTTTTTCCAGGGAAGAGCGATGTCGGTGGCTGGGGCTGTCACCGCCGCCCCTCCTCCACCAGCGAGGGCACAGTCAGTGGGCGGCCAGCGGCCAGCGGTGCAGCCTGGACACCGGCTGTGCGGCCCTGCGGTCACGGGCCCCAGGGAGTGTGGACCGCTGTCCCACCGACCCTGCTCCTCTGGGACATGTGGCTCTTGATCGGGCCGTGAGACCGCGTCCAGGAGAGGGGTAAGCGAGGTCACGCACAGGAGCTCTCAGGGCCCCAGTCCCCACACGAGGTCGGGGCCCTGAGTCAGCCCACTGTCGTCAGCGGGTCGCCAAGCGGGGTCACAGACGAATCGGGTGGAGAGGCCGCCCTGGAATCAGGGCTTCAGGTGTAGGAGGAGAGATTTCTGCGGGAACGCTTTGAGATTTAGCCTGCAATGGCAGCTTTCCTTCCAATCCCTCCCAAGGGACAGGCCACGAAAGGTTGATTGTCCTTAAACGGGGCGCAGAAGGGGCCGCGGGGAGGGATGGTGGCCTCGCCCCTGAGATGCGCCCACTCCGCCAGCTGCCAGACACAGATGGACGTTCCAAAGCTCTGGGCTCGGGCCCGGCTGCCTTTTCTCCTTCTGCTTCTTAATTAAAAACAAAAAATATCCCGAAGCCTCCGTTACTACGGATTCCCCGACGCTCTGCTGTGGGCTAATCCTGAGGAAAAAGCATTGATGTTTTCAAGGTTTTTCTTTTCTGAGTACCCCTTCTTTTATCTTGAGACCTGGAAGAAACATATGCTCTCAGTGCTAGAAAACACATCCCTCGCTTGCTCTTAAATCTCTCCTTCTTCCCTTCCTTTTCTGGCTAAATGTCTAGATTTGTGTTTCATTTTCTCTTTCAGGGTTGCAGATGCTTCAGTACCTGCAGACTGTAAAACAGATTGTGAACACAAGGTGATATTGCTATGATGATCGTCCGTTATAATAAGGGCACGCCGCCCCCCCTCCCCAACCTGGGCCACTGTGGTCCCCCATTTGTCCCTGTGTATATTACTGAGCACCTGCTCAGGGGTGACCCACATTGCCAGTGTCCCTGTCCCCCTGGAACTTACATTGGAGACGTAGTGATAGAGAGTCAATGTCTACATGAAAAAATGCAGGGCGATGTCAGACCATGAAGAACCCAGGAAGGAGAGGAACAGTGACGTGACACATGTGAGGGGGTGGCTGGTGACTTTGGACTGGGGGGCTGGGAGGCTTTTCGAGGAGGGGCCACTTGATCTGCCTTGTCTGATGAGGAGGAGGCAGCCGGGGCCAGGCCTATTCAGGGACGGTCACTCCTGGCAGAGGCGCCTGGGGCGGGACACGTCTGAGGGACGGAGGACACGGCAGTGTGGGGCAGGGCGGCGGGTGTGAGGGGCAGCGTGGGCGGAGCCGGGGCCTGAGAAGAGCAGGGTCTGACCCACCAGTCCCCCCGAGAGGGGCGCTAGAGGGCTTGACCGGAGAGGTGCCGGGCCAGGAAGGGTTGCTCGAGGAGGCACGTGCTCCGCAAAGCACAGAGCGCGGCCCGTCTGAGGGACGCGGGCTAGCGCCTGCCTGGCTCGGGGACATGGCCGGCCGTTGGTGGCGATGAGGCGGTGGCCACAGAGCATCCTTCTCAGGCTGCGGCTCTGCAGGGAGGGGTCTGGCCCAGGAGACGAGACTGATCCCAACAGGAACACACGTAGAGCCGACGAGGCCAGAGGTGAAGGTCATCGGCGTGTCGTCAAATGCACTCCTGACGACGACGAAGATTCAAACCCTCGCGTCCTGTGGGCGGGCGCTGCTGAGCGCCTTCCTGATACTCTCGGCTTTAATCTGTCCGACGGTCCTATGCACCAGGCACTGTCATTATCCTCGTTTACAGATGAGGAAACGGAGGCAGGGAGAGGGTAAACAACTTGCCGAGGTCACACAGCGGGTGAGCTGCGGGCTGCGACCTGAGCACAGACGATCTGCCTCCGGGACTGTGCTCTCAGGAGCTCCCTTGGGATGTCCCGTCCACCTGCACGGGGAACCGCACACGAGCGGGGTCACTCTGTGACCTGCTTAGATGAAATGTCTTGGCGTTCCGACATCCGGCCTCCAAAAGTGCAACAGGAAGACCGTTTGTCCCCTTTCCAGACGCCATCCTTCCCCCTGTGACCTCCCGCCCTCTGCTCAGACTCGGACCCACCGCCCCGGCCAAGACGAGCAAACACCCGAGTTCCCAAGAGCCTGGGAAAAGGGCTGGCGTATCGGCAGGTGTGGGGCCCGGGCGTCCGTCTCCAGGCGAGCACGGACAGATCTGTGGCCTTGCGACCCAAGATGGACCGCGCTCAGCTTCACGGGACACACGGGGCTCCACCTGCAGCGGGAGGTGAGGGGCTTTGAGCCATGATTCCTGGGTGGACACGTTTCTCCTCGGTCACACGAGCCCACAAGACCAGAGATTGTGGCAAAGACGGCCCTTCCCGGGAGGCCGGGTTGCGGCTGAACGTGAGCCACACGTTCTGCTCTGTTCTGTGCAGCCAGACCCGCCCGCGGCCGGGCTGGAGCAGCCATCCGAGGCTTGTCCCCGACCTGCTCACCAGAAACGCACGCCAGGGACCCGAGGAGCTCGGCAGCGATTCGAGCCGTGCGTGACAACGATGGAAACGCAACTTCCGGGGATCAGGCAGTTAGACGCTCGCAGCGCGTGAGGCCTACGGTTGGGTGCCCTTTGCGGAACAGAATCCTGTCATTTGGGCATTGTGGGCTGCACGGCGCATCTCTACAGCACGGCGAACCCTGCTGCCCTGGGTTGCCCTGCATGCCCGTCACCTGGACACAGAGCTCGCGGGAGAGCTGGGTCCTCCTTAGTCCCGGGGAACTTACAGCGGTGGGCGCCTCCTGCCCCCCATCTGTGAGGTCACACAGCCCGGGTCAGCCCCTCGGAAGCTCACGTCCCGGGCTGAGATCTTCCTGGCCTTGGGGCCGATTAGCATGTGATGGTCTGAGGGGTCCTTGCACACAGGGGCAGGGTGGGCCAGGGGCAGGGGCGATCCTTGGTCCGGTCCTGCTTCTTGAGAGGTGAGTCGTCAGCCACCTCCCGCTGGCACCGGTGCTGAAAACGGCAATATTTCCCCAAACTCAGCTGCACCTGTGGAGGTGAGAACACAAGGCAGCCTATTTTTAGCAGGTGACAGACTGCTGGGCCCGGAGACCACGCATTCACTCGGGAGCTGTAATTAGCCTCTTGCTGAAAGGGTGGAGTTTCGAACCCGATGCAGGTGACAGCCCCGGGGGGGCCCCTCACCTCGGCACCTGTCTCCGGCGTCTGGCCTGGGGAGGGGCCGGCTGCACCCGGGAAGGCCCCGGGGTTCCCGGGAGTCCCAGGAAGGCGGCAAAGGCCCCTGTGGGTAACGTTCCCCGTCAGCGCTCCCTGCCTCGCTCCTCCTGGCCGGTCCGTTTGCAGAAGGCTCGATCCAACGCCCGGATGTAAGCGCTGTCGTCCCACCGGGATGACCTGGCCAGGGGGATAAAGAGGGCCTGTCACGCCGGCGTCGGCTTTGCAGGACATCTGTCCCCCACTCACGGCTGCCCTGTCGGGGGACGGGACGGGGTTGGCGAGCTGTGGCACAGACTGCGGGGCCCTCCCCACGGCCCCCCTCCGTGTCCCTCACAGTAGCAGGGAAGCCGGCTGCCTGGAAGAAAGACCACGTTTCCCTTGTGACCTTAAGGTGGCCACTGGGGTGTGAGCACCGCCTCTCTCTCTCTTTCCATTGGCTGGGAGAGAACGAGAATGCAGGGTTAGGGGGTGGAAGGACCTCAGTTTCCTTAGTTGTACAGTTGGTAGGTAACTGTGCCCGCCTGCCTCCTCCGGTTTCTATGAATTAGAAATGTTTTCAATTGCCAAATTACAAAGAAAACCCACAGGTCAAGGCAAAAAGGGGCTTATTGGCTCAGGCAAGTGGAAGTTTCCAGAAAGAGCTGCCTCAGGCCCTGACTGAGGAAGAAGTGAGAACCGAAGGGAGGACTTCTTTAACGAGATAAACCTTGACTCCATCCAGAGTTCCCAATAATCGATTAGCTTCTGCGGTATGTGGGGGGGGGGGCGGTGTCCCACCAGTGATGGTGACAGGGACAGTCAAGCTCGAGGAACATAGCGGACAGGTGGGGGATGGACAGCGCTGTCTCTGCCCCCTGGCTGTGGAAACTCACGGAAGGAGGGAAACACTCTCCCGTTTGTCCTGGGCCCGGGGCCGCACTTCGAGGGGCACCTGCTGTTTTCCCAGGACGTTTGCCCGGAGCGCACGGGCTGGCGGGGCCCAGAGCATCTCCAAGGAGGCCGGGCTGGGGGCTGGCGGCCGGCTCGGGCCCCGCATCCGTGGGAAGTAAGTCCGAGGCCGTCCCCGGGGGTCTCCGTGATTCGGGGCTGACATCTGCGCGGCCCCTCCGTCCCCACCCCCCGCCTCTGCCAGCGGAGTCCTCTCCGCACCTGTCACGCGCTTCCGGCTCCTGCGGGAGTCCCGCAGGCGCGCGGGGTTCGGACTCCTCCTTGTCCCTCCTCCCCCAGATTCCACGCCACGGGCCGCTGGGATGGGCGCGTTTTCCTGGTGACCCCGTGGGGCACACACGCAGGCGACTGGGTGATTTTCTGGATGCCCCGGTCCCCTGGCCACGTCTGCCAACTCCAGCGTCAGGAGGTGCAGCCTAGCGCCCCCGAAGCCCCTTCTCCCTCCTCCCCCCCAAACTGCTGCCCACCATCCGCGCATAGCTCCGCAGCGCCTGCTGTGTGGCCTTCTTCCAGCCTTGGGACCACACGGGCACACCCGAGCAGCTTTTCGAGATCATTTCCCGCACTACGGAAGCTCCTCTCTCTCATCCCCGCTGGTGACGGGTGTTTCCTCCCCGCGACACTCGCCAGGATGATCACGGCCACTCCCCGGCTGTCCGCTCTACGCCAGCATTGCGCCTGGGACTTTCCCGCGTGAGCTCACTTCTCTGCACGAGGGCCCCATGAGGTGGGGACTGTTTTCCCATTTTACAGAGGAGAAAACTGAGGATGGGGCAGGAGAAGGGACTTGATTGGGCCGGGGGGTGGGGGGTGGGGTTTGTGGGGTGTTGCCTCACCCCGGGGCCCAAGCTCCTCACCTTTGCTCACAGTCGCCCAGTTTCAAGCACTGGAAGGCCATCATCTCTGCTTTCCCACACCCACACACCTGCAGGGTGACCCTTCACTTCAGGGGCGGGCTCGCGTTTTCTGTTACAGCGTCTCCATTTGGCTGTCGTGTGGCCAAAACCGCTCAGCCAGAGGCAATATATGAATGAATCCATGTGCCAGAGAAACTGATTTACAAAAGCAAGGCGTCAGCTTGCGGGGCAAAGTTTGCTGACCCCATTCACTCAGTATTTTTCTTTAAATAAGCACATTTTTGTTTTCACCAAAAAACTTTCACTTGAAAGAAAACTATGTCAGCGCCTCTTGCTGGAAAAAGGATGGTAACCATAGAAATAAACACAACGAGCCTGGACAGAGGGGCTGCCTTCTGCTGTGAGCCCAAGGCCTGTTCCTTCTTTGTTGCAAAGGATGACGAGCGGGGCCCAGAGAGGGGCTAAGGGCAGATTGGCAGCAAATCGCGAGGTTGTCTTTGAGGGAATCGGAAGAAGTGGAGAAGGATCAGTGGAGGATGCGAGGTTACCTACCGCCAGGTCTGTTTGCCTTGGGAAATGGTCTCCTGCACCGCGTGGGAGGCTCTGAGGTCAGAGAAGGGAGGTGGGGGTGGGGGCTGCAGCGGTGATGAAGCACTGGGGTGGGGGACCCGAGGCAGGCATAGGGCGAGGGGGCGGTGGGGGGGGTGTAGACTCACAGGATAAAGGACAGGGGATTAAAACCCGTGCAGGCAAGCTCCAAGGGGCGGGCTGAAGGTGACTGCCCCAGCTTCCTCCGGTCAGAGAAACCCCCACTGCACCATCAGGAAATGAATCACGTCAATTGCTTGCATCATGGTTCCTTTGTTCCCTCATTCCTCCTCTTCTTTAACAGATTTTTTTTTAATGTTTATTTCTTTCTTGAGAGAGACACACAGACAGGGGCGAGTGGGGGAGGGACTGAGAGAGAGGGAGACACAGAATCCGAAACAGGGTCCTGAGCTGACAGCACAGAGCCCGACGTGGGGCTCGAACCCACGAACTGTGAGATCATGACCTGAGCCGAAGTTGGACGCTTAACCGACTGAGCCACCCAGGCGCCCCTCCTCCACTTTTTTATCTATCTTGTTCTGGCTCACTCTCTCCACATATATTTACTCACACACACACACACACACGCACACACACACATTTTTGCCTCTGTTAAAAAGACGTCTTCTGGTCACCTTTTCTTTCCGGCAACCACTTTCTCATCCTCCCTACCATAAACAGCTGAGCAAAGAATTAATTTAGACTTTCTGCAGCCTCAGGGCCTCACTTAGGACATTTCTCCCACCGTCTCTTGGAAGCCCTTGGTAACTTCGTCTGTCATTCTCGGGCTCCTTATACGACTGTCACATGCCTCGGGTGTCCTTGGCGTGGGGCGATCCTAATTCTGTTGGTAGCCTTGGGTTTTCTTGTCATCACCCGACACTTACAGCCTCATCCTCCGCCTGTAACCCACCCGTCCTCTGCTCAGAGCTTCCTACCTACTCGTGTCCCTTGCCCCCTCTCCCAGCTCTGCCTGCCCCTCCTTGCTCACTGACATTCCTGTTGTCTACTCCTATTGACTCGTTTTACTATCTTGCCTTTTTTTAAATTATCATTATTTGTATTTTTTAATGTTTTTGGTTTTTTGAGAGACAGTGAAGAGGAGGGGCAGACAGAGAGAGGGAGAGAGAGAGATAATCCCAAGCAGGCTCTGAGCTGTGAGCGTAGAGCCCGACCCGGGGCTGGAACTCACACACCGTGAGACCGTGACCTGAGCCGAAATCAAGAGTCAGACGCTTAAGCGACTGAGCCACCCAGGGGCCTCTAGTGTCTTGCCTCTTTAAAGCAGAATAAGATGATGATCATTACACCCTTGCCAAAAGCCGTTATTTGAAGCTTTACATGAGGTACGGAAGGAAGCAGGGAGGCCCGTGACTTCCCATGTCCTTAGGGTACTGCACGGACAGCCTTAAATTCACCAAGTCGACTTAGGATTTTTCTACTGCAGCAGACTTGCCCTAACTTTGGGCATCCCTGAGCTACCTTTGTGAGTGCTATCATTTGTATATGCTACTTGTAATACTGTGAATATTTTCCTTTTAAATCAATTTACTTGAAAAAAAAAAACAAACCCTTGTGTTCATCGTGGGCAAAGGTATCCGTGAACTTACGGATTTGCTAGACTCCACTTTTTCTAATACACATCTAATAGCCTTATACTATTAAAACAAACAATGGTCATCTTGGAAGGGCCCCAAATCACTTTTGTGCGGATCGTATCAGAGTTTCAGAAACCACACGACGTAACTAAGCAGCTTTTCCATCCTGAGGGTGGTGTAGATTATAATTTTCAAATTTCTGTTTAGCCCCCGCCCTCCCCCTGAAATCTTACTGTTTTTAAAAAACTTTCATTATTTTTGAGAGCATGTGAGCAGGGGTGGGGCAGAGGAGAGGGGGACAGAGGGTCCAAATCCGGCTCTGTGATGAAGGCAGCAAGCCGGACGCGGGGCTCGAACTCACAAACCGTGAGATCATGACCTGAGCCGGAGTCCGATGCTCAACTGGTGCCCCCCCAGGTGCCCCCCACCCAAACTCTTACTCTTAAAGGAAATCTGGTGGAGCTCTAATTTGGGAAACCAATAAAGGGGAGCTGCTGGCCTTAGACTGGGGAGGAGGCCCACCTCTCTTTTCCCCGGGCCATGTGGCCAACCTCGGGGGCCCCTGCTCGGATCCTAAGACTGAAAAGGACCCAGGTGAGGATGCTGGTGCCCAATACCCACAGACTGTAGTGGCTGCTGGTCAGGGGGGTACCGAGTGAGTTGGGCCCTGTGTCCGGAACAACAGAAGCTCCCGCCCAGAGGAGTGTGTGCTGAGCACAGAGGTCAGGCACTTAGCTTCTGTACCCACCTTTGTCCTGCATGCTTCCTGACCTACAGAAACCCCAGAGCTACAGCCTGCGTTTCCTAGGCTTCTGTGGGTCGTGGATGGAAGGTGGGGGGCGTCCTCTGCTACTAAGGCTGGGTCTCCGACTGACACACGCATGTCCTGACGCGTGGGTCTTCAGGATGATAGAAAGTTCTGGAAGGGCATCCTAGATTCTGGCAGCCTTGAAATGCACGCCGATCTCAGATTTCAGGGAGACTGTTATGGAGGTGTTCCCGGCCAAGTGATGAAAATTAAGTTGCTTTATGTCAGTAACACGTAAGTGTGACCGTGACTGAGGAAGCAGGGGCTGAAGGCCGACTCTCCTCCCCAGGGGATTGAGGGTGTAAGTCCTAAGTGAGTTAATGAGTTTTGGGGTCAGGGACCATGGAGCCCCTTCGGGTGGCAGGCCAGACTGTTGGTGATTCCCCTCCTGCTCAGGGCAGACCTCAGGGCCGGACGTCCACTGGGCATCGCAGGGTGTGGGAGAAGGAAGGACAATGGGAGCAGTGTGGGCAGGGAGGTCCCAGAGCTGAATCTCTGGCTGCAGGGGCTGGGCTTTTCCCCACTGCCCGGTTTAAACTTGCTGCGGTAGATTCCCTTTTTAAGTCGGTGGAAGATTGATGATTTCATTATTTGTGGCACTCGGCAATAAATCTGGGAGTTTTCGGCTAAAGCGAGCACTTTCCCCGCGTTGCGTCTGGGGCGGACTGTTATTCATCACGTCCAATCGTGACAACTTTTCCTCCTTAGGGGCTGGGGGAGGGGACCGCACAGGAAGGGACAGGGCTGGGGAGGGCGGTGGGGGCTCGAGGCGGCCTGGAGCAAGTAGCCCCAACAAAGGCCAGAGAATGAGCCAGAAGGGGGATTACAGGAGAAGCCTCGGGGCCTCAAAGCCCGGCCCACTGCCAAGAAAATCTCCCGTGGCGGGGAGGGGGTAACGCCGCGAAGAGAGGAAGAGAAACCGCCGAAGAGTTCTCTGCCAAGGGAGTGTCGGAGATTTCAATTCAAGATGAAATGTGTTCTTGTTTGTGTACAACTCATTTCCCTCCCAAATGGAGGGTTTTGTCTATCACTCGGGTGTTTCAATAGCAACCGTGTAATTAAGGTAGCATGTGCCTCTTTAGTTTGCAAAGCAGGCTGTTTGCGTTAACATGTTGGGGAAGCAAACATGGCTGGGATTGGATCCTGGGTCTGAGGAGGAAAAAGCAAAGAGTCAAAGCAAACATCTCCAAATTGGGACTTGGCTCCCTCAGGGATGACGTCCTCTAGAAAATGTGAGGGTGTTCGCCCTCAGTGAAGGGGCCCCGGGAACTCTGGTCTGGTTAGGGGAGTGGTGAAGAGAGGACAGAGGTGCTGCCCAGAGACTGCACGCGTGGGATGGTAACTCCCAAGCTTCCAGGGGCCAGGGAGGAGGCGCGTGTGAGGGCAGTAGGTGTGAGCGGATTTTGTCAGTGCTGTTGTATTTTGTCCACATGGTAAAGACACAGGGGATTTGTTTCCTCGAAGGAATAAGCATTGTCACTTTTCTCGAAACACACGGCTTTCTTGGGGCGCCTGGGTGGCTCAGTCGGTTAAGCGTCCGACTTCGGCTCAAGTCATGATCTCGCGGTTCATGAGTTCGAGTCCCGCGTCGGGCTCTGTGCTGATGGCTCGGAGCCCGGAGCCTGCTTCGGATTCTGTGTCTCCCTCTCTCTCTGCCCCTCCCCCACTTGCACTGCCTCCCTCTCTCTCTCTCAAAAAATGAATAAACATTAAAAAAAAAGAAACACATGGCTTTCTTGATCTATCTTTTAGTTCTGTTGTTTTGAGTAGAGAGATGGGTAGAGAGATTTGTTTTTATGATGGAAAAATTAAAAGCCCAGCAGTCTGAGAGATGATAAACAGTGATGACTCTTGGGTTCATTGCTGAGGCACAACAGGGAGGGTTGAGGACTGTGCTGAGTTCAGCCTCATGGTCCACCCCCCGGGGGCAGCCGGGACTTGCCCAGGTCATGAGTTGCTCGATGGAAAGTACATCCAGTTTCCTGTGCGTCTGACTTTCCAGAGGAAGCTGGAAATCTAGGTGTTTATGCCAAATCTTCTGTTTTCAGCTTTATTGAAATATAATTGACAACAAAAATTGTAAAATATTGAAAGTGTACAATGTGATGATTTGATATAAAAATCTCCTCATTTTTAATGTTAAAAACCAACTGCGTAGACCCATTTTGGGGCTGGTCACAACATATCTCCTGGCAGGACACGGGCTGCGGTCTGTCACTCGCCATCTGGGGTAGGCTTATGTTAACCTGCACAATTTAGCAGCAAAATTTGCTTCTAACTTTGGTGACTGATTCATTCATCTGGCAAGGATTCAGTTTTTCCACCCACAAAATCAGCGTCTTCTATTTCTGCCATGGGTTATGTTTAAAGCCTCTACAACCTACTTCCTTTTCCTTCCCTAAGTTTGGTGTTTGTGGGGAGTGTCTTGACAGCCTGAATCAGAAGGTCTGTAGGTCTTTATCCAGGGTCTGGGGGCTCTGAATTAGTTTAGGAGTTAGCTGTGGCCACCGTGGCCGTGGCTTACCCAAGATAAAGGCTTATTTCCCTCTCACGTGGACAGAGGAGCTGGCGTCAGGGACCAGGCTCCCTCTGACACATGGGAGAATGTGAGCAGGTTTGTTCTGAATGAAGGGGTCCCCGGGAACTCTGCTCTGGTTGGGGGGGGACAGTGAAGAGGAGGACAGAGGTTATGCCCAGAGATTGTATGGATGGGATCATAACTATGCCTGGGCCATTGGCTCTGTCCACTTGGTCCAGAGGGCCCCCCATCTGCATTTCAGCAGTGAGAAGAAGGAAACAGAGCTGAGGAAGGCATACCCCTCCCTTTACGGGTGCAGCCCACCACGGGCCCTCCTCACCTATACTCACATTTCACTCAGCAGCAATTACTCACCTGGCCACCAATTGCTGCAAGGGATGCTGGGTACTATCATACTAAATCTTGGCTTCCATATTTCCGTTTCACAACAGAGATTCAGAAGGGGTATATGTATAATGCGGGGTCCCTAGTTATTGCAAACAGACAAGAACACAGCCAACTCAGAGTAAAACAAACAAAGTCCCTGCATGTCAACTGGGATTCTTGACTGACTTTCAGTTTCACCCTTGACAGATGGAGATTACTTGGTTTTTGACCTCTTTAATAAGTTTTGAAACCAAAAGGTTTTCCTAATTAATCTTAACACTGTCGTGTTCCAAACCTCAGTAACTTCTGTTTCCCTTACGTAATTTTGGACACATTTGTCTATCAACTGAGTGATTATTTGCTCTATGTTTTATTCTAATGTATTTGTTTCCAAATAAATTTGTTTTTAAAAAGTTTTGCTGAGGGGTGCCTGAGAGGCTCAGTCGGTTAAGCGTCCGACTTCAGCTCAGGTCACGATCTCACGGTCCGTGAGTTCGAGCCCCGCGTCGGGCTCTGGGCTGATGGCTCAGAGCCTGGAGCCTGCTTCCGATTCTGTATCTCCCTCTCTCTCTGCCCCTCCCCCGTTCATGCTCTGTCTCTCTCTGTCTCAAAAATAAATAAACGTTAAAAAAAAAGTTTTGCTGAGTGATAATGAATAAACATCAAAATTTGAGGGATGCAGCTAAAGCAGTGTGAGGAGGAAAATTTATAGCTTTAAAATTGTGTTAGAGAAGAAAAAAATCAATGACCTATGATTCCACCTTAAGATGCTAGAAAAAAAGATCAGAGTAACCCGAGATAAGTAGAGTTAAGATAAGGAACTGAAGTCACTGGAATAGAAAACATAAGTCAACAGATAAAATGAATAAAGCTAAAAGTTCTTTAAAGAAGGTCAACAGAGTTGATAAACCTATAATGAACATTTTTCTGCATTTTGATTTGAACACTCAGGTCCTTGTGGAAATACCTTCAAGTATCTGGTATAGCTCTGAATTTAAGTTACTTTTTTTTTGAATTTTTAAAAATGTTTTGTTTATTTTTGAGAGAAAGACAGAGTGCGAATGGGGGAAGGGCAGAGAGAGAGGGAAACACAGAATCCAAAGCAGGCTCCAGGCTCTGAGCTGTCAGCACAGAGCCCGATGCAGGGCTCGAACTCACGAACCGCGAGATCACTGCCTGAGCTGAAGTCAGACGCTTAACCGACTGAGCCACCCAAGCGCCTCTGAAGTTAATCTTTACAATGACTATGCAGTAAAAGCACTTGGCTACTCCTCTACTCGGGGGGGGGTTTATTTTTTGTTTCTGGTTTAGGGCCATGAAGAACAATGCTACGGTGACATTCTTGTGCAAAATGTTACAAGACAGAAGTATTTCTATTTCTGTGGGCTGAGTGTCAAGCAGCTCCAGAGCTGGGACACACGCTTCTATGAATTGTCTATTTATGGCCATTGCCTCTTTGTCTTGTCAGTTTGTTAGAGTTCTTGGTATATTGAACTCCTTGTCTGTTAACTGACGCACAAATGCTTTTACAGATTTATATAAAGACTTTGTTTATATGATCATTTTATGTACAAAAATTACACATTTTTACATTTTCATTATGTCTTTTTTTTTTCTTTTATACTTTCAGGTATAAAATCCATCTTGGTTTGTAAAATCTCCCCAACCTCTCTAGATCGTAAATGCAGCATCCTAGATTTTCTTGTAATATTTTCATATGAGGCAGAAGACGGTGCCTTCAGGGTGCATCTGAGCCGCGGGAGCTCCCCTGCCCGTGGCCATGACCTTCCCAGGAGAGCCCACTCCTGGTGGCTGAGCAGGGCAGGAGTAGAAAGGCCTGGACGTCTGGGCATACTTGTTCCAGAACCAGCCACTGGTTTTGCCGAGACTTCGCAGGCTTGCATCACAGATCGACCTCCCCTCCTGCCTGGTCTCTTCCCCCACTTCCCTACACAAGTGTTGATTCCCCACAACGTTAAGTTGACGCTTCTGGAAACCCTTGCCATCTCTATCAGCACACCCTCTCTGCTGGGCACACAGGTGCCAGGACCTCACCACATGGCCCACCTGCTTGCCCCCTCGAGGTCTCTGACTGTCATCTCTTGGAGGACTGTCATCACACCAGAGTCCCCCCTGGTCTCCCCATTCAGCCCCTGCACCTGCCTGCACTATGATCTGTGCCCAGAGTGAGCCTGTTAAATGGGTGGGAGATGCTGACACTCTTCCGACAGAACCCGCCACCTCCCCGCCTTGCTCTGTGCAGAGCCCTTCACCTGGTGGACAGGGCCCAGCGCTCCCTGGCCCCTCCGGCCCCCTCATCTCTTCCGTGCTTCTCGGGGCTCTCCCCCTGCTCCCGCCACACTCGCTCTTCCCGGGACGGGCCTGGTGCTCCCCTGTTGGGTCTTCACCTTTGCTCTGTTCTCCCCCGATCTTTGCCCACGTGTCCGCCGCTGCTCCCTCACCTCCGGGGCACCCGCTCCAACGTCACCTCCTCCGTGGGCTCCTTCTGCCTGCCCCCTCCCTCCACGACCACCCCCGCTCCTACTCCACACATCTCCAGGCCACTCACCGCCACGTGACGACTCCGCGCCTTACCGAGGGCCTTATGCTGGATTCCTCCAGAAGCTGACCCCGAGACTGGGTGTGAGTGTAGCGGTTTATCTGGAGGAGACCCAGGGAGCTCTTGCGGGGAAGGGAGACGGGAAGGAGAAGGATCATGGCACCAACCCTGCTGGGCGGTGAGCAGGTGACCACGGCGGGTGCGGGGCTCAGTCCCTCCGGGGTCCCGTGGGAGACGGTGGGGAACAGGCCTCGGGGGGACGTGTGGTCCACCGGCTCCCGTCCGGCCCTTGGCCAGGGCTGCTTTCCGGGACGTCAGCCCGTGACCTGCAGCCGGAGGCCTCAGGGGCAGAGAGAGGCCACCGAGGGGCAAGTGTCAAGGAACGAGGGGGCAGATGGCATCGGCTGGAGGCTGCGCTCACTGTCCTGGGCTATCACTGCCTGCTGTGTGTCTCCCTCCGTCGAGGCTCCTCCTGGGGCCGGGCCTTGGCCGCTTCCCTGGGGTCTCAGCTGTGTTGGCGCATCTCAGGCCCCCCCGAGATGCCTGCGAAATGAAGGAACGAAGCCTTCGAGACCCTCTCCTGGGCTGCCGAGCTGACGCTTAGTCCTCGAAGAGCCGGGTGCTGCAGCAAATGCTCTGACTCTACCACTCTGCAGACGTCACCCCGATGCCTGCTGGCTCTGAAGCCGCCGCCGCTGCTGCTTGGGGTCAGGTCGGGCGTCAGTGTCAGAGGGGCTCGGGCGGACCGGCTGCGCAAGCCTCCTTTCCTGGCGGGTGCTGGGGTGATGCTTCCTGAGAGATGCCCTTGGATGGCGTTGCCGCCGCGGATCCTGACGGCAGCCGTGGCGGTCATCGCCCCAATTACCCGGCTGTCTCGCTTGATGGGACCACCAGGAGCCCGCAGATCGCTCCCGAGTGTGCCTCTCTAGTGACCGTCTTTTTCCGGAACCAGAGCGCCTGGTTTGCTCAGGAGAAGGAAGCAACAAATATATGTATTATCCCTCCGATGGAGAAGTTGCGATCATCTGGAAAACATCCGGAGATGGTCCAAATGCCCAAGACCCCACGGACACAGACTCCGGAGCTTTGACTCCATGTTTGAAGGGCAAGGTTCCTTCTGTGCATTTCCGGGACCAGACCAGGGCTGGGCACAGGGCAGAGCTCAAAGGAGGAGTGTCTGTGCTGACCCCCGGGTGAGGTCAGAGGGGACACGGCTGGTTTGCAGGACGCCCCACAGTCTGGGTGAGTGTGACCGTGTCCTCATAGATTCAGCTGACCACTGTTTGCCAGGATTGCTGCGGACGGGGGTTCTTCCCCGCCCAGGGCAGGAAGGGAGTCGGCAACGTGTGTTCATCCATCAACAGGATATCTGGTTAGGGTCCTTGGTTGAGGTGGCATTCACCAGATTTCTCTGTTTTAAGGATCCTTTCCCCTTTGTAACTGCTAAGTAGCACTGGGTGGGGTGAGACTTTGGGATCCTGTGTTCCCCAAAATGGATTCCCCCCCCCCGTGGTTTTTGTGCTCACTGATGGGCCTTCAAAATTCTGTATACCAATCAGCTGGCATTATTCAGAAAGAATTGTCTTTGACCCCAATAATCTTTTAGTATCACTAGGAACTCATAGATTCTTTTAAAAAAGATTCAATGTGTTCATATCTCTGTGTACTTTTTTATATTCAAATATTTTTACTTTTGTCTAATAGAAGCTCTTTTCCCATAGCTTCTGATTCTTTCGACCTGTTTCCATCACCTTTGAGTACTTCCTGGCTTTCTAGTATAAAACAGCTGCCTGGAATCTTTAAAATTTTTTTTCAACGTTTTTTATTTATTTTTGGGACAGAGAGAGACAGAGCATGAACGGGGGAGGGGCAGAGAGAGAGGGAAACACAGAATCGGAAACAGGCTCCAGGCTCCGAGCCGTCAGCCCAGAGCCTGACGCGGGGCTCGAACTCACAGACCACGAGATCGTGACCTGAGCCGAAGTCGGACGCTCAACCGACTGCGCCACCCAGGCGCCCCTGGAATCTTTAAAAGAGGTCAATATCCTAAGATACAAAGTGATGACACAATGCTCTATATTAAGGAGAATGAGGGGCCCCTGGATAGCTCAGTCAGTTAAGCATCTGACTTCAGCTCAGGTCACGATCTCACGTGTCATGAGTTCGAGCCCCACATCGAGCTCTGTGCTGACAGCTCAGAGCCTGGAGCCTGCTTCAGATTCTGTGTGTCTCTCTCTCTGTGCCCCTCCCCTGCTTTCACTCTGTCTCTCAAAAATAAATAAACATAAAAAAAAAAAGGAGAATGAAAGAATCATGGCAACTAAAGGCAATGAGTGATCCTGAAAGAAAAGCACAAAATTCCGACCGTATGTTAGATTATACTGCTGCATCAACATTAACTATCTTGGATGGGACAATGGTACTGATATTACGTAGGAAGAGGCCTTTTTCCTTGGGTGGTACAATTCTGCAGTGTTTAGAAATGAAATCTCATGGTCTTTACACCATCATCTCAAATGGCTTAGCTGGGGAAGAAAAACTACACACACGTGAACACACACACACACACACACACACACACACACAACGGTGCCCGTGGAGAGAGAGATGACCCATGGGCAGCCTGGCCTGGGGTTTTCAGCTGGAGAATCTGAATGATGCGTAAGTGGATGTTCGCTGTGTCCCTGTGATACTTTGAACTTACAGTTAAGCTTGACATTAAAAAAGAATGTTGGGAAAAATAAAATGAAACAAAGAAAAACAAATTCAGAAGGGACAGGAATTGTGGTCAGGACTGTGGGCCACCAGACTCTCAGCCTGCCCTGAGAAAATATCCTATGGCTGCTTCTCAAGCTGTGACATAAGGAACCGGCCAGGGATTATTATTACTATTATTATTATTTTTTTTACCTCCAAAGTGCAAAATCTAGACAGATTTTAAGAACTCCTCTCTCTTATTCAAGAGAAAGAGCTAGTGAGGAGAGGAGGCAGGGCAGTGACGGACTGAAGGAATTTGTTAATCAAATATCTGAACTGGGCTCTGCGTTGGGTACCTCCTCCTCCATCATTTGCCCAATTGGAACAGCAACCCGAAAAAGACGGGAAAATCAGGGCTGAGAGGTCAAAAGCCTGTCCCTAGTAAGAACCTGTCATCTCGGATGAAGTCGCAAGGGAAAGGATGTGACGAAACCAATTAGTCATAAGGAGAGAGGGTCAAAATCTACCTGAACATTGATTGTGAACATCCTGACCATGGTCTACCTGCTTTTCAGAGAGAGCTTGGGAGCGGGAGGGGCTGTGTCCTTGGTGCTGAACCTGGAAAGGCCATCTGGACCTCTCACCTCAGCTCCACCCTGGCCCAGAGGGAGAGTCTAGGGGAGCGGGTTCCCTCCCCCTGTGCCTGGTGCCCCTTGGTAGGAAGCCCCACAGGGAGGGGAGCCCCGGGGGCGTGGCCTGCGGGGTGAGGCCTGAGGGGGTGGGCGGGGCTGGTGCGGGTGCAGCTCTGACCCTGGCCTGAGCTCCCCAGGGATCCACAGCCCTCCCCCCCCACTTCCCACTGGCAGAAACTAAGGGACTTCCTCCTCCATCTGAAGTGGTCCTCAGCCTCTGGCTGGCACACAGGCTCCCGCCTTGTGCGGCTGGCTGGCGTGTGAAAATTCGGGGATTCTAGTCGGGGTGAGCAGGTGGGGCATGGCCCCCTCCCCTGCCCGCCCCCCTGCAGGCCGCGCAGCCCGGGCAGGAAAGGACACTCTTGCTGAGATGCCTTCTGATTGCGCTCGCTCGTAGAGATTAAGCACATTAGCCAATTAAGGCATCTCCACTAACTACGCTCCACATTCAGGCAGTTGGCTGTTTACTTGCCACGCGGACAAAGAAACTAAAAAAAGGAACCAAATCAACATCTCGGAAAGGAAAAATATCTTTGATGAACGAATTAAAACGGAAGATTTTTTGATTTATTGAAAGCAGCTGAAATGATTGTCACTGCAGGGTCGAGGGCCAGGCGCCCTTCCCAGACCTGTTTCTGTCCTTCCCGCAGGAAGGTGCTGGGGAGAGGAGGGGTCTCAGCAGAGCAGTTTCGGGGCTCACGACCCCTGCCCCGGGGAAAGTTGGGGTCTGGACACAGAAGGCGAGCCCAACTCTGATGACAGGATTTCCACCCCAAGGTCAGGGCTGTGCCAGAGATGTGACCGCAGGGGCTGCTGGTCAACCCGGGCTCTAGGGGAAAATCTCCCTGGTTTGTAGCAGTTGCTGGTTTCCGAGGGGTGAATCCTCCTGCCGGCTGATTCCCAGCGACCAGGTGGTGAAATTCCTGAACATTCCGCAGCAGGCTGTGAGAGCTGGCCGTCCTCTGCGACGCATGGGTGTGAGTGACCAGGCGGGTCCCCTCCAGGGGTCTCTCGGCAGATGACAGGGTGGGGGCACCAGGGAGCCCTGGTGGACTGGCACACTTCACCACATGGCCGCAGGCGATCCTCACCCACGAGGTCACAGCCAAGGAGGATCTGGCAGATTTAGACCCTTAACACCAGAGAGGAGAAGCCCTGGCGCAGAGGAGGGGGCGGGCTGTCCAGGGGAGAACCGACCCCCAGGGACAGGCGAGGCCCTGGGGAGGTTCCAGAGGCCCCGACTCTCCTTTGATCAGCGTGGAAGTCAAACCTGGAGGGAAGGGCAGTGGACGCCCTGCACTTCTATCGCAAATATCACGGAAGCAGTGCTTGAT
The DNA here is from genome assembly GCF_018350215.1 of Panthera leo. Classification (NCBI taxonomy): domain Eukaryota; kingdom Metazoa; phylum Chordata; class Mammalia; order Carnivora; family Felidae; genus Panthera; species Panthera leo. The sequence goes on from NC_056681.1 coordinate 12,961,295, forward strand.
TCTTTTGGATTACTCTGAGAATTAGGGTACATTTCCCGCCATCACCTGGGAGTTGTCACCTATGAGATTAAAATTTATTTTTCCATCAAGTTTAGTTTCATTTTTCTAGATAAAGCCTTTGCTCAGAAGAGGTGGTTGAGAACACGAACTCTCCTGCCATTTGCCAGTGGGGAAAACTTCCTGTGCCTCAGCATCCCCATCTGTAAAATGGGAATAATAATAACAGTATCTATGGTGTGGAGGATTGAATACTTTAATATACGTAGTATATACGTACAGTACTGAGAACAGATCTGGCCTGCAGTAAATCCCAGGTAAATGTTGGTTAGATACATCACAAATATTTGCTGTGGTACTTTGGTACCCAAATTAACTGGATTTGCCTAAAGTCGCCTTTTTATCTATTTGGATCATCCTCACATAATAAAGACCTCATGTTATTATATGTGGTCCTTGCTGGGAAAGAAAGACACATGGCATCTCGAGAGGGGCTTTGGGGACCAGACCTGGGTCCTGGGACGAGCTGGGGGCTGATGAGAAACATAGCAGAGCCTCCAAGGAGGTGCTGTTTCTTCTGAGACCTGACAGGTGGGCTGCAGGTAACTAGGTGAGGGTTGGGGGTGGGGTGGGGTAGATCCTCCAGGAGGAGGGAACAGCATGTGCAAAGGCCCTCAGGTGCCAGGAGCGTGGTGTGTCTAAGGCCAGAGGAGAGGCCAGTGTGGCCGGGACCCGGGGGACACTGTGAGCGGTGGGTGGTGGGTCTGGTGAGGGGCGGGTCCCGTGGGAGTTTGGGCTCCGTCCTGAGGGCTGAGGGCCCTCTGGAAGGTTTGAAGCCGGGGTATGACTGGGATCACACTGGCCTTTTCGGATGTTCCCATTTGTAAAGGGATCTTTGCTGGTCTGGGCCTCTCGTTTTCCTCCTCGTTGCCCGTCACAGCCTGTTTCCCGGCTAAGAGCCTGGGTGGGACGGTGGACCTCTGTTTTAGGGCCTTGGTCACGTCTCAGAGGAAACCAGTGCAGAGGGTCAGGAAATGCTGATCAAGGAAGCCCGGCGTGGGCGGCAGGGGCCTGGGCTCAGTCAGCAGCGGGGCCTTGTTCTGGGCCAAGTCGGGTGCAGGGCTTCACGCAGAAGCCTCAGGACGCGTCCGGAGTCACAGGGGCGTCGGGCTCCGAACGGCAGTACCGGCCTCCGGGGCCTTGAGTGGCGAGCACCGCGGGGCCGGGAGTTCGGAGCCCGCCCGGCTGCGGTTGGCGCGGGGCCCCGGAGACACGGGCGCATCTCTGGGCCAGCAACCTCAGCGCTCGCGGGTTGTACCCCGCGACATGTGAACATTATGAAAATTCCTCGAGGGGGTAACCCCAGGCCTCTGTGTTCCATCTGCGCCCGCAGAGGGGTGAACGGACGATGTCATTACGAAGCACAAGCAGCACTGGGAGCAAAGACAGAGAATTAACTGCAAATCGGGGGGGCGGTGAAGTTCCGTCACAGGGTCGTTTATGAATAACGAAGAGGCCAACGTGTGGCTGTGTTTCAACGAGACTCACGCTTGGCCTGTGTCTTCTCCCTGCGTCGCACGGGCGAACTTTTGTTTCCCGGCACGAGGAGGCTCCCAATTAAATCTTATTGGTCAAGAAGGCGAGACGCCTTTGTGTTTCCCTGGGCTCCCGTTGTTACAAAGTTTGCAGTGTTTCCTCTGAAAAATGCTCCTTCTCTGCTCCAAAGAGCTGGATGGTTGGTGGTTCCCTCTTCTACTGTGAGAAGGAAATGCTACAGGTTCTTTGCCAGGTGATCAGTTATCCTCCGTGAAGGATCCCTGAAGTCATCGTGTGAAGATCATGGCTTGTGAAAAAGAATAAAATCCCATGTTTACATACTGTTGCATGGCAGAGCGAGTTTCCCTCCCCCTCTGGGTCACAGAGCCCGTCAGTTGTCCGTGTTAATGACCTCTGGCTCCAAATACGTTCATCTCTGCCTGTCACGTGTGGGGCTTTGCTGTTTATACCGCGTCAGCGTCTCGAAGCCTGTAACGCGCTCCAATTAGCGATGCGTCCTTCCCTCTCCTACGACTCAGTCTAATTGCTCTTCTCCATGTCCCTCGACAATGAGCACACCATGAGTGTCATTTGTACCTCTGTGTGGAGTAGGAAGGGCTCAAGTTCAAGGTCCCTGGTGGGGAATGGAGGCAATTTCAAGTTCACGGACATCCTCTGCAATCACCATCAACAACTCGTCAAGGAAACAAGACCTTGGCCCTGTTGGTGAGCAGCAGCCACTTGATGAGCTTGTCGGCATAATCCACGGTCCCTGATCTGTATCGATATGAAATAAGAAACCATTTGAGAGGAGTCAAGGAAACACGGCCTCCCTGCCGCCTCCCCCTCCCATTCGACACTGACTCATTCATGTATGAAATTGTGTCTTTGTGTTGGCGAAGCACGAAAGATCCCGTGTACTCAAATTAATATCATGCGAGCAGGGAGTGGAAACAGGTTATTAAATGTCCCCTCATTTGCCCTCCTCCCAGCAGGTGGAAGTAAGAAACCGGAGGCCCGGATGCAAACTATGAATTCAGGTTCAAGTATTCGGGAGAACCAGCACAGGCTGGGGAAGGGAAAGCGGGTCGATGTCCCAGATAACTTGGGTCGGAAAGACTTTTATTCAAAGCCTGGCAGTCGGGGCGCCTGGCCGGCTCGGTGTGTGGAGACTCTTGATCTCGGGGTCGTGAGTTCAAGCCTCATGTTGGGTGTGGAGCTTAATTAAAAAACAAAAAAACCAAACCAACATCCAAACAGGAAAAGCATCCCAGTCATGCAGGCACGGCTTGCAGATTCTGCCAAAGGTTTTGCATCCTGTGTTCTTGTGAATGAGCCTCAACGTTCACGCCAGCATCCAGAGGACCTGTCACAGCACCTCTGACGTTCCTTGACCAGAGGCAAGTGTTCAGGTCCCAGCTCTGCCACCACGTGAGGGCTGGGCAGGTCTTTCCTCCTGGGCTTCAGTCCCCTCATTTGTAACCGCGCACCCGTCTGACATCCCTTGGTGTTGCCCAGGGCAGGATAAAGGAGCCTGCGGGACGGACGAGACCCCGCTTCTGCTGGGGTTCCGAGAAGACAACGTCCATCTCAGGACATCCTGAGATGGGTCCTGGGGAGAGTGACGCCTTGAGGTTGCGAGGGAGTTGTGCGCACAGCCTCTGATGGAACAGCAAACCTTCGACCTACCAAAAGTTCCTGTTTGGGGTGGGGACCCCTCCCTCGCCAACGGGGTGAGTAGGAGGCGGTCAGAACACATGGGATCCCGTGGCCCTGCAGGGAATCAGTTTCCGTGGTGGGAGACAGGTGGGGCTGGAAAAATCGGATGGGGCGTGTAACCTGCGTCTGGTACGAGGTCCTTACACTCTTTTTCTTTAGTTTCTAATCTCCCTCCTCCAAAAAGTAAGCTCCGAGGGAAGAAATTTGATGCTTTGTCTCCCCGCTCTATCTCGAGCACTTGAAAGAGTGAGTAGCCCCCAGTTTGCCTCTATAAGTATCTACGGAGTGAACAACTGTGCAAACCAGTGTGGTCACAAAACCACCTTGGCTGGGCAAGAACGATGTGCTTCTTGACACGCGGGTTTGTGGCAAATGCGGAGCCGACCCTCCTGTCTTCCCTCAGCTGTAGCCTCTCACTTCCTCCTGTCTTGCCTCCCGGGGTGGAGGGTGGAGGGATGGTCTTTGTCCTCCTCTCTCCCCGCCTCTCCCCTCCGCTCCCAGCCAGTTCCCTCACCTGGGGAGAGGCTTTCCGGGCTGCCGCCTTTTCTCCAGTCCCTCAGCACATCCCCGTTCTTCCATCGATCCCAGGCCAGTTTTAAAGGGCAACCAGTACCCACAGCCTGAAACCGCCACTGCTCGCGAAACGCGTGGACCCGTCCTTCAGGGCTCTTTGGGAGGCTGTCTGCCGGGCCCACGTCCTACACTGGGCAGCAAGGCCTTCCCGGGAGGGGGATGGGCAGCACACCTCCCGCCCACCCCAGACTGGGGCCGGTCGCCAGGGGGCAGAGGTCACAGCCCAGGCTTGACCTGTGGCCCGCCGGGTGTGTGTGAACAGACGGGAACCCCTCGGAATCGGTTTCTGGATCTATAAAGCGGAAAGAACACCAACTCTCTGGGGCCCGGAGATGCCCCCTTTTCCGTGCTGACGTCCCTCTGACCTCGTGGTGTCGTGTCATCGATGGGGCCCCGGCCATCGCCTCCTAATTGAACTGTCAGTGTTTCCCCGCGTAGTGACACGGGAGCGGTGATGCACCTCATCGCGTGTCTGAGATGCGACGAAGGCAGCGTCGTCTGCCGCTGACCGACTAGGAGGAAGGTCAGGTGTGGCCGCGGGCTCGAGAGAGGCCTGTGCGGATCCCAAAATGTGCGGGCCGTGGGCCGCGGCTCTGCCTGGAGAGCGTCCCTGTCCTCCGGGGGGGACGTGCCTCCTCTCCAGGCCCCAGGACGGGGGCAGGGGGACGGAGTTGATGCTGAGATTCGCTCTCCGGGGGACGGGCTGGAGGGGGGTCCCCGGAAACCCCCGGCCGGGAGCACAGCCCGCTCTGCCTGGAGATCTCCGGGATGGCAGGGGTGAGACCGGGATGGGAGGTCTCCGAGGGGCCTGAGCTGATGTTGTAGGATGGGCCAGGGTTTCCTGGGGCCCAGGGCAGGGCGGCCGGTGGAGGCCCGTGCCCACCTCCGGGGGCCCCACTCATGCCCTGGTGGGAACGCACCCCCGCAGACGTGCAGAGGGCACCCGCATGACCGCGCCTGGGGCCTTGGGGCCGCTCTTCCGGGAAGGGGTGACAGGCCCCCGGAACGTGCTGCTGGGCACACGGCTCGACGGGCCCAAGGCAAGAGGCCACTGCGGTGAAAGGGAACCGGCCGGATGACCCCGTTTCCGAGAAGTGCGGGCAGCCAGACGTGGGCGCGTGTCGTCGGCCGCGTCTACGCAGGCGGGGGCCGCGTCGCTGGTTCCTGATCCTGTCGGGCTGCGGGCGGTTTAAGGGAGAGCCCGGCCAGGCGGCTGCAGGCGGTGTTTCTGGGGAGCCGCCGTCTGACCCCCCGGGAACCGACCACAGCGCTGGGGCCGCGGTGAGGACAGAAAGCGGGCAGACGACCGACCGAAGAGTTTGAGCCCAGCGGCCTCAGCCTCTGGTTTGCCACTTTCAGAAACTGTGGCTTTTTTTTCCCTAAATGAAAATCAGTTTTATTGTAAGAGTTGTAAACATTCGTTGTAAAACTAAATAATCCCATGAGTACAGCCCAGCATGGCTTCTGCGGGAATTGAGTCCAGAGAGCTGCCTTTTCCACGAGGAGCCATCATGCGTCCCCTGACCCCTCCTGGCCCTGGAGGGAAGCTGAGAGTCATGAGTCCGGCATGCAAGGCTCACGGTGGTCCCATCCCAGGTGACAGGTAGGGGACAGGAGCCATTTGTGGCTCCCCGGGACCCACTTCCCCTCTCTGGAGCTGCCCGGCTTCCTTCTGGGAGCCTCCCTCCCCGGGTGGGAGGGTTGAGGGCGATTCCCAGGGACGCCTTCCACCCGGAAAGCAGAGGGGCGACGCCTCCCTCTCCCACCCTGCTGTCCGGGCGCTGGGCCCTGGTCTAGGGCTGGCCTGTCACATGCTGTTTCCTGGGACTTGGTTTTGAGCCAGGGAAGGAAAGGAGGTCGAGTGGAGGGAGGTCACTTCTCCCAGGGCGTGAGCCGGGTCCTCCGGTTCCGCGTGTAACATGCCAACTCTTGGCCCCACGGCCCCTGTGGTTCCTGCCTGGTGCCCCGAGCGCTCGGTCTGTGGGGCTTGAGATCCTGTGGACAAAGCCCGCTGGGCTCACGTCACCCAGGCGGGTCTCCGTCATTCACCGCCGCGGACCTTGTCTGGACCTTGGCCCGCCTGGTGGCGTAGGAGACGATGTCCCTTGGCTCCCACTCTCCTGCTGCCGGAGGAAACACTAACCCTCTGGTGCCAGCGCTTAGGTGGACCCATCCTTTGAACTATCTGAGTTCGAAAACAAATTCAACACCTTTTAAATAAGTGGGCTCTTTCAGGATGTGCTCAGGGGACACAGGAGCTCATAGCCTCCCTGGGAAAGTCTTTCTCCTTTGCCAATAGGAATTGACTCATAATATTCATCAGAGGCCATTAATTTTACTTTCGCAGGAAGAACAACATCCAGACCAACCTCCAGAAGGATGTCTCTCTCACAAGCCAATCAAATGATAATGTGATTTGAGCAAATTTCATATGCAGTGAACCCGGCCACCTCCCAGTAATGTCAGAATTGAAAAATAATTTTATTCCTTCCCCTGCCTCCGCCCCCCCACCCCCACCACCCAGTGAATCGTGGAGCTTGAGACAGGTGTTCTGGGTCCACAACCAAGACTTTGTACCTGTGCAGAGATGCTGTGAGTGAGCCGGCTTCTCCAAACCAGACCGATCCATCATTTTCTTGCTCTTTGTTTTAGTCAGGACTCTGGGTACTAAATGAGGCATCTCAATTCAAGTGGGCTCAAACAAACAAAACATCAGGGATGCCAGGGTGGCTGAGTCGGTTAAGTGCCCGACTTTGGGTCAGGTCATGATCTCGCAGTTGGTGAGTTCGAGCCCCGAATCGGGCTCCGTGCTGACAGCTCGGAGCCTGGAGCCTGCTTCGGATCCCGTGTCTTCCCCTCTCTCTGCCCCTCCCCTGCTCACGCTCTGTCTTTCTCTCTCTCAAAAATAAATAAACATGAAAAACTAAAACTAAAACAAACAAATGGACAAAAAACAAAGAAGACTATAAGGGCTCACACGACAGAAGAGTTTGGAGGGCATCTCACTTCAGGTGTCGCTGGAGACAGGTGCTCACAAAATGTCATCAGGACTCAGTGTCTCTGCTTCGACCGGGTCTAATTGTCTCTGGTGCTGCCATATTTGCCCAGACGCCCACCTTCTCCAGCTCAGCTACCGCGGTGGAAAGGGAGCCCCCCTTTTCCATTCATATCAGGACAACCTTTTGAGGTTCATCGGAACAGTTATTCCCATCTGCTCCTTCGTGAACCAACTGCTGTGGCCAGACTGGTCTCCCTGACCAGACCCCAGAGACCGAAGGTTGGGGAAGGGTGGCTTTTCCAGAGGAGAATCAGGAGACAGGAGGAGGAGTGCCAGATGCTGGTCAGCAAACCCGCCATGCCCCTGCCACTCACCCGTGGCGTATCTCTTGTCCGTTGTGGGACATGTGTCTTTAGCGCCCCCTGTGGTCTGGAGGACTCACACTCATCCTCTACTGTGCCTGGAGCCCAGCCAGCCCTCCCCTAGTGCTCCCGAGGGTCTCGCGGGATGAGGTCTGCAGGAGCAGTGATGTCTCCTGACCAGAGACCCGCAAATGGCCCTCCTCTGAACGTCCCACGACAGGGCAGTTCTTTGCCCGCCATACCGTTCTTCCTGAACATTTCTGGGAGCAACATCTTAGAGACCCGTGTAAGGGTGATTTCAGGGCAGCTGGAATGAAGACCAATTTGGGGGCTAGTTCCCCTCTGCAGAAATGCGGCGATTGAGCAGTTTTCATGCAGCCCAGGGGTGAAATACACAGGCTCTGGACCCAGAACATGGGATCGGGTCCCAGCTCTGCCACCGAGAGCTCTGTGATCTTGGCTAACTCTCTTAAGCTCTGCCTCCGTTTCTCCATCTGTAAAATGGCCTGAGAGTAATAGTGACCTCCAAGGTGGGTTGTGAGATTTAGTGAGCCAACGTGTGCCAATCGCAGCACACGGTAAGTTCCCAGTGAATGTCACCTGCCACTAACCCTACCCGGTCGCACACTTTCTCGTGAGATAGCCAAGATGTGTATCCGTTTCAAAGATCAGGAACCTGTGGCGCGAAGGCTTCTTACAAATACCTCCATTTATGCTGTGTCTCAATCACCAGTGTTAGGAATGAGCAAGGAGAAACAATAGACCAAGGTGATTTGCTTTGCACGTGCCCCTCAGGGGCTCTTGGCAACATCACCCGAATTAGCGACCGCCTGGTGGCGACAGCCGGGCACAGGGGGAGAGGAGACCTGGGGTGTCAGGTACAAGGCCAGCTGTGCTGCCTGCACTATTTCCTTTACCGTTATGTCAACCCATTTTATGGATGAGGAAACTAAAGTCCGGATGAGTGAAACAGCTCGCCGGAAATCACACAAGAAGTATCGGAGCTGGGGTTTGAACCCACGGCAGTCTGACTCCAAGGCCCATGCGGTTTTGACGCTACGTCATTTCTTCTTCAGAGGAATAAGAGTGAAGCCATGGGTAGAGCCCACATCTTTGGTGGATGACGGGCCACTGGATGATCAAGTAGTGTCCGTGTTTGTATTAGGAAACTCACTTACACATTTCTAAAACATGATTACTTTTTCGCAATAATTGGGAACCATTCTTGATGAATAACGAGCATGAATCGACTCTGTGGCTCAAGAACAGCCGGCTGGGGACAGACCCGAAGCCTGCAGACACGAGTGGGTCCTGCCTGAGCTGACGGGAAGGGCTGCAGTCCTTCATGGGGCTTCTCTGAAACCACAGAGGAGCGGGTCAAGAAGGGGCACGTCTGGGGCGCCTGAGTGGCTCAGTCGGTGGAGCGTCCGGCTTCGGCTCAGGTCATGATCTCGAGGTTCGTGAGTTCAAGCCCCGTGTCGGGCTCTGTGCTGACAGCTCAGAGCCTGGAGCCTGCTCGGATTCTGTGTCTCCTTCTCTCTCCACCCCGCCCCTGCTTGTGCTCTGTCCTCTCTGTCTTTCAAAAATGAATAAACATTAAAAAGAAAATTTTAAAAAAAGAAGGGGCATGTCTCTCATCTGACAGGAAAGTCCCCTGGCTTTGTGTCCCAGACCCTGTGTTGGGAACTGACGTCCCACCTGCAAGCCACACGGGTGGGCATTCTGTGCCCGTGTCACTGTGTCCTCTCAGGCACAGAGACCTACGTGTTGGAGAGGGTTTGGGTGAATCTGATTTGATGTGTTTTCTTCTTTTAATTTGCAGAGAATTCACTGCTGGCACCAGCTAGGTCTGGATGCTACCTTCCCCGTCAGGAGGACTGGAACCCAGCTTCGAGCCCAGAAGAAACCAAGTCCCTGCCCGACCTAGAGCCGTCTGGGCCCCAGCAGCCCGTCTGACCAGGAACTCCCCACTCACGTGGAGAAGATCGGTCAGAGGCCAGGGTGTAGACGGGAGCTGCTCTGCGCCAGAGCCCGCACCTGTTCCCTGCTGGGAGGCCTGGGAACTCGGCTCTGGTTCTCGGGCCCCCCAGGTGGGGCCGCCCCGTTAGCGTGTGGGTGTCGCGCGTCCCGCCGGCTCCAGACTCTTCCCTTCCCGCCTCTCGGCTTCGGGGAGCCTGGGGACACTGGCTCACCTACTGCACACTGTGGCAGGGTGTCCCCCAGCCCCACGTCCCGCTGGTGTCCCGTCTGCGGACACCTCGCCAGGTGACCCAGGGCCAGGCTCCGTCGACCCCTTCACCCCGGAGGTGCATCCCAGGACCCATTTCGCGGCTCATTGAAAAGGAAGGAGGACTTTTCCTCCCAACACAGCCCGGTGCCTGGACCATTCTGATTAAAGCCACCCAAACCCCAGCAAGCTCTGCGTTCGGCCCCCAACAGAGGTGGCCCACCAGGCCCGAGGGCACATCTGGTCACAGCGAATGAGGCTCGGACGGGAGGGAGCAGAGCGGGCCTGACTCCCATCATGCGGTGGAGGCCCGATCGACACCCACAAACGGGGATCCAGGCCCCCCTGAAGACGGCTGTTCTGCGCAAATACATCTGAGAAGGGTTTAATTGAATGCTAACGGGGACGTTATTCCTGGAGCAGTTGTTAGCCCCAGGGGACTTCAGCGCCTGACCCTGCTCACACAGTCTCTGTGCACGGGCACGGGTCCTTTCCCTCCCGCCGTCCTGGCCGCTCCCGGTGGAGACCAGTGAGGCCAGCCCGGCCAGCCCTCAGCTCAAAGCAGGGGGACGCAGGGTGTGAGTGGGGGAGTAGGGGCTTGCCGGGGTGGGGGGGGGAGTTTCAGGAGGGGGAGCATGAGCCACAGCCCTGCGTCGACAGGCCGAGGCCTGCCCGACGCCCCTGCCCGGCCTGTCCACGGGTCCCCGCAGGGCTCCATGGTGGCTCCCACCAGAGGCTCCCACCTGCAGCTCTCCGTGCTCCCCGGGGCTTCGAGGTCCCGCGGTTCCTTGGAGATGCTCCATCATCCCTCCTCGTGCCAGAAAAGACCCTCCTGGGACTGCAGACTCCGAGGAGAGCCTGTCCTGGGTAAATCGTAGTGGTTGCACCGTCCGGGTGCTGGGGTTACAGGGGGCAGAATCCACGTTGGGTTCTGAGGTGAGGACCAGAGGAAGTGACCACAAGGATGTGGGGGCAGGTCGGCCTTGGGGTGTGGGCAGGAGGAGCGATGGGAGGCTTGCTGTCGGGGCAGATGGGTGGGGCTTGGGGTGAACTAAACCCTCCAGGGAGAACTGATGGGGCCTCACCCACGGAAGGCAGCAGGGCCACAGGGTCGGTGTCCACCCCGGGACCTGTCCCCGGTGCGATGCCCCTTCCCCGACCCTGTCTGGGACCTGCATGAGTACAGGTCAAAGCGGGTGGGAACCTCGGGGTCACCTCCTCACACTCCTCATGTCAGAGGGCGGCAGGCGGCACCGAGGCCCCACTGGCTGTGCTGTGACCTGGGCACGTAGCAGGAGCAGATGGCAGACTAGGGTCACAGGTCCCTGGACTCCAGACTCCTGGGTGGCCATTAATGCCTGGAATGCTCCGCCATGGTCCTCCGGAGGGGGAGGAGGGGGGCTCACATACTGAACCAGCTTTAAAAAAAGTCATGTTGCCTGCTAAGGGGAGAAAAGAAAAGAACGGGCAAATAATTGCTATATTCCATCTTGAATGAGTGATTCAACGAACACAGATTCAAAAGAAAGAAGCACGGCATTTTTGTCAGAGTCTAGAAAAGCCTGAGGGGCTTTGGAAAAACTAATTGGGCCACCTTTTCATAACTGTTTTCACATCAGGCAACCCCACCCCCCGAGACGACAGCAAGTGGCACTTGCAGGCCCTTCGGGCACCGGAAATGTCCGGTGTGACTTTACAAGTCCCCAGCGCGGACGGACAGCTGTTTGTCCCCTGATCGATGCTGACTGAGCGCCTGCTGTGTCGGATCCTGGCGGAGGGCCCGGGGGGTGGATGAGACCGAGACCAGCAAGGAGCTGCTGTCCCCCCTGGGGGGCCGACGGAGAAGAGGCAGGTAAGCAGAGAATATCTGAGAGTGACCTGAGGGGAGTAAGCCGCGGGGGCACGACAAGGGTCTGTCACCTGAGGTCCGGGCTTCCCAGAGGAGGGGGCCCTGGAACGGAGACCCAGGAGAGGGGGGAGCTGCCGGGGAGGGCCTGCGGGGAGAGGACTCTGGCAGAGGGAGCACGACCAGCAAGGGGCCCCCTTGTGTCGCTCTGTGTCGCTTCTGGGGGAGCAGCAAACTCTCGGATGTCCCTCTTTCCCTGCTCCTGTCTCTGCGCCTTCGCGAGGGCGGCCCTGTGGCAGCCAGATTGGTGGCAGCTCTGCACGAGGGTTCCGCCGGATGCTTGACCCTTCCCTTCAGCAAATGCAGGGGCGCAGCTTCTAGAATCCTCCCTGTTTGTTTTCAAACACGTTCTTCCAAGGCCCAAAGGTTCGCCCATCAGTGGAATTCGATTCACGGGTGCGTGCGTTCACTCACTCACTCGCGCTTTCCACAAAGACTTAGGAAGTGTCGACGACGTTTCTGACACTGTTCCGGGTGCTGGGAACAGAGCAGTGAAAAACCAGACACGCGGAGCTCCCTGCCCTTGTGGGCCGAGCGTCCTCATGTAGAAAGAGGAACGCTGCCATGAATGGAAATCGGCCATGAATGGAAATCGGTAAGGGGAGTGGTCTGGCAGGTCTGGCCAGTGCTTTGGTGAGGAATAAAGCAGGGGAGGGAGCCAGGGAGTGTCCGGGATGTGGTGGGGGATGTTATTCTACAAGTGGGGTCCGGGAGATTTCCCTAAGAAAGTGACAGGCGAGGGAGCGGCCATGAGACTCTCTGGGGCAGGAGCTTTCCCAGCAGAGGTAATGGCCGCGCAAAGGCCCTGGGGTAGGCATGCACCCGGCATTTCCAGGCACAGCCAGGAAGGCGGTGGAGCCAGAGAGGAGGGAGAGAGGGGTAGGGGCCGGGGAGGCAGCAGTGAGCGGGGGGCTGGGTCGGGCACTCATTCCACTGCTGGCTCGGTTGAACTCGCTTCTTGAACACGCCCGGCCTCGGCCGTCCCACAGTCCCGTGGCTGCTGACGTGTCCAGTTTGGGCACCTGCGTGGCTGGGCGGCCCGGGGCCCGCTCTGCGCGGGTCTCTCATTTGTGGCGCTTCTCACGTTCGCTCCCTCCCGAGTCTGGCCCATTTACGGGCCTCATTACACCCTGGCCCGGAGAACGAGGCCGGCAAATGGCTCATAAAGCATCTTTTTAAAGGTTAATGGTCACTGGCGAGGGAAGAAAGGGCCACGGAGCACGGATGTTCTCTTTGATGAGGAGGATTTTCAATTAGGTGAAATGAGGGCCACGCCTCTTCACAGTTCCTGGTCTGATTACCAAGCAGCCAAGGAGGCCTCGGGGTGTCTCGCAGGCCGGGCCGTCAGCCCCGTGTGAGCTCCGAGCGCTGTTACCTAAGCTGCTCCCACGCAAAGGAGAGCGGGTCGGGCGGTCCCAGCCCTGCCGCCTGCTCAGCCCAGGGGAGCCGTGTGCGAGGAGAGAGGGTTCCGGAGAGACCGCGCTCTGGCCAGTGACTGCTGGGACGGCAGGGTTGGGTCTGTTTTCGGATTCACTGGCCGCCCTGGCCACGGCAGGTGTGCAGGCGCGGGGTTGATCTCAAATACTGGGTCCCGCTCGGTCACCCTGGGGCGAGAAGGAAAATCGCCCCGAGCGTTCCGGGCCACACCTCGCCAAACTCAGGCAGTGTTTCCTGCTTAATTATTTCATTCATTCAGTTATTCAGGGATGACTTATTGAGTACCCAGTATATTAGTTATCTTTTGCTGAGTAACAGATTATCATAAACTTAGCAGCTTAAACAATACTCATTCATTATTCCATAGTTTCTGTGGGTCGGAAATCGGGGCCCAGCTTTTCTGGGTCCTCTGCTCAAGGGCTCTTGCAGGCTACAATCAAGGGGTCAGCTGGCATGGGGTCTCATCTGAAGGCTCAACAGGGGAAGGACCCACTCCCAAGCTCACTCACATGGTTATTGACATGATTTGATTCCTTTGGGCTGCTTTGCTGAGGGCCTCAGTTCCTCGCTGGCTATTGGCTGAAGGGTGTCCTCAGATCCCTGCCACATGGGTTCCCCCCAACAAGGCAATGTGCTTCATCAAATCTAGCAAAGAGCAAGTCTTCCAGCAAGATGGGAGGCACTATCTTATATTACCTAATCATGAATCGGCATGCCATCAGTGTTGAGGTAGTCCACTGGTTAAAAGCAAGTTACTAAAGGGAAGATTATACAAGGTGGTGAATCCCAGAAGATGGAAATTCTGGGCATCATCTTAGAAGGTGCCTACCACAGTGGATCATGGGGACGGCCTCTAAGATAAGTCCCAGTGATCCCTGTCTCCTGGCATTCATGCTCTTGTATGATGATACCTTCCCCCTGAGTGTGTGTGTGTGTGTGTGTGTGTGTGTGTGTACCTATGACTCGATTCTAAGCAATAAAATATGGCAAATCCAGTGGGATCTCTCTTTCATGGTTCTGTGGCTCTTGTCTCACCAGTGGACTCTTTCCCTGGCTTTGATGAAGCAGGTTGTCATGTTGGAGAGACTCATGTGCCAGAGAGGGTGGCCTCTGGTCTACAGCCAGCTAGGAACTGAGACCCTCAGTCTAAGGCCTGGGGGAACCGTTTCCTGACAACTACGTGAGCTTGGGGCGGGGCGGTCAGACCCTTCCCCAGCCGAGCCTTCAGATGAGGCCCCTGCCCCAGGCAACAACTTGCGTACAGCCTGCGAGAGACCCTGGAAAAGAGAACCCAGCTGAGCCAGACCCATATTCCTACTCACAGAAATGGTGAGATAATAAACTTGCGTTGTCCTTAGCTGCTAAGTGTGGTAATGTGTTACACAGCAGTAGAAAACGAACACACCCCCTTAATGCCAGTCACTGAGCTGGGCCTTCTGGAAAGGTTTCTCTTTGGAGAGCAGCTTCAGGAGTGTTCTGACATTGGCTCCACACAGGCAATGTCAGGTGAACACCTTTTATAACCCCGTTTCGTGTTTGGGCAGAAAAACAGTGGTTAGCAAAGCCTGGGAAAGCGTGAGGCATTTAAATGCACCTGCAGTTTTAAGCCTCTTGGAGCCCAGCTGAGAGACGCTGTGACAGGTGCAGGTGATGACTCACGTGGGACTCGGTCTGTGGAGGGGACAATGAAGAGGAAGGGGCTTCAGGCTGGTCTTCAGGTTGGCGGTGGGTTGTCGAAAAGGGCATTAAGTGAACAAGAGAGGGAACGAGATGGGGCCAAAAGGATGCCAACCAGATACTGGGAAGCCCCAAATGTCAGCCTCCTGTGTCTCTCGTCCCTGCTGTGACCACCTGGGCCGGGCCACCTGCCTGTTGACTCCCGTAGTCTCCTCCATGGTGACCCACCGTCTCCTCTTGTCCCTTGCTGGAGAATTCCCGATACTGTGTCCAGAGGGGTGTTCTAAACTTCCCAAGTCAAAAATTCTCCCCTTACACTGGGGCCGAAACTCGAATTCCTGACTGGGGGTGATGTGGCCCTCCTCCACAGTGAGTCCTGCTGGCTCCTGTGGCCTCCTCTCTGACAACCGTCCCCCCCCCCCCGTACTCTATCAGGTTGCCCTCCTGCCTGCGTCAGCCTGGACCGCCCCTCCCCTGCTTCTCTCCTTCTTGGCCTTCGGATCTCGAGCTGGGTTTCCTCCTCCAGCACGATGTCTAACCGCTCAGACTAACTCACTTAACCCAGTGACACCTCTGTGACCACTCTGGGCCGCTTTATTCTCTTATTATTCTCCTTTATTCTTCGGGACCATAGTGCTGCTTCATGTAGTTACTCACCTATTGACATCTTCCCCGGCAGAACGTGAAGCTCTTGGGGACAAGGCACCTGGTTCCCTGTGGCCCAGTGCCGAGGACACTGCCTGGCACAGCGTAGGCAGCAATCCGCGTTGGCCAGATGATGAATTGTCTGTCTTCAGAACGTGTGGTCAAGGAGTTTATGGAATCTCCCGAGGACACTTATAACTAATAAAGAAAGAATCTCAATTTCGCCCAGAGAAACAGGCAGAATGCTGGCTGGCTCTGTCGCCTTCCGGGTCTCCCTGCCCCACACCCAGCTGGCGTCGTTTGGGCTCACCCCCCAAATAAACTACTTGACCTTGAGACCTCACCTCGGGGTCTGCTTCTGGGGAAAGCAAAACCAAGACAGAGGGCGGAGGGCTTGCTTCTGGTCTGTGTTACGTTCTGCGCGCCTGATGTGTGCACGTGTGTGTGTGCACGCATGCATGATGGATGGATTTTTTTCCCCCGCGTTGGGGGATCTGCAGGGCCGAGAAACGGGTGCACACCTGCGTCAAAGCTTTTCCACGGCCAGGCGGGGAGGCTGTGGTCCTCCCGTCCTGCACCCCTCACGTGGGGCTGGGGGGCGCAGGGCAGAGGCTGCAAAGTAGAGGAGAGCGGGGAGGGGAGGGAGGGGCGGGGCAGGCAGGCGGGGGGAGGGGCAGAGGAAGGCGGAAAGGGAGGGCTGGCGAATGGGAGGGGGGAGAGAAAGGAGGAGGTGGGTGTCGGCGGAGCCGGGGGTCGGTGGCCGCCTGACACGGAAACGGAAACTCGAGTGTCCTGTCAGTGACTCCTCGGAGCTTAAGGACCGCGACAGCGTGAAACGCGTCCACCAGATCTTGGGGGCCGGTTTCCACGTCCCACACTCGGGGCCTGGACACGTGAGTGTGCGGACTGACACACGCGCGCACACGCTCCACGGCCGCACACACTCGGGCACAGACACGGCGGGTCACGTGCCATTCAAACGCCAGGTCGCAGAGCCGCTGTGACCCTGCTGATCGTTACGAGCTTGATAGGACGAGCTTGGGGGCGAGACAGCGTGAAGCAGGACCCGGTAGTAACTGGGGTACAGTTGTTGACGGCGTTCGAAGTGCTTAGCGGGTGTGCGTATTAATCCCAAAGATCCATGGCGTCTGGCGGATCCCGAAGCGTCTTGCCGGTGGCGGGGGTGGGGGGTGGGAGGATTGGGGGCGGGGGGCGGGAAGAAAGAAAACTCGCAGGTTTGAGTCCACCTCCCACGCAGTCCCGGAGTCACTGCTGGACGGGGGCGAACGTCCGGGCACAAAACGCGGGAGGAGATCCGAACGCGGGCGCACACGGGGTCTCTCGGGCCCGGTGGTGACCGGGCCCATGGAACACCCAGCTCCAGGACGCAGGACTCCGGGCCCCGTGCTGCTCGCCTCTGGGGGTGGGGCCCGGGGAGCGGCGGGCTGGGGTGAAGGGGGAGGCAGAGAGAGCTGCAGAGAAATGGCCGAATTTGTTCCTCCGTCCGTAGCAGGGTCTCGGACCCCAAGGCCCGGACGGGCCCGGCAAGTAGTAAAAGGAGTGAGGACCCCGCCAGCCACCGGCCACCAGCCAGCACCTCCCCAGGGATTACCCCCGCCAGACACGGTCCAAGCAGGTGCGGATCCGGGCTCGGCCAATGCCAGCCGAGCCGTGGGTCCTGTTACACTTTCTGTGGTTGCAGGGGGAGCGCCCAGGGAGGCCGAGGAGCTGGCCGGGATCACAAGGCCGGCCAGGGGCACCTGGACGACGCAGCACAGGAGTCCGGGCGGCAGATCCTGGGCTCGCGCTGGGAGATGATGGCGGGCAGTGGAGACGGCTCACACTGGGAGCACAGGCCCGCCTAGAGGGGCGGCGGGATTTTGCCCACCGGTGGCTACACGAGAGGGTGTGGGCCAAGGGTGCCCCATCTCCTGGGACCTCAGGAGAATCAATCCGAGTCTCAAGTGAAATCTCCAGGTTTTCACACATTGACCCTGGAGTCCCATGTCTCAAAAAACACCAAGGGGACACACGGGCGTGTCTGCCGGCTCCTTTGGGGCCAGTGTGACCTCTGACCCCAGGTGAGAAACAGTCATTCCAGAATGTCATGACCATCAAGGGTGGGCTGGGCGGCGTGGGGATCACAGGGACAGATGAGGTGAGGGCATCTCCCCCCCCCCCCCCCCCAACCGGGCAGCTTTAGCGGGTCACAAGTTCAGGGGCGACCGCCCACCGAGCTAAAGCTGTGGGGGCCGCAGACTTCAGTGGGGTGACCTCTCCCTCCCAGCCGGGTGGCCGAGGAGGGCATCCTGGGTGGGGGTCGGACACAGGGGTGTGAGGATGTGACGGGACCTGGCCCTGTCCCGACAAGCTCACAGTCCCAGAGCTGACAGTGACCCCCACCTTCCCAGGGTGGCTCTGGCTGCTGGAAGGTCCGTGGGTGCTGGGCCCGTGTTTCCACGTGGCCTGCACTGGCCGGAGACAGGGCTGGTCCAGGGGCCAGGCCCCCTTCCCCAGCCCCTGCATGAGTCCCCTGACCCCCGGCCTGTAGCCCCTCCCCCGTGCAGAGCCGCAGCCCCTCTGGGCCAGGGCGGAGGCAGGTCGGGACCCTGCTCTGCCCCCTCGTGGGCTGAGCGGCCCCCCAGAGGCCGGACGGAGGCCCCACCGTAACCCTCTCCGCACAACGGCCGGCTGTCCCTGCAGGGTCGCTTGTGAAGGATGCCATGTGGCGGGCGCCGGATTTTGGCATCTGACGCGCTCCCATTCGCTCCCTGGGAGCAAAGCGGTCGTCTTCTGCGACCCTGATGGCGAACAACTGGCCGCGGTCCTTCAATTAGCCGGGGACGTGCTGGGCGGTGGCCTCCTGCCGGGCTCGGTAAACGCGCACGAAATCGGCCTGCCCGCGCTGCGCCTCCCTGCCGCCCGCGAGGCTCCGCTGAGGCCGAGGAGCCCCGGCCCCGATCTGGCTCCCGAGTCTGAGAACAGCCTCCGGGAGAAAACGCCGACCGGCCAGGATTCCTGGCGGCCGCTCAATCCGGCAAATCATTTCTTGCAAATTGCTTCTTAAGACCGAAATCTGGGCAGGACTCCGCAAGTTCTCGGGCGTCTGTAATCTGCCGGTGTTTAGCCGCCTGGACACATCCGAGGGCAGGCTGTCATCTGTGGGTGGGGGATGCTTTGGAAACCGTGGCCGCCCTGATCGGCCAGGTGCCTTCTCTGCTCCTTCTCCTCCCTTTTGAAGAGGCAGTTACGGCCAGGGCGGGGGACCGGGCGGGGGCCGGGGCGGGGCGGCAAGCCCCCTGGGGCGCATTCCGGGAGACCCCGTGTCAGGCGGGACGGGAGCGAGTCAAGCGCCATTTCTGTTGGAAAGAACCCCCCCGCGGGTCCCGGGCCCTCCCTGTCCCCAGGGCCACCTGTCTGAGGCTGTGCATGGGCACGGGGTGGGCAGGGGTACAGGACGCGGCTGGAGGTACGGGGTCACCAGGCGCGGGGCACGGGCAGGGGGCGGGAGCGCGGATGGAGACTTCGGTGCTCACCCCAGCCGTGCAAATGAGAGAGCGGGCGAGGGGGAAGCCCTCGTGCCGGGCCGAGCCCCGGAGTCCCCGGGCAGCCCGGCAGCAGACGGCGGAGACAGCAGGCCCCGAAATGGGCGCAGGGAGCCCGCCGCACTGCATCCTGCTTGCCCAGACCCCCTGTCCGCGGAGACCCCCCCCCCCCCCCCGGCAGGGGCCCCACACCCGTGAATATGCCGGCCCCTGGAGCTTTGTCTCCCTCGGGTCCCCGCAAGGACGGAGTCTCACGGCCCTGTCGGTGACCGGTCGGTGTCTCCCGCTCGCTGCCCTCTGCCCGCGCCCTGCCCCAGGTGCTTGTCCTCCCTGCTCCTGGGGCTCGGCGTCTGCGCGGCCCTGACAGCCGGGGCTTGCTCCCCGGGCTGGTGTCTCCCTCCTGCAGAAAGCGCCCCGCAGCACGGCGCCACCGGGCCCCGGGCAGAGCAGGGACGGGCCGGCTCAGGGTGTTGGGCTCTGGGGCTTCCGGGCCTCCCATGGACCCTCCTTTCAGAGCCCCCCCTGCCGCGTCCCGGTGACTCCCTGTGTCTCCCTGTTGGAGCCCCCGGGTGACACCCCTCCCCTGCATACTTGTGGCTTCAGCCCCGGGCACCAAGGCCAGCACACCCCGCTCAGCCCTGCTGCCTCTGCCGAAACCCCCAGAACGACCCCTTGTCCTTCCCTTCCTGCGTCCTATGGAAATGCACAACTTGTCCCCAGGGGAGGCCACGTGCCAGACCACACAGTGCACCAACCCCCCCAACCCCAACTCTGCCTACACCCCCAGCCCTTCTATGTCCTTCTGCTGTCTCTTCTGCAGTAAAAAACCCCCCTCCCCCCCCCCCCCCCCCCCCCCCCCCCCCCCCCCCCGCCCCCCAACTTGCCCAGTGCTTCGGACTGACTCACTGATCGGCTCTCTTTTTGGAGCCAGGAAACGAGCTCGCTGAGAGCCCAAGGGAGGGGCTGGGGCTGAGGGGCCCGAATGGCTGGCTGTGGGGTGAGGGCTACTGTGGGCAGGTGGGATGGGCAGATGGGGGGGCGGGTGGTTAGGCCTGTGGCAGGGGAGGGGAGAGCCTGTTACACCCAGCAGGGGAGGGGCAGGCGGCAGGGGTAATTAATTTCTCCTGAAGGTTTATCACCCCACTGTGAATTTCCTTGTCGCATGTAAAAATGTAGGCACGGGCTCAATTAAGACTGATGTCCCAGTGCCAACCATGCTTGTCTTTTAATCACGCCCTCTGCATATTGATTTTGACATCTTGGTTTAATCACAGGCCATTTCACTGCCGTCGTGGAATCCCTGTGCAATTCACGGGGCTTCTCCAGTCTCCCGGAGTCTGGAGACGAGACCAAAGACAGCGCTCAGCTGGCAGCCACCCCCCCCCCCCCCCAACGGCTGGGTTTCTGAGCGTCAGGGGCGCGATGGTCCTGCTGCAGGGTGGCAGGGAAAGGCGGCAGCTGGAGGCCTGCGGGGGGGTGGGGGGGGCTCACATAAGAGGTTTGGGCAGAGGACTCCAGCAGGACGGGAACACGCGTGATCAGGAGAAGGGAAAGATTGACAAGGCAGGAAGTTTCACTGGTGGCTGTCCCTGGAGTCTGTGAGAGGGAGGGACCCTGGCCATGGCAAGGGCACAAGGTCCCCCGAAGTGCTGTGTAACCAGCACAGGGGTTACACCTCCTCCTCAGCTGGGGGCCGTGGATAGGGGCGGTGGTGGCTCAGTGGCTCCTCTCTGGGCCCCTGTGATTACTCCCTCCACCACCTCTGAGGTCCTGCCTGCTAAACCTCACCAGCAGTGACGATTTCTGACCATCCTCACCCCGGGTGGTGACAATCAGATGAACGACGACAATATCCTCGTCTACAGACGAGGAGACGGGCTTAGCCAGGTCAGGAAATTCGCTCAAGGTCATATACTGGTAAGTGGTAGGCTTGGGATTTGAAAGGGGCCTGGCCTCAGAGCCCTGACTCGTACCCACCGTGATAGTCCCCCTGGTTTTTCCTGCTCTTAGGGTCACTGGCGCCTTCTCAGATCCCCATAGTGATGACAGCTATAGTAATTCCCCACCCACACCCCCATTTCCCCAGTGAGGACAGGCCCGGCATTTGCTGTCCCCAGTCTGAGAGCCAGTACTGGCTTTCCAGAAGACCATCTCGTGTCAAGACAGTATACAGACGTTTGCCAAGTCTGAGCACTAATTTCCCTGCACATTCTGAGCAGGGGCAATTTCATCATTAAAGATGCCCCCAGAGGTCCGGTTTGAATGGGGGTTCGTTTAAAAGCGCCCACTCTGACCTCTGCAGACTCGGTGTCCGGCCCCTCAGATTCCACTGAGTTCCAGGCAGGGCTGGGTGCAGGGTGAGGACTTACTCTTTCGATCCCCACAATAGTCTGTTATTACCATCCGCAGTTCTGCATAGAGAAGTAGGCTCAGAGCCGTCGTTTAAGTTAATTAGTAAGTGAGAGAGCTGAGGTTTGAACCCAGGGTCCATGCTCTAAAGCACTATTCTACACAGTCAAAACGACCCCCAGATGCAACTGCAGGGACATTTCTCCGTGGGTCCCATGGGGCCAGCTGGGAAGGGCGGGGTTGGCTGTAACTCAGATTCCACTCCGATGCCCTCTGTGCCCGGAGTGCCCTTCCTGGCCCCTCCTGCGATGTGCTCCTTCTTCCTCTTCGGGCTGAGGTCGGACGTCCCTTCCTCATTCCGAGTCCCCATCCAAGCCCACCTGCCCGTCCCTCGGCGCTTCAGCCTGTCTTCCCAGCATGCTTCATGCTCCGGGTGTTGCTTTGATTTCTTGCTCACTGGGTGTCTCCCCCAGGGTACCGGGTCTGTGGGGGTAGGACTGGGGTCGGGGCTGCACCCCGGAGCCTGGAACTGGGACCGGCCCAGGGCGGGTGCTCAGGGGTGCCTGTTGTACGAACGCCACGCGCCGGAAGGAATCCCCAACATCGCCCCGTCCACCCTGCTCTCTCGACAGAGGAAATGAAGGCAGGCGGGGGCTGGCGGAGCTGTGGCCCTGACCACCAGGCTGCACTGCCACACGAGCTCATGCCACGGATGCACGTGACACAGGTCGTTGACCTTGCGACAACAGAGAAGTCGTCTGTCCTGTCCCAGCTCAGCCTCCAGAACCCACGCCATGTGGGTGCCCTAAACCAACAGACCGTGGGACACTGGGAGGAGGGGCCAGGGTGGAAAGGACCCCCTCCCACGTACACACCTGTATGCGGGGGGACAGAACATAAACGGGGGGGGGGGTGGCTAATGCTTACCCATCCTCAGCCAGGACGGGGTTTCCATCCACCCTGTTTCGTTTGGCTTTTCTGGAAGAAATCCTGACATTTCTCTCTTCTTCGTCTCCTCCTTCTCCTTCTCCTTCTTCTCCTTCCTCCTCCTCCTCCTTTCTTTTTGGCTCTTTTACTCCGAAGGGGGGTGGGCATGGGCGGTGGTGGAATAATCACCTAGAAGATTTGCTTCCCTTCCGCATCCTGAGCTCGAACCAGGTGGCTCCCTGAGGAAGTGACAGTCAGTTACGCTAGAGAGAAGCGTGGGCAGTTTCAGCAGCGCGATTTTCTGGCAAGAGGGGAGCGAGGCGAGTTTGTGCCCAAGGAGTCTTGGTGGGGGAGTCTCTTTCTAAATCCGAACTGAGTTTGCTCATCCTGCCTGTTGCTTTCATTGCAGAGGTGCCTGGGGACGGCGGGACGTGGGGGGAGCCCCATCCCGGAGCGGCAGGTGCCGCAGGATCCTCTGGGTCGGGGTCTTGGGGGGGATGCCTGCGGGACCCAGGCCTGGAGCTCTGGCCTCTCAGCGGGGTGACCTCCGGAGAGGCTCTCGGCCTTGCTGAGTCTCCATTTTCCTCATCTTTGCAGCCAGAAGAAAGATCTTGTCCTGTCGCCTTCTGGGATTGTTGGGGAATCATGTAACCTGGTGTAACATGTGTGATTGCTCTATGCCTGCAAGTTATTCCAAAATCTGCCGTGGAGTTTCCAATTTATGGTGAATTATTACAAAAGTAGCCCCTTGCTTACACCATAACCCTTTTCTGTACTTTTAAGCATTTTTGTCCATGAGCCACAGTATGAAATATATTTTGCACCTCAAGCTGATATATATTCATATTCATACATCTGAGATAAAATGTGCTCACGGCTTACTTTTGCTATCTGATAATATTCCACTCCATTCTATGCCATCTTCAAATTACT
The DNA here is from genome assembly GCF_018350215.1 of Panthera leo. Classification (NCBI taxonomy): domain Eukaryota; kingdom Metazoa; phylum Chordata; class Mammalia; order Carnivora; family Felidae; genus Panthera; species Panthera leo. Next base: position 12,984,126 of record NC_056681.1, read on the forward strand.
GTCCATGAAGACATCAGATGTAGGTCCCACAACAGCCTGCCTGCCCACCTCCATGTTTAAAATGAACACATTGTCACAGCGCTCGCTCTCTCTCTCTCTCTCTCTCTCTCTCTCTCATGGCTGTTGCTGCGGTGGATGAATTTTCTGTGTTGACCAGACCACGAGCTCCCTGAATCCGGGCAGTGACTTTCCTTCTTCGTGTGGCCCGCACCGGGCACTGTGCCTAGAACAGAGTAAGTGTTCCAAGAATGCTTGCTGGCTGGATACCAGGAATCCTTCTCTCCTTTTCTCACATTTTGTTATAACTGTCTAACTTGGGGGTGCTGAATACTCAACAAATAGCATCCCCTTCTCTTTGCAGAAATGGTGAGGGTTCCACGGGATTCTCTGACAGGCTCAGGACTAAGTGGCCTGGTGACCTGTGGAGAGCCTCTCCCAGCCCTCCCCTGCCTCCACTTTTCCCACTGGGTTTTAGAGGCCCTTTGAGTGTCAGATTTGCATGCAAACCCGGGTTCGTGGAAACAAGTGGGGGTGTTTTGGGTTGTCACAGTTGCTAGGGAAAGGGCTGACCTACCGAGCTCGGCCGGGCAGGAGCCAGAGGTCCTGCATATCTCGCAACATCTCCGACGGTGCCACACAATGAAAGTTACCCTGGACACGATGCCAGTGTGCCCGCTGTTGAAACAGCCCGGATGAGGCTCAACGCTCAGAGTCTGAAGCAGGTTAGGTCATGGGAGAATTTGCTTCACTTCCTCACTCCCCCGCCCTTCCCTTCTTCCCAAGTATCAGAGTCCGTAGGGTTCACACCCAGAAAAGCTGGCTCTGGGACGACTGGCGGGCACGGTTTAGAGAAGCGTCTGGCCCTGACGTGCCAGCCAGGGTTGGTGCCAGGAGCGGCGAGTCCTGACAGATCCGAGCTCCTCGGATCCTTGGACGGAATGTGCTGAGGGCTCGAATTACCGTGAAGAGAGCAAGCCACACGCCTTTTGGGTAAATCCGCTGCAGTCACCCTTGGGCACGCCTTTCTAATCACTGCCCGACCACAAGGAGCAGACCGCGCCCCATTGACACAGGCCCTGGGCTTCCTGGGGATGGTCCCCTGGGAAGGAGGGAGTCAAGTTCTGAGTTACTGCCTGTCCAGGTTTGGGCTTTGAGGGCAGAGGGGCTGGCTCCTCCCCGGGTGTCCCCAGTGCAGACAGGGCTCCCCCACCCTTGCATCAAGCCAAAGCCTTGGCCTGTCCGGGACTCCTCGTTTCGCCTCTATTCAATTCATCCGAAAGTCTGAGGACCGACTGCCCCGGTTTGCCTGAAACCAAGGGGGTTCCCGGGATGTAGACTTTCAGCGGTGACACTAAGATATCCCGGCCAAAGCAGAACAAACTGGTCACCGTCTCCTGCGCAAAAGCCGCTGAGCTGGAGAGGGGCCGGAGGCAGAGATGGTAACCAGAGTAAAGAATTTCACTCTAGACAGGATGGGGAGACACCGCGGGGATTTACGTAGGGTCCAAATCTGACCTGGTGTGATGCATTTTCCTAAGCAACCCTGGTGGCAGCGTGGTGAACAAATCGTAGTGAGAACCAGAGTGGAAAGCTGGAGACCGGTGAGGGAGCTGGCGCTCATCCGGGTGAGCAAGCCTGGTGGCTCGGACCAGAGCGGTTACAGTGGACGTTGTGGTGTGCCACCCGCCTCCCCTCCAGGAGCCCGGAGCTCGTCCCCTGGTGGCCGGGAGTGCTGGCTGCGGACAGCTCGCTCCCCTACACGTCCCATGACTGGTTGACTTGGGTGTTCAGACCCTGCTCCCTGCCCTCAGCTGAGAACAGCATCGCAGGGCCGCCCCGCCCCAGGGATCCAGTGGGGTCTGCTTCATCCCTCTCTGCCTCCTTTGCTTCTTTGCCGGTGCGATTCTGGAGACTTCTCCAGCAACTCGTCTCCTGGCTACCCCCCATCTCAGCCTCCAGCTCCTGGTAAACCTGACCTGGGACAGTGGTACCGTGAAAGAGGGAAGAAAGAGTTGTGCGCGTGTGTGCCTGTAAGAGCGTGCGTGTATGTATACACACATTTTATAAGGTAAAATTTGTATACAGTAAACGCACAAAATCTTAAATATACAGGGTGCTGAATGTTGAAATACATATTTATCTTCATAACCCCCACTCAGATCAAAACATGTATTTCTGGGGCGCCGGGGAGGCTCAGTCAGTTGAGTGTCTGACTTCGGCTCAGGTCGTGAGCTCAGGGTTTGTCAATTTGAGCCCCGAGTCAGGATCTCTGCTGTCAGCGCGGAGCCTGCTTTGGATCCTCTGCCCGCCCCCTTTGCCCTTCCCCCACTCTTGCTCCCTCTCTCAAAAATGAACGAATATTTAAACGACAACAAAAAAAAAACCATATACAGTAAAACCATGGTTTACGAGCATAATTCATTCTGGAAATGTGCTTGTAATCCAAAGCACTTGTATATCAAAGTGCTTTTTAAGAACCGTTGGCTCAGTTGTGATCATGTGACATTTGTCATCACGTATCAGTCATATTGCAAGACCACTTGTTCGTCAAGTTAAAACTTACTAGAAATGGTTTGCTCATCTTGTGGAACACGCACAGAACAAGTTACTCATTATCCAAGGTTTAACTGTATTTCCTTCACTCCTAGAAATTTCCTTGTGACCTTTTCCAGTTCGTAATATCCCTCCAGGTAACTACCGTTCTGACTTCTATAATAATCTGTGATCAAAGATGAGTTTTTGTTTGCCCTTGAACTTCATATAAATGGAACCATGAGTAGGCACATTTTGCCGAACATCACACTTTTGAGATTTTTCTTAATGTTGCTGGGTTTATCAGATCTTTTTTTATTTCTGAGGAATGTGTGCTTCTGGTAAACAGTTTGTAGTTGGGTTTGTTTTTTGTTGTTTTATTTATTTTAATCTTGCTTGACCATCTCTATCATATAAGTGAGGTATTTAGTTGTCTCATCTTTGTTCTGTCGGGCCTCCTTGTCTGCCTTCCTTTGATTAATCAAGTGTCTTTATTACTCCATTGTGTTTCCTGTATAGTCTTTGCACCTAACGCTTTCAGTTAATATTTTTGAGGTTGCTCCAGAAACTGTAGGTACACATTCTTAATTTATTGCAATTACTTTTAACTTGGTCCCATAGTCATTCATGCAGCAAATAAAAGCTTTACAGCAATATAATTCCACCTGCTGCTCTAGTCTGTCCTGTTATAAACCCTGCAATACCTCCCATTCTGGTTACTTGAAGCCAACATTTAATTTATTTTAAGTAGGATTTTATATTCACCCATGTATTTCTCCCCCTGTGGCTCTTTATTCCTCTCAGTAGCTCTGGGATCATTTCACCTCAGCCTGAAGAACGTCCTTTACTACGATTCCTTGCCAAGTAGTTCTCTCTGTGGGTGACAGATTCTCTCAGCTTTTGTTTGTTTGCAAATATCTTTATTTCATCTTCACTTTCGAGGACTACAGTTTGCGGGGCGTAGAAATCTAAATTGGCTTTTGTTTTTGTTTTTGTTTTTTTGCTGTTGTTTTTAACCAGCACTTCAGAAATATCCTTTGCCCTGTGCCAGCTCCCGCTGTTTGTGAGAGAAGTCAGCCATCTTGATTGTTCTCCTGAATATCACGTGTTCTCTTTACATTTGATTTTTAGAAGGTTGGCTACGATACACCTAAATAGGATTTTCTTTGTATTTGTCCTACCTTGTGTTCACCGAGCTTCTCATATCTGTGGTTTCCTGTCTTTAATCACTTCTGTGCAACTTTCCACCATCATAACGGCGAGTATTGTTTCTTCACTGTTGCCTCTTTTCTTGCCTTCCGAATCTTCAACCACATGTATATTGGACTGTTTGATGTTGTCCTACATGTGTCGTAGGTACTCTCTCTCTCTCTTTTTTTTTTTTTTAGAAAATTATAGAATTTTTTTTTCCCTACTTCAGTTTGGATAATTTCATTATTTATTTATTTATTTATTTATTTATTTATTTATTTTTAATTTACATTATTTTTAATTTAATGTTTAGTTAACATCTAGTACAATAATGATTTCAGGAGTGGATTCCAGTGATTCATCCCCTATGTATAACACCCAGTGCTCATCCCAACAAGTGTCTTCCTTATGATACTTACCCATCTAGCCCATCCCCCCACCCAACACCCAGCCAGCGACCCTCAGTTTGTTCTCTGTATTTGAGTGTCTTCTGTTTTGTCCCCCCTCCCTGTTTTTATATTATTTTTGCTTTTCTTCCCTTATGTTCACCTGTTTTGTATCTTACATAGTTTGGATAATTTCTATCAACCCAACTTTAAGTTCACTGAGTTTGCTCCTATTTCCAACCTGCTATTACACACTCATCAAAAAAACTCCGATCGCTAGGATTGAATTTCTTAGTTCTAAAGGGTACTTTTGGCTCTATTTTAGGGTCTTCGATTTCTTTGTTGAAATTCTCCATCATTGTATGCATTCTGTCTATCTCTTCCTCTAAATTCCTTAAAATAGTGCCCTTGACAAAAAAAAAAAAATAGTACCCATCACAATGCTGTGGTGAAGAGCTCAGATTTTGTTGCTGACTGCCTAGGTTCAACTGTCACTCTGGCATTTATTAGGTGAGTGATTTAGGGAAAGTGAATTCTCTGATCCTGTTTCCCCATCACTCAGATCCAGATCATAATAATCCCTACCCGATAGGTTTCTGTGGAGGTTAAATGAGTCATGGTTAATAAGTAATTGATAAAACAAGGCACCGCACATATTAATATTCAATAGCTGTTAGCTGCTATTATTACATTATTACTATTTGATTATCCTTACTAACATTTTTTTATTGAGATCACCCAGAGATTTATACGCATCACTAAAATTTCTGAATTCAAGAAAAGCGCCCACGCTTTCTTGATTTCCAACATTGACGGAGGAATTTATTGTTGCTTAGACTCGTACTTCCTATTCTTCTTGTGTGTGTTGACATTGAACATCTAGGTTAGTCATTGGTATTGTCCCGGGGCCCAGAATGGGCCCCAGTCTTCTTCCAGATTTCCCTGATGGAGCCAGTTCGTCCATCTCTCCCTTTAGAATAAAAGCAGGCGTCCTGTGCCGTGTGTTCAGAATCACCAATGTCATCGTTTGCTCAGCGCCTCAAACCCTGGTCCTCTTGGAGGTGTTTCAAAAGCAAATATTTCTTGAGTGCCTGCTATGGGCCAGGGAATGCTCTATGGGTGGAGACACAACGGTGAACACAACAGAGTTTCTGCTTCACGAAGCCCGCCTGCCCTCCGCCCACCACCCAGTCTGACTATTCTCCCCTCCTGGGTGACCGTGTGCTCAGCAGGTGCAGAGCAAGTGCTTGCCAAGGGAACTGATATACTAACAAAGTACAAGCTTTTAGGAGAGCAATGGCTTAAGATCCTCAAGGGAGATAAAACTGAAGCCCACGTCCTCATCCAAGAAGGGTAAATTAGGCACTCACTTGGCACTTACAATGGCACTGGTGTAATACAGGGGTTGTCTCCTGGGCACAGGAGACAATGGCAGTGCCTGCCGACGTTTTTTAGTAGTTGTAACAGCTACAGGTGGGGGAAGCTACCGGCATCCAGTGGATAGAATTCAGGGAGGCTGATACACATCTTCGAATGCTCAGGATGACCCCCCACAACAGAGAATTGTCTGGCACAAAGGTCAATAGTGCTGAGGTTGAGAAACTCTGGGGGCTGACCCCCTCAGGGAGTTCATCATTTCACTAGAGATGAAATGCATACCAAAAAAAAAAAAAAAAAAAAAAATGGAACAACCCAAGTGCAACGCAACACAGCCCCAAAGAAAAAGAAAAGACGCCACTCTCCATTAAGGAAGTAATGAATTCATTCAACAAATATTTGTTGAGTGCCTAGTTTACACCAGCCACTAGGCTCGGTTCTGAGCAAACAGCAGTGAACAAGACAGACAAGTTTCATCCCAGGAGTCAACTCAGACCCCCCCCCCCCATGTCCCAAAGGACCCTCCCCTGTGTCTTGCAACTCATTCTAGAACAGAGGAGTGTTTCTCAGGTCTGCAAAACCCAGAGAAGAAAATTCATTTTATGATCTGAAGGGAGATGAAAAGCATATTTTAACAGCACATTTCAAATGCATTCCGTGCCCATCACAGAAGCATCCAAGTACCTACATCATTTAGAAAGCTGCAGGAGAGCGAATAATGAATGCGGAATATGCGAACGATTCATTTCGCTTTTCAAAATATGCAACCCAGCCAGAGAAAGCTTTGCAAAAGATCTAAAGACAAAATAAAGTCTCTGCTATTTGTAGTCACGAAATTAAAGAGATGATTAAGAAAAGCCGAGAGTTTTAATTTTTAAAAGGTGGCAAAAAAATAAATGCCATAAAAGGGTGTCTGAGGGTTACGGAAACTGTTAGGAAAACGAGAATTCTGTGCTCTGAGCTGTTCACAGCTCTGTCCCCGGGGTGTGAAATTAGCGACGGAGGCAGATTTCACAGGCACTTCGGGAGCGTGGCGGTGTGGCTGCGGATTTGCGACAGGGGCCTCCCCGCCAAGTCCTGCCCACTGGCAAGCTGCTGTCTCTATTCATGCAAAGCACAGAGAATCCTGAGTTTCTGGAGCGTTTGGCATTTATATTGAACACAGACTCCCCTTCCGTGGGAGTGAGTCTAGCCCTTGGGTGGAGCGCCCCGGAAGGAAGCGTCGCGAGACGACGTTCTCACCAAAATCCTATTTTCTCCTTCAAAAAAATCCATACGAATTACATTGGGAATTATATTGGGAAATCTGTAGGAAATAGGAATACAGTTAAAGTGTTCAATATTAAAACCTTTTAAAGGAATTTTCATGGTCTGGGTCTCAGGACTAAAATTAACGACGACGTTCTCTGTGTCCCCGTGCCATCACCCACCCGGGAGTAGAGCTTAGTGGGAAGTCTACCCAATAATCAACCCTGGGAGCCGGTGAATGTGGGGAGGTGAGCTGCAGGGCTTTCCTTCTGTCTCTCCGTGTATCTCTTGCACACTCACGCTGTGTGTAACAACCACAATCAAATTGCAAGCGTGATTACGGCTTTTACCTTTCCACACTTTTATTACCGATTGTGGTCAGCTGGACTGACTTGAAAAGGTCCCAGAAAAGAGAGGTAATTGTAAGTAAGTAGCTGCTTAGAAAGCCTGAGAAAGCTCTGGTCTCAGGTAAAAATCATCTTTTTTGGTTTATGGTCTTAAGAAGCACTTGCAATCATTTAAATTGATTCTTTGTTCACAGCGTTGTATTTTCAGAATTCAGCCCATTCTTGACCCTGAAAGAATCGCCTCTTTGTAGCCCCCTCCCTTACATGACATTCACGGGGACAGACATCAGCACCTTGCAAACGTGGCCCTGGGCGTTCTTTTTATAAGTAGAGATTAAGAAAGAGACCAGTGATGGGCACCTGCGTGGCTCAGTCGGTTAAGCGTCTGACTCTTGGTTCCGGCTCAGGTCATGATCTCACGGTTTCTTGAGTTTGAGCCCCGTGTAAGGCTCTGTGCTGACCGTGCAGAGCCTGCTTGGGATTCTCTCCCTCTCTCTCTGTCTCTCTCTCTCTTTCTGCCCCTCCCCTGCTCACACTGTCTTTATCTCTCTCAAAATAAATAAACTTAAAATAAAAAAAAATTAAGAAAGAGACCAACGATGAGAATCACAACAGCAAAACAACGAAGAAACCAGCTCCCAGCGCCTCATCATACACTTCAAAGACTTCCAATATGAACGAAGATGATTTTGCCCCAATTTCATATAGGCTCACCAGCTGCACCATGTGTTGGCTGGTACGACTGGAGGGGCAGAGGCAGCGGGGGCCGCAGGAAGTCTTTGCTCAGCAACCTGAAGGTGCCCTCAAGGATTCAGGCCTTTCCATCTCTGCCCTGCTCCTCACAGTCTAGGCTTTGTCTCTGTCCCGTCTGACCTCTTTGTTCTCTGCCAGCAGGAGAAAAACACGGCCACTTCTGGACGTTCTCCCGGAAGAGCAAGGCATTGCTCCTAAACCCCCAACAATTGCCTCCTAGAAGGTCCTTGGCCTCAGTTGGGTCACCTGTCCGTGCGTGACCCCATCACAGATGGGGTTTGAGCAGCTCTGGAGGCGGAGTGGGGTCGGCCTCCTTGAGGCCCACGGGATGCAGAAGGGACCAGGATATCCCCGAACAAGCCAAGGGCCTCTTGGTTACAATAGGGGTGGCGGAGGCCGGTCAGGCCGTCAGCAGTGCCCTATGCAACAGTGGCAAAGGTGTGCAGGCCGGCCTGGGTGGCAGTCTGGGCACCTTGCACGGGTGTGCTGGGCGGGGCTGGTTGCAATTCCAGAGGGATTCCAAACCCAACGGATGCTGCAAGGAATAAAAGCCACATAAACATTCCCGTGGACGTCCACGGGCTGGAAGGAATCAGGGTGGTGTTCTCAGGAGTGATCTTTCTTTCTCTCTCCGGCCACAGAGGCTCAGCGCGTTTCAGGGGAGGCTGCCGTGCTCTGTCTCCACGTACTCGGCCTCTCGTCCGGGCTAGCCTGTCTGCCCGGGCTTTACGTGCAGACCCACCACACGTTGGTCCTTCCGTCCAGATCTGTCCATTTCCTTCCACACACACGCCGCCACAGCCTGGATTCCATCTTCCTCTCATGCTCTTCTTACCTCATCGAGGATCGTGACATTTGAAAAGATGATTAAAAAAAGAAAGAAAGAAATGCAACATCCGTTGGGACAAACTGGGGTGATTGCACCGGCCCCCGCTCACCTCCGTATATTGAAGAGAGGCCAACAAAGCCCTTTGGGTCTTTAGGCACAGACCGGTTTCTTACTTCATTTTGTAGGCATCGCCGTGTCTTTGACATCTCTTATGATTTATGGGAAACAGATTTCAAATTAAAGTATCAGTAGCATTACATTCTGCTGTGAGTGACCCAGGCCCAAGATAAGAGAAGCTTAAGCACAATACAAATGTATTTTTGTCTCGTGGAACAGGTTGGGGGTGGGCGGGCCAAAGGCTGCGTGTGAGGGCTGTGCTCTACCGAGCTCTTAAGAAACCAAATTTCTTCATTTTTGTTCCTCTGCCATGAGTGGCTTTCACTCCCTGGGCTACCTCATGGTGTAAGATGGTATCTCCAGTGCCAGCCATTACACCCACTGTCCAGCCAGCAGGAAAGAGGAAGAGGTGAGGACACCCACCAGGTTTCTTCTAAGGAAGGTTCTATTTAACCTCCTTCAGTTACAAACCACACCTGGCTGCAAGTTTTTTTTCTGATGGGTGCACTATTTTACAAATCAATGTATGAATACCCTGTAATAATAATAATAATTTTGTTACTAATAGTTAATACTTAACTAGTGATTACTATGTACCAGGGACACCCATAAGTGCTCAACATATTTAATTCTCATAATCACCCAATCGTGGTGCATGAATAACGTCTCCCTGACGACGTCCACGTTCTACTCCCCAGAACCCATGAATGTGCTAGCTCACGTGGTGAAAGAAACTTTGCAGATATGACCAAGCAAAGGATCTTGAGATGGGGAGAAAAGCCTGGATTCTCCAGGTGGGCCCAGTGTCATCATGAGAGTCCTTGTAAGAGGGAGGCACGAGGTCAAGGAAAAGAGAAGATTCCATGCTGCTTGCTTTTGAGATGGAAGAAGGGGCCTTGAGCCAAGAACGCAGTTAGTCTCTAGAAGCTGGAAAAGGTACGGGGCACCTGGGTGGCTCAGTCAGTTAAGCGTCCGACTTCGGCTCAGGTCACGATCTCGCGGTTTGTGAGTTCGAGCCCCGCGTCTGGCTCTGTGCTGACAGTTCAGAGCCTGGAGCCTGCTTCGCATTCTGTGTCTCCCTCTCCTTCTGCTCCTCCCCCATTCACACTCTGTGTGTGTGTCTCTCTCTCAAAAATAAATAAACATTAAAAAAAAAAATTTAGAAGCTGGAAAAGGTAGAGAAACAGATTCTCCCTGAGAGTTCCTAGAAGGAACGCAGTACTGTGGGCTGATTTTAGACTTCTGACCTTCAGCACTGTAAGATAATAAATGTGTGTTGTTTTAAGCCTCTAGGTTTGTGGCAATCTGCTATAACAGCCCTAGGAAACTGATACCCTTGTCCTGTAGATATGATTGCTACCTCCATTCACAAAGCAGGATACCGAAGCACAGAGAGGTTGAATAACTTGCCCAAGGTCACACAGCTTACTGAGAGGAAAGTCTAAGTTTGAACCCACACAGTGCCACTCTGGAGGCTACCCTAATAACCACCACCCACATGTAGAATACACATGCCGTCTGGACTTGGCTTTGCTTCACAGTTTGGGGTGTACGATTTTTTTGGTGTCGATTTTTCCAGCCTTGTAACGATTTTATTTCATGTTTTGGAAGTTTTCAAACATCCTTGACAGTAAAGAGAGTGATGTAATGGACTTCCATCTACCCATCGCTTCCCCTCGACACCGATGGCCAAACTTGTTTCCTCTATGAGCACCTTGTCTTGAGGAAGCTGGAAGGAGGGGTCAGGCCGGAAGAAGCAGGAGCCCTGAGAGCTGGACACAGTCCTGGGTGGGCTCAGCCTCTGGCAGTGAGGGGTCCTGCACCCAGGAACAGCCCGGCAGGGAGTCTGGGGGGACGTGAGACCATTGGGCAGGACCCCCCAGCCCCAGGAGAGGGTCAGTGGTAGGAGGGATCTGGGATGGCCCTGGTACACGGACAGACACCTCCTTATGCTTATCCTACTTCTGGGTAGTGAAGTCTGCATCTTTATTTAAATGAACCTCACTTTTTTGGCTCTTACACCAGGAAAGTCACACCCCCAGGAGGGACACACTTCTTCGGCATTTCTGTGAAAGGGAATTACATCCTGTGTAATTCTAATCTTCTCCTCCACGGTTGTTTTCTTGGTGTCGTGGGGGTATTTTTAAGCCTCAAAAAGAAAAAGAAGGAGAAAATCCGAGGAGACCACCCCCCAAGTCTGAAATCCTGTTAAACCTTCAGACAAAACCGAACCCACCAGGGCTTGACGACAGGAGCTCACGGGCAGGGCGGAGCGTGGCCGTCATGCTGCGATTCTGCGGGTTCCTTTGTGAAACCCGGTTCCCTCCATCCGGACGGCGGTGGACGGGGAGGGTTTCCCATTTCCCGGGTCTCCTGGTTGTTGGGCTACGTGGAACGGAAGGGACCATCTCTGATCTTTGGATTCTGTTCTTTTTTTTAACGCTCCTTACATAATGAAATTTATTCTTTTCAAAATAGCCTCGGTCCTTTTAAAAACAAGGGGCAGAAATGATGACCTAAGGTCTGCAGTAGGGCTGGACACGGGGCTTGGAGACAGTTTGTTTTCTGCTGTTTAAAGTGAACATTCTGACAAATTAGGGGCCATGAGGCGGTGGAGGAGGGGAGGAGATCGGCTTCCTAAAACCCTTCAATTGTAATCAATGCAGGACACATACCTAGCTTCCGTCTGAAGCACTTTTCCACAGGGCATTGCAATATCCAGAGTGCAACTGTTGTGAAAGTCTCAAAAATAACCCAAAGATACAAGGACCCCAAAGCCGGAGACAGCCCAAATGTCCCCCAGCAGGTGAATGGATGAACAAGCCGTACAATGGAACACCACCAGCTCTAAAGGAAGGAACTATTGATCCATACAACAAATGGAATATACCTCAAAGACATTATGCTGGTGACAGAGCCAGTCCCCAAATGTTACATATTTTGTGATGGTCCCATCCATCATTCTCAGAAAGTCAAAACCATGGTGAGAGAAAGCACTGAGGGAATTACTGAAGAGATAGTGACCAAGCCTCTTCCTCTTCCCTGCCCTTGACTCTCCCCGCTCCCACCCGGTCTGTCCACGTGGAGACAGCTCCCCTCTGACCCAGAGTCCCCAGGCCATCCAACTTCCCGGGAGTTATTAAAATTACTAAAACACAAAATGCAAGCACAGCTGTCCTCTGTAGGGAGAATAAACAGGCAGAGAAAAAAAGGAGATAAAACGCCGTGACGTTGGATCCTATCGGCCCGGCACAGCGAGACGGAGGCTGGGTGATTCTCTGGTTGGCATATGACACTGCATCGGGCACGAGTTGGAACAATGACACCAGGTGGCAGCTCTCACCCACGGAGGCGCGCAGGGGAGTCAGAGAGGGGACCCCTTAGGTACGGAGCTTAAGTGTATCAGCCAACATTCATTGAGCACATTTTTATGAAAGGACTAAAACACAAAATTCAAGGACAGCTGTTACCATTTTTTGCTCATCTGTACAGAAATCAGAGACAGGACGGAAATACAGTCCTGTGAGACTGGGTCACAGGCACGCCCTAAGCCCCCATAGGTCTCATCTAATCCTCCCAATGGCCCGAGGAGAGGGCTCTGATATCAGCCCCATCGTGCGGGTGAGGAAACCGTAGCAAGCAGACTCCACTTTGAGAAGTGCATTGGCCTCCAGGCCGTGTAGAGCACCACCGGTAAGATTTGTGAGGTTCCTTCACTGTGCGTGACTGGATTCCAGCTCTTTGGTTTATTTTTATTGTTATTGTTATTTTTTTGGGGGGGGGGGAAGAGAGCGCGAGCACACGAGGGGCGGAAGGACAGGGTGAGGGAGAATCTTAAGCAGGTTCCAGGTTCAGTGTGGAGCTCGACACCGGGCTCGATCTCACGACCATGAGGTCGTGAACTGAGCTGAAGTCGAGTCCGACGCTCAACTGACTGAGCCACCCAGGCGCCCCAGCAATTTGGTTCATAATCGTATGCAAGTAGGGACTAGGGTAGCAGGAAATGCTGACTGATGTCCAGCATTTCCACGCTTGATTATCTGCTTGATTCTGCCCCAAATGGGGAGGGAGGCGCCACAGTAAGTTGACTGAGGTTAAATCCAGGTTCCGTCTTAGCAGCTGAGCGACTAGCCACAGAACACTTCTTCAATTCCCTCATCTTGTATGTGGGTGCACCCGTGTGCCGCAGTTAGGAGCAGGGGCTCTGGAGTCAGACGGTCGGGACTTGAACCCTGGTCCACCACTCCTGAACCCATAACTTTGGGAACATTGCCTATGCCCCTCTGTGCCTCGGTGTCCTCCTGTGTCACGCGGTGACAATCAGCCCCCACCTCATAAGGTCAAGGTGAGGATTGGATGAATTCGTCAGGGTGAAACTCTTGAAACGGGGGCCCGGCACAGGGTTGATGCTTGAAAAATGGCTCTGTGATCGTTGTTCACCAGGGTCTCCGTTGCGTGTGTGGCTCCGTGCAGGGTGCCGGGGTGAGTGCGAAGTTGTTTATGTGGGACGGGGCCCCAGGAAGCCCCAGGGGAGGGGAAGGAGACAGAGTGTTCTCATGCGGGCAGCCGGGACTGAGCCCTGGACATTTATATTCTGATTTCCACGCACCTTTGGCCGAGGGGGTCTCAGGGCCGTCAACTGCCAGCACTTCCGGCCACGGGCCAAGAGAACGCTCTCAGGGGGATGGTCTCAGGATGCCCGGAATGGCAGAACCATGTTTGTTCTTTTCACACCGGCTTCTAGGAGATTGCTTCACATATAGCAAACATCCCATAATGTTTGTGGAAGGAGGGAGGGTGTGGGGGTGTGTAAGAAAGAGAGGTGTCAGATTTAACCACATGGATGTAAATCATCATCAGGGAAAGAATCCATTATCCCTACCAAGCACCTTATAAGGAGCTCGGAAAACCCCATCACGTAGGGTGCACTCATTGAATCAGAGAGAGCTCACGTAGAAGAGATTTTAAAGGCCATCTAACCCCACGGCTTGATCTGCTCAGAGAGGGAAGTGACTCACCCACGGTCCCCTGTAGACCCTAGGCCAGAATCCGGGTCTTCTGATTTCCCAGTGAGGGCCTTTTTCACTATGGAATTGGCTACAAAGACTCTCTGTGGGTTTCTTTCTCTTACTACACAGTGGAGTACCGTCACCTGCCTTAGGGACCATCCTCCCCGGCCCACACATTGTCCTTGGCCTTCAAGGACCACCTCAGACACCTCCCCCACCAAAAATCCTGTCCCCTCCTGCCTCAGGCAGAATCCCCTCTGCCAAGTCTAACTTAGACGCGCACAGTCTTCTACCCAGCAAATCCTATTTAAAAATTTTTTTGAATGTTTGTTTATTTTTGAGAGAGAGAGAGAGAGAGAGGGAGAGGGAGGGAGAGAGAGCACGAGCGGGGGAGGGGCAGAGAGAGAGGGAGACACAGATTCCAAAGCAGGCTCCAGGCTCCAAGCTGTCAACACAGAGCCCGACGTGGGGCTCGAACCCACGAACTGTGAGATGGTGACCTGAGCCGAATCTGGACGCTCAACTGACTGAACCACCCAGGCGCCCCAACAAACCCTATTTTTAGAAACATCTCTCTTTGAGACAAAAGCCCCCTGTACAAGGATATATATTCACAAGTGTTTATTGCAGTGCTGGTCATAGTGACTTGATTGCAGGGGGTCTTAGTACCTGAAGACGACCTGACCAAATGGTGACATAGCCACAGTTATGTGAATGTTCGCTGTTTCTAAATGTTGAGTTGGATCCTAATCCACTGACCTGGGAAACATCCGTAACATATTGAGATCGAGAAAACACAGTGCAGAGTAACTTATGTAGTACAATTATATTTTGGTGCAGAAAAAACCTAAATCCTTACAGAGAGAGGTTAGAAGAATCCCTGTGTATCCATGTTTGTATATGAGTCTGCGAGTACGTAGAAAGTTGTGGAAAGAGAAACGTTTGGGCGTTAAGTTGGGGAGTGGGGAAGGAGACCAGGTTCTGGGGCGAACGTCAGGGCACACTTGAGAAGGAGAGGGCACAGGGGCATGTCGGGAGAAAGTGTAGACAGTCAGAGTGTGCCGGGGTGTGAAAACTGACCGGGTTCACAGGAAGGCATTGAGCTGGTGAGGTGTGGCTGCGTTGGCCACTTAACCTCAACTGAATGCGGTTATCTTGATACGGTTTTGGTAATAAAGATAACTAAGCAAGCAAACTGATGGATAGAAAGGGGCCCGTAGGCAGAGATCCTCAACACCCACACAGAAGGCTCGATCAGTGTGGAGGGAGTTCCCAAGTAAGAGGTACCGGAGGGTGGTCGTCAGGTCCCTGGGAGCTGGGAACAAATATGGGGACCCGGTTTGAGGATCCGCTGTTCTTTGGCTGGGGTGGGGTAGGGGCAGGGGAAGCCTGAGGCAGCTGGGGTGTCCTTGGGCGGCCTGCCTCCTTCTGGGCAGGGTGGACAGCTGGCCACAGAGAGGCCACGGGCCAGAGAAACATTAGGTGGGGATGACAGCAGGTTTCAGTCTCTGTGAGTTGTATGTGGGGCAGTGGTTATCAATAGAGGTGTTGCGGGGCGCCTGGGTGGCTCAGTTGGTTAAGCGTCTGACTTCGGCTCAGGTCATGATCTCACAGTTCGTGGGTTCGAGCCCTGTCCTGTGTAGGTCTCTGCTGACAGCTCAGAGCCTGGAGCAGGCTCCAGATTCTGTGTCTCCTTGTCTCTCTGCCCTTCCCCCATTGGCACTCTGTCTCTCTCTCTCTCAAAAATAAATAAAACATTAAAAAAAAATAGAGGTGTTGTCCCCTAAGAGGTGACTTCCGCGGCACAATGACGTGCATGGGAGCTGGGAATACCAGGTGAGCACTGTACTCAGGGCGGTGTTACATCTTGCTTCTAGAACCGTCTTGCGTCTTGCGCCAGTCTCAGACGTCCCACTGGATGTTCATGGACGTGAACCTTATTTACAATGATCCGAGGCCCAAACAGAAAATGCATTTTACGTGGAAACGATAATAATGCCGTTTGCACTGTTTTAATATTCATGGAGCTTCCTGGGATGCCAACTATGATGTAAGTCAAGGGAAGCTTGTATTTGTTTTGTCCAGAAAATTTGCCAATGGTGGTTCGTTCACCAACTGGAACCATCACATCACAGGCACCAGTGTGTCTGACGGCATTTGAGAGGCTAACTCACCACCCTTTATGCCAGCCGGCGTGTAAAACTGACCCAGTTCAGAGGGTTCCTGCCAGAGCATTTGCATGTTGAAATATGCATTGTTTTATTGCAAATTACTGTATGTAGATTATTTTTCTATTTCTCTTTATGTTGTAGTTTAGCCATTACATTGGATTAGAAAGAGATACTTAGGTGACTTATATTACCTATGAATATTATTTCAAGATACTAAAGTGGAAATCAGAAAATATGCGTTAAAAAAAAAAGGTGGCATGAGGTCTGACAGAGTTGAAAACCACATTTCTAAAAATCAGCAATAGCTTCTCTTTTCCCCAGGGAACCTGCAGCCTCATTTAGACACTTTTGAGCTTTTTGTTAAATGGAACTGGAGTTTTACTACAAAAGAGGATCTTTTCTTTCCTTCTTAAACATCAAGTCTCCTCCTTTGCCAAGATCCCCCTTAATGAGTCTGCTGGAGACCAATGTAATTTTGATCCTTACATCCCCGGGCCGGGTAAATTCTCCTGGAATTGTTTCTACCAGCTCAAGTACTGCTGTCTGGCTCCAAGTTCACTGCAGACACAGCTGAAGCTTCTGTCAAATTTAGGTCACTGCCTGGTGGGTAAATAATTTGTCCCTCCATAGGGGACAGATCAATAATCAACAAACAAACACATTAAGAAAAAAAAGGGGCAGAAACACTTAGTCATGCAAATCAGGGCAAGGATCTGAGAGGGCAAAGAAAAGAGCCTCATTCTCATGCAACAGCTCCAGCGGGACCCTGGCTCACTGGCCGATTTCTATGAAAACCCTGGGCCCAGAGCAGCGACCGCCCCGGCACATTAATGCACATTAATAAAGGTTTGTCCCAAGTGGAGTAAACACCACCCGTTCCCAGGACACCAAGAAGCAGAAAATTATCCAGAGGTTAACTGGGTCATTAGCGGTGGCACAATGCGGGTCATTCTAGATGTAATTTCGTCCCCTCCGGCTAGAGGCTCCAATACAGCCACCAGTTCTCACAGCGGGGGGACAGTGACTTGGCTGCAAGTTGAGGTCTCTTGGATACCAGGCCCAGAGTCGTCACGATGATTCACGGCGCCTCTGACATCACAGGTGCTTTTGTGATGCAAAGTCACGTGTTGTCCAAACACACAGGGGACCTGTGACTGTGTGTGTCCTTGTTATGTGCACGGCCACAAAGTGGGACGGACAGATGCACACACGGGACTAGATGAATAACGGGATAAGTAGCGGTTAGATCGCTGTCCCGAAGCCTGGCTTCTTGCACAGCAGCGTGCTTTCACCGCACGGGTACTTGGGAACTTGCAGGGATAAAGGGTTACAAATCCGAGGGTTACAATTACACGTTCTGCGTCTGTTCTGCCTTTACCTCCCGTGTGGAAAGTGTAGACGCAAACAGGCGGAGAAGGAGGCTCAAACGGGCAGATTTCACGTGGGCAGAACCAGAAAGGAATCGCCAGGCAGGGGACCCCCTCGTCAGCGTCCCCTCCGCTGGCACGGGGAAGCCTGTCACAGGATGCTACCTGGGTCTGGAGATTGGGTAGCAGGTGCGCGCCTGTGACCGGTCCCCCTCCCTGCTCCTCATTCTGAGGTGCCCCAACCGGATGGCAGAGGCCCGGGCGGTGAGGAAGGAGCCAGGCTGGGCCGGGCCTTCTGGCTTAGCCGGCCCTGGGCTTCTGGCGAGAACAGCAGGGGCCTGCCTCCCGCGCCCCAGCACCCTCCCCACCCACCCGGCGGCCCCTTCCTGCCCAGAGTGGGGGCTCTCTCTGCCCTGAGAACCTGCGTGACCACTCGGAGATGTGCCCGGGTTCACAGGCCCTGGGGCACGTGGAGGCCTGTCCCCCCCCCCCCCATCCCTCTTCCCCCGGACCTCCTGACCTCCCTTCTGTGCCACTAACGTGCCAGGTTCGTCCCGACCCAGGGCCTCTGTGCCCGCCGTGTGGCCTCCTTCATGCTGTCCCCAGCTCACCTTCCAGAAGCTGCCCCTTCTCAGCCTCCAGGGCTCTGCCAAGCGTCACCCGGTCAGCGAGCCCCCTGACGGTGCTGTCCGCCCAGGCCCCTCCCGGCACGCGGCCCCCTGTCTCTTCCGGGTGCCACTCCCCACCATGGGAAGTGACCTTGAGGGCACGTGTCCTTGCTGTCACCTCCCTCGCCCTCCCCGCTGCACTGTGAGCTCCCAGGCAGCAGGGACGGCCCCGTCCTGCTAAGCCCCAGGCTCCCAGCACCTGCAGCTGTGCCTGGCCCAGAGGCACTGCCCGGAAGGTGCCTGGGGGGTGACTCCGTGGCTGACCTGGCATCCGACGTCCTGGGCTCAGGTCCCACGGGCTGTTTGCTGGCCACTGACGGTGGCACGGGGACGCCTCCTGTGTGGGTCCAGGCTTCCTCCTCTGTGGAGAGGGGCTGGTAGCAGAGTCCCGGTCTCCCACGACTGTTGGGAGGCTCAGAGACAGAAGACACCTGCATCGAAGCTACGGGGACGGGAGCGGCCCTGTCACTGTCCCGGTGAGCACCTGGGTGGGGGTCGGGGGCCAAGGCTCAGGCTGAGGAGACTCAGTGCCCGTGTGCCCGTGTGTGGGCACATTTGCGCGTATGTGTGCATGAGTGTGTGTGTGCCATACGTGTGCGTGTGTGTGTGCTTGTGTGCATGTGGGTGAACGCTCTTTACTATTCCACTGCTCTCTCCCCATGAACATCCGTTAATACTCACTACGTGCCAGCCTCTGTTCTAGAGGTTTCACGTTAATTAACTCACTTAATTCTGACGATCGAACCTACCTGTGATTGTTATCACCCCCATTCTATAGATAAGGAAACTGAGGCTCAAGGAAGCTAGGTTACTCCTAGCAACTCCAGCAACTGGTGTGTGTGTGTGGGGGGCGGGGGGAGGTCCCAGCTGGGACAGAGAGCTGGCTTCTGCACAGGCACGAGCCCCAGCTGGAAGCAGACAAGGACGTGACTTGACCCTCCACGGGGCAACATTTGTTCTATTTCCCTTGAACTTGGCAAGGCCTAGGTGGTCCTGTGGTGAGGTGATTGATCTCGCCAAGTGCTTCTGAGCAGAAACATCTAGCTGTCTCTCTATGCCCCTTCTCCCTTCTTTTAGACAGACAGAGCCCTCAGACCCTCAGTGGGACAGGGGCCTGCCAGAACAGAGCACGACTCCTTCCCTGTGCTTCTGCTCGGGGCGGCCTGTGACTAAGTTCTGGCCAATGGGCTGGGAAGAGAAGTGAGGGGTCTGACTTCCAGGCTTCAAAGTGAGAGACTTCTCTTTCCTTCCTTCCCCCTCCCCACTGGCTGGAATTTGGACCTGGGAGAGGGCCATCTCGGTCACCTGCATGAGCACAACACCCCAGAAAGAGTGGGACAAGAAAGGGGCAGAGCCTGGTCCCCAACCCCTTGGAGCTTTCAGGAAGGGGTGGAGGAGGGTGACGTGGAGGGGGGGCAGGGCACCATTCGGGGTTGAATCTTTGTTCATCAGGCGTTGAGGCTCCTCTCCCTCCTCCCACACAACCTTCCTGCCGTCCGCCCCGGGGTGAAAGTCCTTTCTCCCAGCCTGTCCTCCAACCCCCGTAGTCCCCGATCCACGGGAGTGACCGGCCGTGGCCGGTCACCACACCCAGAAGAAGGCTGGGGGCTCCCCTGCCCCTTCCCTGACTGTGCTCCGAAGTCACACTAGCCACATGTCAAGGGCCCTGTGATGGTGCAGTGAATGTTTACCCCACCGGACGGGCAGATACAGAACATGTCTCATCGCAGAAAGTTCTCGTGGACGACGCTGGCCAGACACACAAGGTTTTGGATCCGGTAAGACATCGGGTGGGAAAGAGGCACTGGGCAAGAAGGGAATGAGACACAAAGGGGGCTTTGACCAAAGGCCTTCTGTCGAGCTCCTTCCAGGGACTGGAGCCCTGTTATGGCCCCAGGGAAACAAAAGAGAATTAGACGCAGCCCCAGGCCTCAGGGGGCTCCTGGCCCAGCCTGGGGGGTGGGGTGCAGACAGGAGAGAAGGAAGTGAATAGATCAACAAACAAGACACTTCCAGGAACTAACAAACGTCACATGCTCAGCAGAGTGGGGTAATATAATGGGGACGCTGTCTGCAGGGGGGCCGGGCTCGGTTTAGCGAAATCCGTCATCTCTGGACAACCCAAGATTGCAGGCCCGGGGTGACGTCAGAGCCTCGGGAGGGCGAGGAGCGTGATGCTCCAGAGACCAGCTCCTGAAAGGCGGGGAGAGCCTGGGTCAGGGCACCACTGAGCTCTGGGAACTAGGACGCGCCCCCCTCCCGGAACTGGAGGTGCGCTGGGGCCCCCAGAGAGCAGAGAGGACCTGAACTGCAGCAGGGGTCGCGGCCAGCAGCGGAGTTCATTCCGGGGGCGCATCAGAGTCTGTTAGGAGGGACGTGCCCTGCCCTTGACCTGACACTGGCTGGGAGTGGGGGCTGTTCTGGTTTCCAGCTTTGGAGGCCTTACCATCTCTCCCCTTGGAGCCTCTGCCACGAACTTTCTGGGCGCTCAGGGCGCTTCGCCGTCGGGGAGGCCGCAGCTTCAGCTCAGCAGAGGCCCCGAGAGCCCCGCTCCTTGGAGGTCAGCAGGCAGAGCCCTTCGGCCACCACTGCCTTTTTATCCCCAGAACAAAGCCGGCAGGAGGCCAGAGCCTCTGACGGGTGGGCGGCGGCCTCCGGGGGCCCAGGGGGAGCCGAGAGGCCGGGAGGGGACAGGGCCCCGCAGACCTGGGCCCTGGGGTGCAGGGACCGGCCCTGGAGGCAGCTGCAACAACAGTTCGAGCCCCGGCAGGGAGTGCCAGGCAGGTGTGTTTTCCTTGAACAAAGCCTCAGGATAAAGGTGCCAAGAGCTCCCTCTGCGGCAAGAACTTTCCGTTTCCTCATGTGCGGGGGGCACAGTTACGTCATGAGGGTTTTGAAACAGACCAGAATGTGTTCTTCTGGCAGGAAGTGAGCAAAACCACCCCCGGTGACCGTTCCCTGACAGTTCAGTGAGTTCAGCCAAGGAAAAGGACCCACGCGGCAGCGGGCGAGGCCCACCCAGGATGGTCACGAACAGTCGACTCAGCAGGTGTAAATGTCCTCTTGGTTTCCGGGCCGGCTGGAGATTTCCCAGGGGCCACGGACGCTTCTGCCCCAAACCGAACCTTCTGCTGGATTCTCCTGGTGACGCGACCCAGACCCGACTCAGGGGCTCAGGCCCGGGGCCTCGATGGGCTCACGCACTGGTGTTGGTGGTCGGGCAGAGCTGGGTCTGGGGGCTCAGAGGCCATCGCGTGGGTTGGGTTGGTCTCCCGTGTGCCCCCGCACCACCCCTGGTGCCGGCCCCCTGCAGACTCCCCTCGGGGGCAGCGGCAGGTGCCCCCGCGTGGTTCCAACCCCCCACGGTTCCAGCTCCAGCCCCACACTCGCTCAGGTCCAAGTGCAGGGACACGAACAGGATGCCATCAGAGCCCCAGAGTCACTGACGGCCGGCTGAGGTCCCTCCTGTCACCGAGCCCGTTGTCGGGCAGCGGTGGCTCCTGTGGCCTGCCTTTCCCCGAGGGCCTGGGGTTCGGGGTCCCGTGGACAGAGGTAGGAAGGTGAATTCTCAAATGGCAGCCAGGTTCTGCTTACACGGCAAGGGGAAGCAGACGTCAGAGGGCACGAGAGGTGTTCGTTCCGGGAAGGGAACGCGTAGGGTGCCCACCGCACCGCCGGAGAACCCGAAGGCATCAGATCGTCGGAGCGGAAGAAGTTCTGCCGATTCCGGATTCACGTGTGAAAGCTTGAGCCCACCTGGGAGTGAGTAACTGAGAGCGCGGCCACCGGATGCAGGGTGGCGGCCACGTTCCGTGTACATCAGAGAACAAGTGAGTTTGGGGACCCCAGTGCCGTGCAAGCGGGTCACGGTGAGTGGACCAGGCGCCTCGGTTATCAGGGGCCAGCTGTGCGTGCTTCTCCCGGCCAGGACCCCGCTCAGCTCGAAGCCACAGAAACCAGCTCCAGGAGTTTGACCGGTGGTGGTTGGCCTCACTCCCGAGGAACAGGTCTGGGGCTGCTGTGGGGGGCCGTGTGATGTCACCAAGGCTGGCTCCTTCTGCTGTCCTGCCCTCCCTTGGGTGTCTCTCGTGGCTGCAGATGCTGCCACTCTTTCCCAGCCAGGGAGGAGGGAGTGGGAAGAGTAGGAGGAGGGGGGAGGAGGAGGAGGAGGGAGGACGAGGAGGGGGGAGGAGGAAGAGGAGTAAGGAGAAGAGGGAAGAGGAGGAGGAGGAAGGAGGGAGGAGGGGGAGGAGGAGGAGGAGGGGGGAGGGGGAAGAGGAGGAGGGAAAAAGAGGAGGGAGGAGGGAGAGGAGGAAGGAGGAGGGGGAAGGGGTGGGAGGGGGAGGAGGGGGAAGAAGAGGAGGAGGGAGAAGGAGGGAGGAGGAGGAGGGAGGAGGAGGAGGGAAAGCAGGAGGGAAGAGGAAGATGGAGGAGGAAGACGGAGGAGGGAGGAGGAGGAAGGAGGAGGGAGAGGAGGAGGGAGGAGCAAGAGGGGGGAGGAGGAGGGAAGAGGAGGAGGAGGGAAAGGAGGAGGGAAAGGAGGAGGGCGGAGGGAGAGGAGGAAGGAGGAGGGGGAAGGGGTGGGAGGGGGAGGAGGGGGAAGAAGATGAGGAGGGAGGAGGAGAAGGAGGAGGAGGAGGAGGGAAAGGAGGAGGGAAGAGGAAGATGGAGGAGGAAGATGGAGGAGGGAGGAGGAGGAGGAGTGAGGAGAAGAGGGAAGAGGAGGAGGAGGAAGGAGGGAGGAGGGGGAGGAGGGGGGAAGAGGAGGAGGGAGAGGAGGAGGGAGGAGGGGGAAGGGGTGGGAGGGGAGGAGGGAGTAGAAGAGGAGGAGGGAGGAGGAGGGAGGAGGAGGAGGAGGAGGGAAAGGAGGAGGGAGGAGGAAGATGGAGGAGGAAGACGGAGGAGGGATGAGGGTGAAGAGGTGGGAGGGGGAGGAGGAGGGAGGAGTAAGAGGGGGGAGGAGGGAGAGGAGGAAGGAGGAGGGGGAAGGGGTGGGAGGGGGAGGAGGGGGAAGAAGAGGAGGAGGGAGGAGGAGGAGGGAGGAGGAGGAGGAGGGAAAGGAGGAGGGAAGAGGAAGATGGAGGAGGAAGATGGAGGAGGGAGGAGGAGGAAGAGGAGGAGGGAGAGGAGGAGGGAGGAGGAGGAGGAGTGAGGAGAAGAGGGAAGAGGAGGAGGAGGAAGGAGGGAGGAGGGGGAGGAGGGGGGAAAAGGAGGAGGGAGAGGAGGAGGGAGGAGGGGGAAGGGGTGGGATGGGAGGAGGGGGTAGAAGAGGAGGAGGGAGGAGGAGGGAGGAGGAGGAGGAGGAGGGAAAGGAGGAGGGAGGAGGAAGATGGAGGAGGAAGACGGAGGAGGGAGGAGGGGAAAGGGGTGGGAGGGGGAGGAGGAGGGAAGAGCAAGAGGGGGGAGGAGGAGGGAAGAGGAGGAGGAGGGAAAGGAGGAGGGAGGAGGAGGCTGAAATAGGAAACCAGCACTTGCCCAGAACCCCCAGCGGCCTCTGCGTCCCCTCATGGCCAGAGCAGTGTCACAGGGGCACAGGGGCGGGGGCTGGACAAGGCTTAGGGACTCATGAGCGAGAAGGAAGGGCCCTGGGTAGACACCTGGTGGTGCGTGTCACGGTCCGATGAATTGGCCCAAAGGGTCGGCGTTTCTGTGCAGAGGATGCGGCAGCTGTTCTCAATCAAAGGCACATAATTCATATCTTTGGAGACAGAAATTCCTGCTTTTGAGTAATGAAGGCAACCAAGCCACACGATTCTGCCTGCAAACATTCCACCGGCCCCCAGATGCCCCAGCTAAGCATCATGTGGCTCAGAGTCAACAGAAACCCCCAAATCTCCTACCTCCTGGGGTGCACAGACGCGCTGTCCGCAGCGGCCCGTGTTGGCTGCGTCTGTGCCCGCGCGGGTCACCCCGACCCCCGGTCGCTGGGCACGCGAGGGCTCAGCCGTCCTCCACCTGCAGACAAGCCGCCGAGGCATTAAACCTCGTCCCCGGCCAGGGAGCCTGGGCTTGTCCCCAGCAGCTCCAGCCTGGATGCGGTCCCGGAGATAAATCATACCTCTTTAAACAGCCACGGAGGCCCATTATTTCTGCTTGAAAACACCCCTGGATCTTCACTCGAGAGCCGGGGTGACAGGCCCCGGCTGTTGTGCTCAGCTCTGCATAAACTCGCCATCAGCCGGTTGGCTCTGTGATGAGCAAGCCGGTAGCTTCCGACGGGTGTCGACGCAAACCCTCCCCCTGCATGCGGGACCGGCCGAAGGTCTCAGAGTCCCGTCTGCAGAAGACACGGGGATAGGTCCCGTCTCGGGCCCGTGGCCACGTGACATGCCCTGTTGTCACCCGGTTCACACGGGGAAGCGGCAAAATGACAGAGCGGACGTTCCCGGTCTGCGTTTTGTCACATCCTGCAATATTTCCTCAAGTGAACAGCTATCTTAAAAAATGAACGGAGCACATTTAAACAACGATCATGGAGATTTTCCACCGGGAGAACGCAATGAACCATCTGCCCCTCACCCGCATTCCGCACTTACCCGGCTTTGCCCGCTCCCTCCAGCTGCCTCCCCTCTTCCCGCCAAGGTATTTTCAAGCCAGTCGCAGCCTGTACTGGATGGGTTTTTCTTTGAAAGGGAACTGCAGTGTCCTCATCAGCGGGAGTGTGCAGATCTCGGCAGCTGCCTCACAAGGGCCTTTTTCTCCTTGCTTGTCCAGAGTCGGGACGCAAGCAAGAGCCCCCCGGCCCTTGGTTCGGTCTCCGCAGGTCTTGGTTGAGCGTGATCCCCTCCCTTGATTTGGCAGGTCATGTCACTGCCTTGCGGAATTCCGGGATCGGTGGCCCGAAGGGCCCCACGGTGTGGATCTGTGGGTCCCCGCCTGTCCCTGCCACGTTTCAGTTCCCTCCCCTGCAGGGAGAAGGGGTCCCAGCGAGCAACCTGGGGAAGGGGCTCCACCTGGGGAAGGGGCTCAGTTGGTTGGAAACCCAGGGGGTTGGAGCCCAGCGGGGCCGGCCTCCAGCAGGTGCCGTACGAAGGGCCTGGGTGCGTGTTAGGAGGCTTCCTGGATCGTCCTTAACTAGCAACGGAAGCGTTTGCTCCCGGGCGTCACCACCTCATCGTGTCAGCTCTGTTCTGGGGCGAGCCACTAGTCAGCTGCCCCGCCTCTCCCAGGGGACCCGCAAATTAGAATCACAGCCCCCACAGCGGGGCCTGGTCCTCCCCCAAGTGACCCTCGCCAGCGGTTGTGACAGAGTGAGTGAAGGACGCGAGAGGGGCTGTGCTACCCACGCGCGTGTACTTGGCAGACGAGGGGCACTTATCCAGGCCCGGGTCACCCCGGGTCACGGGCTGGGGAGGCCAGTGTCCTCTCGTTACAGCTCCAGAAAGACCCTGACGCCGTGGGCTGGGCTCCTCCACGGGCGACATCTTACTGCGTTCTCAGTGGTGATTCCTTCACCCCACAGATGAGGACTGCGGCTCGGGGGAGAGAAATTTGTTCAAGGTCACACGTCTCGCAGACCTGGGGATCGGCCTGCCCCCTGCTTCCATGATTGCCCAGCCCAATAGCTTCCACCAGGCAGCCGAGCGGTGCAAACCAGCCAGGACGTGCCCCCCCCCCCCCCCCCCCCCCCCCCCCCCCCCCCCCCCGTACACACCCCGCCTGTTGCTTCCCTCCGTTCTTCTCGCGAACCCCAGGGCATTGCCTTGTCCCTGGAAGCCTGTGCCCCTCTTCCTGCCTCTCTGCGACCCACCGTCCCCCACTGCCCCAGGCCTCGGCCCCCTCTCTGTTCCTTGTCCAGCCCAGACCTGCCTCTAGGCCTTTGCACGTGCTGTGCCTTTTGCCTGGAATGCTCTCCTGATGGCCTCTGCCTGGCCGGAATCTGCTGTGTTCATCTCGGGTCAAAGTCACCTCTCCAGAGAGGCTGTCACTGATCTCGCTGTCTAACGTGGTCTCTATTCCCTGCTTTCTTTCAACTCTCAGTTTTTTCCCACAGAGAAATTCCACAAAATCCTCTTTGTCAACCTTGTTTTTTCTGTGATTGTTCGTAGTGTCTCCTATACTCAAAGCTTCACCCTCTGAGGCCAACCAAGCAGGTCAGTCCTGCTCAGGTTGTATTCTGGGGCCCGGAGCAGTGCCTGGCACAGTATTTGCTCAGAAAATGGATAAGCAGGTGATGAAACAGAGACTGGTCTTAGATACAGCTCCAGGCACTGAGCCCGAGGGGCATCTGGACCCTGGGCTGTTGTATTTTCCTTGTGGTTACCTCCCAAAGGGCCTGAACAAGTCTCTTCTCTTCTCTCCATCTCATTGGGCTTTCTCGCCCACCTGCCCACCTGAGAAGATGTTCTCAGGACTAACCAAGTCACGGAGTGCTGAGCAGCATAGACCATTCCCTAGTGGCAGGGAGCTGAGGCCTGGGATGTTGGTCCCTGACTCCCTGGGTATCATACCAAACAAAGGCAACTTTTCCTTCCTGCTTGTATCCACCCCTGGGGCTGCCAGGGCAGCTCACCACAAATTTGGTGGCTGAAAACAAGAGCCGCATGTTCTGTCGCAGATCTGGGGGCTAGAAATCAGAAAATGGCAGGGCTATGGTCCCTCTGGAGGCTCTAGGGGAGAATCCCTTCCTCCAGCTTCTGGTGGCTCCTGGGTGATTTCTGGGCTTTGGCTGCACCACTGAGGTCCTTGCCTCTGTCCATCCACCACAGCCTCTCTGGTGTGTGTGGCACGTCCCTTTGCCTCTAACTTGTAAAGCCGCTCGTGATGCTTGTAGGGTCCCCCTGGGCAATCTAGGCGATTGCCTCAGCTCAAAATCCTTCATTACACCTGCAAAGACTCATCTTTTTAATATGAAATTTATTGTCAAATTGGTTTCCATACAACACCCAGTGCTCATCCCAACAGGTGCCCTCCTCAGTGCCCCTCACCCACCCTCCCCTCCCCCTCACCCCCCATCAACCCTCAGTTTGTTCTCAGTTTTTAAGAGTCTCTTATGGTTTGGCTCCCTCCCTCTCTAACTTTCTTTTTTTCCCTTCCCCTCCCCCATGGTCTTCTGTTACGTTTCTTGGGATCCACATAAGAGTGAAAATATATGGTATCTGTCTTTCTCTGTATGACTTATTTCCCTTAGCATAACACTCTCCAGTTCCATCCACGTTGCTACAAAAGGCCATATTTCATTCTTTCTCATTGCCAAGTAGTATTCCATTGTGTATATAAACCACAATTTCTTTATTCATTCATCAGTTGATGGACATTTAGGCTCCTTCCATAATTTGGCTATTGTTGAAAGTGCTGCTATAAACATTGGGGTACAAGTGCCCCTATGCATCAACACTCCTGTGTCCCCTGGGTAAATTCCTAGCAGTGCTATTTTTGGGTCATAGGGTATATCTATTTTTAATTTTTTGAGGAACCTCCACACTGTTTTCCAGATCGGCTGCACCAGTTTGCATTCCCACCAACAGTGCAAGAGGGTTCCCGTTTCTCCACATTCTTGCCAGCATCTATCGTCTCCTGATTTGTTCATTTTAACCACTCTGACTGGCATGAGGTGATATCTCAGTATGGTTTTGAGTTTGTATTTCCCTGATGAGGAGTGACGTTGAGCATCTTTTCATGTGCTTGTTGGCCATCTGGATGTCTTCTTTAGAGAAGTGTCTATTCATGTTTTCTGCCCATTTCTTCACTGGATTACTTGTTTTTCGGATGTGGAGTTTGGTGAGTTCTTTATAGATTTTGGATACTAGCCCTTTGTCCGATACGTCATTTGCAAATATCTTTTCCCATTCCGTCGATTGCCTTTTAGTTTTGTTGATTGTTTCCTTTGCAGTGCAGAAGCTTTTTGTCTTCATGAGGGCCCAATAGTTCATTTTTGCTTTTAAGCCTCTTGCCTTTGGAGATGTGTCCAGTAAGAAATTGCTGCGGCTGAGGTCAGAGAGGTTTTTTTCCTGCTTTCTCCTCTAGGGTTTTGATGGTTTCCTGTCTCACATTCAGGTCCTTTATCCATTTTGAGTTTATTTTTGTGAATGGCGTAAGGAAGTGGTCTAGTTTCATTCTTCTGCATGTTGCTGTCCAGTTCTCCCAGCACCATTTGTTAAAGAGACTGTCCTTTTTCCATTGGATAGTCTTTTCTGCTCTTTCAACGTTTACAAGTTCCAGGGATCCAGGCCTTAATGTCTCCTTGTGGTCGTTACTCAACCAAGAGCTGGACACATCGCCTGCTCTTTGTGTCATGATGTTCATGATGTTCTAGTCCCTAACCACCTCAGCACCTGAGACAGAGGGGAATCGGTTGTAAGAAGAAAATAGTTCTGTGAATTACCAGAGGGTGCTCTGGGCAGGGAGCTGAGGCGGTGGGGTGTTTGTGAAAGTGGGGGCCATAAATCATGCTGACCCTGCTGCTGGTGAGCTGTCTGCTGCACACCGTGTCACTGCTGCCTTCAGTGGCATTTGTTTTTTGGGGGGAGTTCTGAGTGATGCTGTCTTCTGTGAGGTGAGAACCCATGAGTATCTGCCCCTGGAAGGAACATTCTAGAAGGGGCTGACCCCAGGTTCTCCCTCTGCGGGGTGTAGGGAGAGCTCACGGGGGATGCTCTGACACACCAGGCAGCTCTTGTGTTCCTCAGACTCCACGGAAGCAGCGATGGCACAGAACATTCTGCAGACCACGCTTCCTCCATGTAGGCGGGAGGGAAGACCCCCACCTCCCCCTCCTTCCATTCATAGCCGCTGCCCTGCCATCGCCTCCCTGGAGCCTGCAGGCTGGTTGGCGACGGGGTTTCGGGGTGATGGAGGGGGTCCAGAGCCAACGGCCAAGAAAGAAGTCTTGAGACGTTTTTGGTGCAAAAAGATGATTTTATAAAGCACGGGGACAGGACCTGTGGGTGGAAAGAGCTGCGCTGGGTGGTAAAGAGGGACTGGTTATATACCATGGAGTTGGGGCAGATAAAGTCAAGAGGAAGTGTCTTAAAGGGATTTCCACATGCTAACGAAGACCCACAGATAACTGGAGGCCTAGCTATTGCCAAGCTAAGGTGGGTTTTTCCTCCAGCAAAGTATCAACTTGAAGACAGTAGGGTGTTCCTGGAGATTAGGCTATTGATAAGATGACCCTTTTCTGGTAATTGTACTAAGATCTTTGTAAACTGATGGAGACTCTATCACTTTAACCATTTGTTTTCTGTCCTTTCCTTTGTACTTGGTAGTCAGGGGTGCCTGGGGAATATCACACACATCCCACCTGGGGGTGAGGGGGGGTGTACAGATCAGCTTGCCTAACACTCCCTCATCAGTTTGTCGCCACCTTTGTCCTGTTCAGGTCAGTCCTCGAAGGCCACCTCATCCTGGCCCTCCCTCATCCCCGGGCTAACCTCCAATATCTGTGGGGCCAGAGCGGAGCCCCCACTCTCCCAGACCCCTTTCTTCTTCCCACCCCACATCCACCTTGCACACACCCAGTGTCTTGCTCATGTACTTGGTTGAGTTCTAGAACGTGAGCTTCTGTGGTCTGAGCTTTAGTCTGGAGATTTTTACCTCCTGAAAACTCACAGCAGCTCTGGGAGAGGGGGCAACCCCTGGGAAGGGTCGCGTGGGGTGTGTGGCCTTCCGCTGGGGTCCGGCTGGGGCTCTGTGCTCCGCAGAGCTCTGCACGATGAGCGAGGGTGATGAGGGGGCATGAGGTAAGCTGAGGACAAAGCACAAGCTAGCACAGCCCCCCCCCCCCCCCCCGCCCCCAGGTGGGACTTGTGTGACATTCCTCAGTCACTTGTGACTGCCTAAGAACAAAGGAAAGGAAAGAAAACACGTGGATAACTGGTAGAGATCACAGTCCTGCAGGACAAGAGTCTCCATCAGTTTACAGGTCTTGGTAAATTACAAGAAAGAGACAATCTGATCAACAGCTTAATCTCCAGAAACCTATAGTCTCAGTTTCCCGGAGCCCCAACATCACCCTCCCCTACATAGGGATGTGGGGAACAAAGGCAAGGAGGAAATGGCAGGTAAAATTAAATTTCTTTATAACCTGCAGCCCATTGACAAACACTTGAGGCAAATACAGAGTAGAACACTTCTCCAGGACCCCTGCTGTCTTATGTTACTGCCTTAAGTTGAAGGGAAACAACCTTAGCCTGACAATAGCAAGGCCCCTGGCATTTTACGAGTCCTCTTTAGCACATCAAAGTCCTTCTGGAGGCCTCCCTTTTGTCTTTACCTCCCCCAGCTCCATAGTATGTAACCAGTCACTCTTTACAACCCCAGTGCCACTCTTTCTGCCCTCAGGTCCTGTCCCCAAGCTTTAATGAAATCACCTTTTGTACCAAAGACATCTTAAGAAATCTTTCTTGGCCATCAGCTCCGGACCCCCCACCATCACTCCAAAACCTCATCAAGGGGACGCTCAGGTCAGTGCCTGGAGCGTTACCAGCCCTTTGCTATCAAGAGGGGGCTGCTCTGAGGGCTCAAGGAGGTCACCGGACACCAGGGTTCCCTGCAGTCAGGTTGTGCATTAGTGCACGGTTGTATCGGTTCCAGGGGCCCAGAGATCAGTGCGGGGGAAAGGGCCCCGAACTCAGGACTGGAAGGTGGTTGTAGCTGCAGCCCCGTCACAGGGACCTGTGGCACAGGAGCCTCAGTAACCCGCGCTGGCCCCAGTTCCCGAGCCCCGAGGCGCGCTGTGGCCATCCCTCCCTGAGGTCTGAGGACCTGACGGGAAAGCGGTGCCCCGAAGGCGTGCCTGCCGCCCCTGCAGCTCTGTGCCCACGCGGTGGGGCTGGTCCCTGCCCCCACCGCCCAGCAGATGCACCCAGGGGACGTTTGCTGCCTTCCCCGCAGCGGGATGGACGAGGACTTCGGGACTCCTGATCTGCTGGGACAGACAGTCGCCTTTTCTTGGTCTTTCTTCCTCTTTTCTCTTCTTTCTCTTTCCTGTTTTTGATTGTTTGGTTCCATTTGCCCCAAGGGGAAGCTCTACAGAGAAGGGGGCTGTCCGAGCGCTCCCTTCCAACGGCAGAATCCGGGCCACAATCCGGATGCGGGAGCAGGGGCGAGGCCGGGGGAGCTACTCGGCAGACCTCACGTAAACTGTGAAGTTGTGTGAACCAGTGTGAACGCTGTGAGAGAGCACGAGGAACAGTTTTGTTAAGCGAGACATCGGCCGAACACTCAAGCGCCCAGACTGTCCGGGCTGCGGGCCGTGCACCTGGCGGCCTGCTCGGCGCCCCCAGGCGGTGTCCCCACTCCAGGGCCCACGCGAGACACCTGAGGGGCTGGCGAAGGTTCGGACGCCCCAGTAGGACCTGGGTGGGACCTGACAGTCTGCATTTTCGGTGCGCTGCCCCGTGGGGAAGGTGTGCTGGTCTGTGGACCACACTTCGAGGAGCGAGGCCTCAGTCTGCTTTGACTTTGAACCTTTGTGACAATCCTCGAACTGAGAGAAACTGGTTCAGAGAAGGTGAGTGGCCTCCTCGGTCAGTGGCCTCTCCAGGGAAGGGACCACTCAGGTAAGTGGCATTGTCAGGCAAGTGATGTCCCGGGTCAGCGTCCTCCCTGGGGCCGCGCGGCAGGTACAGGATGAGTCGGGATTTGAGTAGGGACCTCTTCCATCCCAAACCCCCCAGTCTTCACCGACGCCTGCCTGGAACCACAAGTACACGGGCAGTTTTCCTCAGTTTCTCCTGAAGTCTGTTCTGCATGACGGTTTTACGGATGAACCGTTATAAGATGACGTCTCCTCCAAGTCGCCGGACTGGAAACTGCTCTCGTCAGCCCGGGAGAAGCGAGTGGACGTCAACGTCGCCTCGGAAGGAGGGAGCGCGGGAACACCGAGCAAACCGGCCGCTGGGTTCTCACTGCCAACAGCTCGGCAGAAACCGAAGGCATTTTGCGGTGGCCTGAAGCACGGTCACGATTTCCGTAAGGTCTCAACACAGAGTCTTTACCGCCAGAGCGCGGACTCGAAGAGGCTGCCGTTACCTTGATGACTGTTGTGGAGCCCCAGAGAGAGACGTCTCGCCAGGTCTCCCGTCCCGTCCCCCCAGCCCTCCGCTGTGCCCACGCCGGCCAAGTCCAACGCGGGGTCCGCCTCTCACGGCCCTGCTTCAGGGAACCAGGAGGGGGTACGTCAGTCCCCGTCTCTTTGTCTTAGGAGGAAAGTAGGGGAGAAGAGAGGACCCAACACACAGGCAGCAACTGTGAGAACAAAATCCCAATACAGAGTCCAAAAGGGAGTGCGGACAGAACAAGACGTATGCTATTAATCTCCATCCCATCTATGCACTACGTTTTTTTGTTTTCTGGCTCTGGTTTTGGTAGGAACGTGTGTAATGTGGCACGGCAGGTCGATACCCAAGAAAAAGCACCAAATAACAAACACAGAAAGTCGCAGCCCATGTCGTCCATCTCCCGGGCACTGGTGTTGAGGGAGTCACAGTGAGTTGTTTTCACCCTCTCCTGTGCTCTGCCCCTCGGTGACCTTATCTGAGGATCCCACTATCGTCTGCACAGACCCTCAGAAAACTCAGGGCCTTTCTGGTCTGCTCGGATCTCCTCCAGGGCTGGGTCTGCAGGTGGGACCCCTCACTGGGTGTAGAGAAGGATCTGGAACCAGAGTTTGACTAAGGGTTTGCTAGGAATCACTTGCACTGGCCAGCAGCTGCACTGGTCCCACCAACAGGCCAGCTCTGAGCACCCTCTTCCTCTCCGCAGGTGGCCTCACTGCACGTCCTTCCACAAACCTCTGACCCTCCACCCCATTTGGTTTGGTGGGGGGTGAAGCGGCGGTAAAATCTGGAAGTGCCCTCGTGGCTGGGGTGGGATAGCTCCATGGAGTAGTCACCTGGGTGCTCTTGTCCCTGGAATCCCCGACAGGCCACCAGGCATCATCTCAGAGGGGGGATCTTTGCCTGCTTCCTTCACTGCTGGGGGCCCAGAGCCCAGGCCCCCCCACAGCAGAGAAGGTGTCTGCAGGCCTCTGCCAGCCCACGGAGGGGCCCACCTGCCTCAACCACACTAGACAGGAGGCAGGGGGGCGGCTACGTCAGAAAAGCAGGGACAAAGCCTGGACCGTTTCATCTGCTTAGAACGAGGAGATAGAAACGGTCCGACTTGGGAGCCGTTCCACAGGGTCTACCATAGCTAAACACAGGTGCGTCAGGTTGGGGCGGGGCCAGTTCAAGAGGCTGGGCCCTGGGCCACTCTATGGGCGTGGTCCAACTGGAGGCGTGGCCAGGTTGGGGTGGGGCCCGGCTGGAGGCGGGGCCAAACCGGGGGTGGGGGGGATGGGGGGGTAGGGGGTTGGGGGGCGGAGTGAGGGCAAGACTAGCAGTGTGGCCTGGCAGGAAGTGGAGTCAGGTTAGGAGGCGGGGTCACGGCAGGGTTGGGGGACCAGGCCATCGGTAGGTGAAGGTCTGAGCCCGCACGCAGCCTCTGCTGGACCAGGGCCTTCTCCAGGTGTCCGACCTTCCCACCAGTGATATTTCAGTCGACAGTTCCCACGGCCTCTGCTAATGGTTTCCATTAGTCCTAAGGACTGTTGTGCCAACATGTTTCTTTAAAAAACGCTATGGAAAAAGGCACTGCTCTGGAGGAATTTGGGCCAGCCTTGTCTGCTTGCAATTTGACTGTGGGAAATTCCTGGAATAATTCAGCTCAGTGTTCCTTTAGCATAGAAAAGAGGCAGGGCTCTGATAAAGCTGAAGTTCATCTCCGTCTCAAACAGAATAGGGTACAGCCCATGACAGCAAAATCTGTGGTGGAGAGACTGAGGTCTTTCAGTCCAGCACCCGGAAAACATTTGGAAGAGGACACAAATCAAGAAGTGCATTTTACAGTGGATCCCAGCGTGCACACATGCACACACGGAGGTTACACTTTGCAAACTGAAATAACATTTGCACATCATAAGTATCCTTATTCCAGGTGATGCACTCTGACATTTTTTCCAATCTATTTTATGCAGACTTAAATCTTTATTTAAGTGGTGGTTCCAACAGCTCATCAGATCTGTTCTTCTTCTTTTTTTTTTTTTAACTTTTATTTATTTTTGAGAGGGAGACAGGGAGACGCAGAATCCGAAGCAGGCTCCAGGCTCCGAGCTGTCAGCACAGAGCTCGTCACAGGGCTTGAACTCATGAACCACGAGATCATGACCTGAGCTGAAGTCACACACTTAAGCCACTGAGCCACCCAGGCGCCCCTCATCAAATCTCTTCTATGAGCCACTCCTAGGTCACAGAGAGCAAGTAAGCTCTAAGCTGGATTCCTAGTCCATGTATCACTGTCTACGCGCCTTTGTGAAATTTGCAGGACATCTGTGGCTTCTCTGTTTCCCTCCTTGTTATTCTCGAAAGCCCTGAAATTACACTATTGCTGCAGGTAAGATGTCATCATTGCCATTGTAGTCAAAACAAATCTCTTTTTATAAAGATACGAATATCCGGAGGAGTTAAGTGACTTGCCTAAGTGACAAGCAAAGGGATTTTCCATGACTCACTGATGCAAATAGGTCACAGGATACAGGAAGCCTGAATCCTTTCCATAACCTGGATTATATACAGCTCATGCCCCACCCCCACTCTTAACAACAGGCTCCCCAGAGACCCAGCCTGGTCTTTCCTGCTGGAAGCAGATCATCGGACCAACCAAATTCCAAAGAGATTTGTTCTTTCAGGCAGGACTGTGACAAATCTCCTAAGTGGTCTGACTCGCTCCCTCTGACCCTCCGCACCTTGTTGCTCGGGGGCTCAGGAAGTCCAAATGCTCGGGATGCCCCACGGCCTCTCCCGTCGCCATTTGGGGCAGCCCTGGAAGCCCGCCGGCCAGCACCCGGCCACCGTCCTCCCTCCTTCCTTCCACACTCCGCTCCTCCCCGGGCAGCGTGTCCTTCCCGCTCCACCCGACCCCTCTCACCTCCTCCACCAAGACCGCCTGGCTCGGGCCGCCTTCACCTCGTCCCGCCTCCCGGTCTCCCTGCCCCGGGCCTTGCCCCGCACCCACCCTGCACTGGCCCGATGATCCCGTTCAAGTGTGAACCAGGTCTGGTCCCGGTGACTCTCGCTTCCCTCAGAGTCGAAGCCTTAGTCTTCAGAGGGATCCAGGGTCCTGAGAGCTGTCGCCTCCTCCCTGCCATCACCTGTCACCCCCCTGGCCTCATGTCCCCCTCGCGCCCCTTCGCCCACTTGGCTCCGGCCACACCGGCCTCCTCGCTGCTCTGCAGACTCAGGCTACCGTCCCGTCTCGGGGCCTCACCCTTGCCGCTCCCTCTCGCTGCGCCCCGCGCCCCAACCGGCCCCGCTTCCAGCGGCACCCCACGCGCCGAGCCTGCCCGGGCGGGCCCCCTGGTCAACCTGGGACCCATTCCCGGCTCCCCTCCCGATATTCTTGGCTGTGGGGCATAGTCACACTTTGCTCCGTCGCTGTCTGCCGTCCCCGCTTGGTGTCTGCTCCAGGAGGACGAGGGCCACTTGCCGTGCTCGCCGCTGCGTCCCCGGGGCCCAGAGGGGGCACCAGGTGCGCACTTGCGCGTGTTTGACGCAACGCGCGCACGCACGACTGAGAATACGCTTTCTCCGCCGGGCGATGCCGCTCCCAGGGGGGCAGAGCGTGGTTTCTGGGCGAAAAGATGTCACTGTCATCATGGAGGAGCAAAGGGGCACAGGCGGTGGCACACAAACCGCCGCGTGGCGCTTCTGTGGCGTTAACGTTTCACGAGGGACCCAGAAACGAATGTCTAAAATGGCTCCGTAGGGGACGATCAGGAAATGAAGGCTGAGAACAGCTTTAGAGGAAACCCGGACGAAAGCGCGGCCTCGTCCTCCCCCGCGAGGCCCGGACGCGGGCAGGAGGCAGCGGGCGGCCAGGCCGTGCAGCGCCCGCCGTGGGCAGTAATCCCAGGCACTTTCCAGGTGGGGAAGTGACGGAAGGGGTGGCTCCCAGCTCTGGGGACACGTCTGTCTTTTCCCTGCCCAGGGACGGGACGGACTTACAGAGGGCGATATTTACATTTTCCCCAAGCCTCTAATTTCCTCATTTATCATTTGTCAGCGCCCGAGGCCCTTCCACGGCACGTGGGATGTTTGCACACATCTAATGATCCCTTTTGCCAAACAGACGTCACAGTCTCCACGAGGAGATTCGTTAACGCTGCCGAGGCTGCTAATTCCGTCCATTAATGTCACACTGTGCGCCGCTCCCGGGATCTGGGGCAGCGCCTGTCACCCTGTGCCCCGGGGCTCCCGGGAGCTCTTCTCAGACTGGGAACCATGGAAACCGCCCAGCAGGGCCGCTGAGATGAGCAGAGCACGTTGGACGCCCCTTCCAGTGGCTGAGATGGGGTGAATGGGGACCTGGGCTGGGGACTGAGGCCTGGTTTCTAGAACTCCGCCCACGCCCAGGGCAGGGGCCCGCCCCCCTCCCTCCCTGGCCTCACCCAGTGGAGAACCCAGTGGGAAGGGCCTTGGACCAGCCCCAGGGAAGGCAGAGCAGGCTGGTGCCTCTGCCCCTGGGAGAGCCCTGGGGCGCCAGGGAGGGCCCCCCACAACTGCACCCCCCCCAACCGTTTTCCTCCCTCCCTGCATCAGCCCCGCCCACGCTGCTGACCAACACCAGGCTCTTTACATCAATTCAGTTCTGCCCCAGCACAGAGCTGCCCGGTTCCAGCTGACCCTTCAGGGAGCATTCAGGTCCTGCTGAGTCCCAGGGCTCTTGTGACCGAGGGCAGGGGACAGCAAAGCACCTTCTGGATCCTTCCTCACCAGTCAGCTTCGGTGGCAGCAGCATGCTGATCGGTGCTCGGCTTCACAGACCGAGTCTCGGAGAACGGAGAACAGTGTTCTGTAAGTTGTTAGCTACTCCTGAGTCCCGGCCCTTTGAGAGACATTGAAAACATCTCCGGGCTGGGAGTCCCCACGACGCCAGGGGGTGGAGGGGCCTTACTTCCACGGTCGAATCCAGGTCTGTCCACAGAGGAGCCTGGAGTTTTCTCTCCACCGAGTGCAGCTGAGACGTGTCAATTTGCACAAACCACAGGCGGGGCCACCCCAGCCACAGTGGGGCTCCTGGCTTCGTGGCCTCACTGAGGTCCTGCTCAGGGCGCGGGCCGGGCGAGGGGCGGCTGCCTTGGAGAACGTTCCTAGCGGGCGGCCGGCGGAGACAGGAGGTACTGGGAAACGCCGACGCCTTCAAAACTAATGTAAGAATGCCCAGGTCAGGCAGCTTTCTGCATTCCCCACCGCGGGGTCAGGCCGGCCTCTGTCCCCGTCCCGGGCCTTGCTCTGACAGCGGTCACACCCCCTGGGCCCTTCCAGGCTCTGCTGCGGGCATTCGTGTCACTGCTTGGAGCAAACCGGCCCGTCAGCAGGTTCATGCCAGTGAGCGGCTTCCTCGGTGGGCGGACTGGTCACTCAGCAGACTGGCTTTGGCTGGTGACCCGGGGTGGCCGAGGGCAGGCGGGTGCAGGTCTGGGCAGCAGAGGGACCTGCTCTGCGCGGTGTCCGTGGAGCTTCCGTTTTGCCCTCACGCCCGTCTTTGCAGACGACGGAGCCCCCGGCTGGACGGGGGGATCCGGTGTGTGTCCTTCTTTAAGCTCAGACGGGCTTGTCCTTCCTCCCCCGACTAGAAGCCGGAGGCCACGTCTCCCCGAATACCTAAGTCAGCATGGACCCGGCTCCACGCTTCGTGCCTTCCCGTGCCCGCGGGTTTTCGTGCTGTGTCTCTTGTGGTTGTGACAAGCACTCAGGGTGGTAGGATCACTGTCTCCACAAGTTAAGGAACTTGCCGAGGTCACGGGGACGGCTGGCTCTAACACGCTCGGGCAGACACAGATTTGAGGATACATATTGAGGGCATCTTAAGTCTCGAGCCGAAGCGAAGGGTGACACCGCTTCCTCTTGGGGGTTCCCCTTTGCTCCCCAGAAGGCGTTGGACGCAGTCAATAAAGACACGCGTGTCCCCTTAGCTTGGGGAAAGAGTGCTGTTCAGTACAAAGGGACAAGCTCACCTTCCTGCTCGTTGGAGGAGCCCATGGGTTGTCTCGTCCTGATCTATGTTGTATCCAGTCCACTGTGGACTCTCTGCTTCTGCGAAGCCCGGACTTCCTGTGGGCAAGCGGGGATCACACAGGAAGTCGGGATTGCTCGCCGCACGCCAGCCACTCCGGGCGCAGAGGGTGCTGGGGGTCACCTCTGACCCGAGGCAGGCGGTGGGCGTTTGCGGAAAGTCAAGGCCGGAGCACGTCTGAGTCTGAGGCTAGGGGACAATGAGACCTTTTGTGTGAATGCTCCTGGAGGGGGGCCGGGCAGGCAGGGAGACCAGGGGCTTAATGCAGGGTCAGCAGCAGAGGCCTTAGCGAGCAAATTCGGAAAGTGACCCTCGGAGGTCAGGCCACGCATGGCAAAGTCGGAGCTAGAATTTGCAGGGACGTGATGTGGCAAAAAAATCGGAGCTGCAGGTCGGGGACCTTGGGGCCTGTCAGGCACCCGGGGGGCTTTGTGCTGAGGCCCCACGACAGGCAGGAATGGTCACCAGAGGTGCCGAGGCCTCAGTGCTTCCCGATCCTCGTGTGCTTTGCTCCCACTTTCCCGAGGGGACGTCTGTGCCTCTCACCCTGACCCTGGTTGCTTTGCTGCTCCCTCCGGTCGCCTTTCCGAGTGGACGTGGTTGCAAGGGACCGGCCACAAGGAGACGGACTCTGTCAGGCACAGAGTTTCCCAAGCTCTGGTCCCTCGGGGTCCCCTTCAGAATCGTTGCCGGACCGTGTAACACCGTGTCATTATCTTACTGAAGATCTCCTTTACGCCGAAGCAGCTCCCGGTTTTCTTAAATAAATTCACGCGTTACGGTACCCCCTGCCTCCACCCCCTCCCCCGTCCTCATGGCAACACGGGCCGGACGACAAGCTGGGATTCTCCCCCTAGCTCACCTTGACATGAAAAGGTAACGGTCAAAACACAAAATGCACCCCCTGACTTCTGGGTGTTTGGTCCACCGGCTGGTGCAGGGACCCCAGTGCCAGTGGCTGAACGAGGCAGAAGTCTCCCTCCGGGCAGCAGCCTCGGTGGGAGGCCCGGAGCTGGGGGGGCGGCGCCACGGGGGTGTCTGGACCTTCTTCCTCGCTGCTCTGCCACTTTAGGTCGCTGTTCTCATTCACCTGATGCAAGGGGTGCAGGTCATGTTAGGCAGGAGGGAGGAGAAGTGGGGTGGGGGAGGTGCACCTGATCGGGTGGGAAGTTCGGGTTTGGTCTGGAATGCCACGTGCTCGGCTGAAAACCGGGATTTCTTTTTTATTTTATTTTTTACGTTTTTAAAAATGTTTATTTATTATCTTTGAGAGACAGAGAGACAGAGCGTGAGCAGGGGAGGGGCAGAGAGACAGGGAGACACAGAATCCGAAGCAGGCTCCAGGCTCCGAGCTGTCAGCACGGAGTCCGACGCAGGGCTCGAACCCATGAACCTCAAGATCATGACCTGAGCCAAAGTCGGACACTTAACTGACTGAGCCACCCAGGCGCCCCTCAGTGCAGTGTTTTTCAAGCCATTTCCCCCACAACCCATGGTAAGAAATATATTTTACAAGACCTGGCATGCACATGCACACATAAGCTATGAAACTAACATTTCACAAAACAATATTTACCTTAGCTAAAATATTAGATATTTTCTACTCGGTTTTGTTACTTCACATCTTAAAATGCTGGTTTGGTCAGCGTCCCATCATGAAACTGATCTCAGGCTCCACTAAGGAGGCATGGCCTGCACTTTGGGAAGCTCTGACTCGCCTCACACAGCCCTGCTTTCCCTGGGTCCTCCCGCGGCCTCTGTCCCTGCCTCACTCGGGCGTGCTGACTCATGCGACTGTCCAGGGCTCACGGAGACTTTTCTTTGCCCCTCTCTGGGATGATGCCCGTTTGATGAGCCCACGTCTTCTTCCTTCACTGATTTTCAGCTTCCCATGCGTCATTTCCAAATTACTTCTTTTTCATTGAAGAAAACAAAATTGTTATCGGCTCTCCAGCATATTTTATTCTTTCACTATTTCTCCAGTGACAAAAAATAAAAGTGGGAAGGAGAAGATTACAGTAGGACGAAGCCGGAGAGCAAACAATTGATTTACGCATGGTTTTCGTTGCGCATGAATTCATGCCCGTGATGCCCGATGAAAAGCCGGACCACCAGCTGTGTGTCATTCCTGGCAATATCCGTCCAGGGAATGAAATGTCGACCGTGGCTGTGAATCAGGGCTTTTCACTCGTGCCTCTGTTGACATTCCGGGCAGGACCCGCCTTGGTTCGTCGTGGGGCTTCCTGTGCATCGTGGGGTGTTTAGCAGCATCCCCGGCCTCCACCCTCTAGATGCAGTTGTATCCCTCCACGTGGTGACAACCAAAACTGTCCCCAGACATTGCCCCGTGTGCCCCAGGTGCAGACCGCCCCTGGCTGGAACCGCTGCTCCCAGGTTTGGACCGAGCCCGCACCTGCGGTTCTGTGCAGGCTTCCGGACGGTTGATGATGACACATCAAGTTGAGCTTGAACTGGCCGATGGCACCGTCAATCGGCCCCGCTGGGTGTAATCAGCCGACGTTTGTCATTTCCCGTCTCGGGTGAGCGGAGACAGAACGTGGTCTCAGGGTGTGTCCCAGGTCACGTCTGCACCGGCCGTACTCCTGCTGGGGGGATCTTCGCCTCGTCCGACTTACTAAGAACGACCATCATCGATGTCCCAGAACTGACTCTGCCTCTTCCTGATGGGCCCGTGATGTGACGGAGCAAATCGCAGCAAAAATGACCTGGGGCTTACGAAGCTGTGATCACAGTGGGGCATTTGCTGGCACTTGGCGCCTGTCCCCGGTTCTGTGTCAGCATCGATGTCTGTGATGACGTCTGCGGGACACGGGGGTCGAAGCTGCAACGGATGTGGGGACCACAGACAATCAAGTGGCCAGGGTGTGTCTGTCGCTCCCCAAGACGAAATAAGGTCACGCCGTGGATCTCAAATTTCCCAGGAATTCCTTCCGGAGGAGGCAGGAGCGATTCCCCAGCACGTCGTGCCCGTCACGTGGTTTCTGACCTGATGGAACAGCCAGCAGCCCCG
Organism: Panthera leo; assembly: GCF_018350215.1. Lineage (NCBI taxonomy): Eukaryota > Metazoa > Chordata > Mammalia > Carnivora > Felidae > Panthera > Panthera leo. The sequence continues at coordinate 13,025,207 of NC_056681.1, forward strand.
CAGCCGGCGCTCCCCGGGTCAGGGTCGCCGAGTCTGCGCCCGTGACGCCAGCCCGAGGCCGGTTCCCTCCGTCTCACGGCTGGAGCAGCGGGTCGGTCTGGGCGAGAGGAGCAGACGTGACACGAGTACGTCCCGGGGACGGTTACCGAGGACCCACGATGTCTGTTCGAGTTTCCGTCCCAAGAACCGCCCGTCATCCCGCTCAACCCCGCCTCGCTGCTCAGCCCTGGAAACGGTTCCCCTGGGGCCACCCAGCTGGGTGGGAATCCGCCTTCAGGACCCTTTCCGCTCACCCTGGGCGGGGGTGGGGAGGATGAACCCTGACTCCTCCCCGCGGCCGGAGAGAACCGGAACCGGAACCGGAAACAGGGTGGGCAGGGGCCGCTCTGAGCCAAGACGCGTTCCGGGGGTCGTCTGAGTCGTTGGCATTGTTTTGTCATTCTCTCTCAGAGTGGAGTTCCATGGCCCTTTTAGAATTTGGGTCACCCCAGTGTCATGTGTCCTGTAGGGAGGCATCGAGGGGCGAGGCGGGGCGTGAGCTTCGCGTACTTGAATGCCGTTGTCCCTGCAACGATTCTGGGCCGCCCGAGCCGGGGGACGAGCGAGTTACAGGGTCTGGGTTCGCTGGGGCCTCGTCAGGAGCCGCGTCACAGCTGGGCCCTCACTCGCCCAGACGCTCGTGGCTTCCGGCCACCACGTCCGCGCTGACCGCTGGGCGCGTGGTGTGCGGGTGCCGATGGGCAGGACCGGGCTGGCTGGCGGGTGCGTGGCGAGCGGGCTGGGGGGCCACGGAGGCCTGACCTCCCTTCCGTCTCAGCTCCGGGGTTTGGGGTTGGGAGACAAGTGTCCTCCTCTGTAGTCGTGGATCAGAGCTCCAAGCCAGGCCCACGGAGTTGGCGACTTGGCGGGGAGTTTTCCGGTCCTGTCCGTCTGGTTTTGCAGACAGACTGCTTCCTGGAGGTGGCATTAGGAGCTGGGTTTGCGTCCCAAGGTCGAGTTGCTCCCTGCAGCCTCCAGGAGTAACGGTGAGGTTCATCGACTGCCCCTGCGTCCCCAAACCTGTCCTCAGGGTTCTGAACCCGGAGCAGGGGAGGCGTGAGATTCGCCACCATTCACACGTCCCAGCAAAGATTTGTTCAAGTTAGATGTGGTGACACACTTCACTCTTATTTGTGTGATCAGTTAAGTGGTGTTTATCATTTGTGGTTTTTACACTGTGGGCTGGTGGGATCTGCTTTATGGAAACCGGCTTTGCTGGGGGGACGGGAAGCTGGGGTGGCCAGGAGCCCATCGTGGGCCCGGGAAGAGCTGGCCCAGCTCCTGGCTGGCTCCTGTCTCCCTCCAGGGTGTGGGGTCTGTCGGGGGACATCGCTCAGGGGAGGCCTGCCCCAGGCCAGGCGGGAGCACCGAGGAACAAGGCTTTGCCTGCAGAGGATGATCCCCTGTTTGTTCTCTGCGAGGCCCCCGCAGGCGGACACGTGTAAATAATCGCCCGCAGGCTCCGAGAGAGAAGCTCTCCGCGAAAAGAAAACCCTTGGAAATCTTGTCCGTGAAACGCAGTCTTTGTAGCAGAAATGCATTGCTGCCCCGAGCTAACAGGGCGCCCCTGGGCTCTGTGGGAGCCTGCCAGGCCCAGGGTCTGGTGAAGTGTGTACAGACCGTGGGTCAAGGATGCCAGAGAGCTGCAAGGGCATCCGCGGCCTGACTGGTGCAGTCACCTCCTGGGCCTACGGGACCGGCGAGGCTCAGGACGCACAGGGACTTTCCCGGACCCCCAGGTAGCGGGTGGCAGAGCCGAGGCCAAGCTCCTGACTCCTGCCTCAGTGCTCTCTCTACCGGCCCCTCCTGGCGCCCCCCCAACTCCTCCGGGCCAGGCTGTGCTGAGCGCTTTGAGACATCAGCCCACTTATTCCTGACCATCCCCGACACAAGGCTGAGGATACGCATTCTGCAGATGGGGAAGGGAGGCTGGCGATGCTGGAGATCACACAGCCATGGGGTGGGGGTGGGGGGTGGCAGGGCTGGGACTCCAGTGCTCTAACCTGTTCTCTGCGCTCCTCAGACAGGATATTCTACCCCATGACAGTTTTCCTGACTGTCAAGGACAAGCACATGTAAATTGCCAGGGGATGACACTCCAATGAGACATTCAAGGGGGTTTGCACCACCTGAGCGTTGACAGGACTGCTAAGAGCTCAGGGTAGCTTCTGTCCACACTGTGCCCGGCCCTACTCAACGCTTCTCCGGCATTTGCTTGTTTCAACTTGAAACAAATGAATGTGAGACGATTTGATGTGACATCTTTACCCCTGTGTTACAGATGTGGAGATCTGTGCAGGGAGAAAAGAAATGCTGCTCCAAAACCCACGGTGCAGGCTTCTGTGTCTTTGGAAATATACCCAGGATGGGGCTTGACGCCCTTGGGAGCCTATGTTGTTGTTGATGATGATACTTTTTAATTTTTTTTTAACGATTATTTATTTTAGAGAGAGACGTAGTGTGAGCCAGGGAGGAACAGAGAGAGAGGGAGACGGAGAATTCAAAGCAGGCTCCGGGCTCCGAGCTGTCAGCAAAGAGGGCGACACGGGACTCGAACTCACAAACCACGCGTTCGTGACCTGAGCTGAAGTCAGACGCTTAACCGACCGAGCCACCCAGGCGCCCCTGGGAGCCTGTATTGTTGCAAATCACTGCTCTTTATTCTCCCATCTTCCTTCCTTGATTCATGCCCCTTGTCACATGACTTTGGGGGCTGTCCCTCTAGGTGGGAAGTCTCCTGTGTCATCGACATGGAATTCGGTCATGTGATTTGCTTCGGCTGATGCGATGTGGGCAGAGGGTTGAAACGTGCTTGCACAGCTGGTCTTGCCCTCTTGTGCTCTCGCCTAGGGTTAGGGTTAGGAACGTGCTGTGGTCTTCAATGGTCCCAGGCAGATGGGAGACACGCGGTGCGGCAGCCCTGGGCTCACCCTCAGCTTGAAGCCCAGAAAAGAAGCCAGGCTCAGCCTAGATGTGATGGACCCAACAGCCCTATAGACTTGAGAATGAGAAACAGGTGCTTGCTATTGTTTGCAGCTGAGTTTGGGCGGTTTGTTACGCAGCTTAATGGTGACAGTGGCTGACTGCTACGAGGTTCAGTGGATGCAGTGCAGTGCTGGGTAGGGTCTGGGTGTCCTTGCTCTCAGCACAGGTGGGAACAGCCCGTCTTCCGCCGACACACCACACTTCCCGCTACCCCTCGGGGCGTCTTCATGTCCGACACCGTGTCCCCGACCACCGTGTCATGTCGCCAATGTTCCAAAGGGGCGGGCGCCAGGGTTGTGTTGTCTGCGTCCAGTGGGGGCAGTGCCGTTGTGCCCAGGCTTTATTAGCGTTCTTTCTTTTCTTTAATCAGACATTCAAGGGCTCATCAAGTCCCACTGATGCTGAGAACATCTGCTTGGACCACATGATGTCAGCTCACTTTCTACTTTTCTGAGCTGCTTCACTAAGCACGTGGCAGGTTGGAGGTGGCCTCTTCCCGGTGACAGGAAACTAGCAGAGGAGGTCAGTCTCCAATTCGGATTATACATCACTCCGTTTCCTCGTTCATCCTGACACCTTTGCTGGAGAGGATCCACCCGTGTCCCTTCCTGATGACTGTCCTCGCGTGGAGTTTATGACTGGATGACCGTCAACATCACGATCGCTGCTCCTCTTGGAAGCAGGAAGGGGGGGGGCACAGCTCTGTTTTTTCCACGTTAGGAGTCGAGAGAGAATTGACAAGAACGTCTCCCCCCCAAGCGCTTCCCCAGAGGTGCTGTCGGGCTGGGCTGCTCTGTCACACCATCTCACTGTTTACGCTGCCAGCTCCGGAGAGCATCACCACCGTTGTCCTCCCTGGACAGAGGAGATGGAACTCAGAGAGGTTCTGCAGGTAGCCCGAAGGCACACAGCTGCAGACTGTCCGTACGGAGGAAGAAGCTTCAGGCAGTTGGACCAGAAGGGGCTTCAGGGGGCTTCTCTGTTGCTCTTTCCCAGAGGTTCTCCCTGCTTATTGGGGGGTGAATTTGGGGCTGTGATGGGAGTGGACAGGGGCTAAAATCCCCCCGGGTCTCGCCTTGGCGTCACCCTGATAACAAACGGTTGTCACCATGAAGTCCGAGTCCGGGGGCGAGAGCCTGGGGTGCTGTGGAGATGCCGCCGTGTCGTGGCTGTCCCTCGTCCTCCTGAGTCCTGGTGGCTCTGGCTCACCCAGCAGGTGCCGTATGGTTCACTCACTGCACACCTGCGGCCTCCATGCTGTCAGGAGGGCGCCTCCTACCTTCCTTTCTCGTTGTCCCCCCTGGGATTCCACAGGGGCGCCAAACTTCCTGTTGTTTCGAGTGACCTTGGGCTCTGACCTTTCTTGACCGAAGCAGCACCTCTGTGTGGACCTTGTGTGAGGGGCTGGCAGGGAGGGAGCGGGGAAACCACCGGGCTCCCCTGTGGCCCGAGGCCACCCACTGGGCTTCAGGTCCCCTGCGAGCGGCTGGGGAGCGAGGGCAGCCACCTGAGCCGCGAGGACAGTGCCCGTCGCACGGGAAGGTGGCCCTGCAGGCGTCTCTTCACTTGTATCTTGAAAGCATCCTAAACGCCCCGGCACCTCGTTCTGCACGTTTGTTCAACGACAGATGCCTCGGGGAGGGAACCGGACTGAGCGGGAGAGAGAGGAAACAGGACCAGCTGATCTGAGCGGGAGCAGGGAAGCAGGTGAATGCGTGAGGAGCTGAAGGCAGTTGTCGTAAGAGTCGTTGACAGTTGTTGGAAAAACGGCTGGGAAAATCCGCGGCTCTATAGCTCCGCGGACGCTCAGTCAAATGAAGCGACGGTTTGCAGAGCTACTAGAATCATCTATATCTGAAAACACTAGTCTGCACCCCGAGGTCCTGGGCAATTATGCAGCCATCGTAGCAGCGCCTCGTTTTAAATATAAGTACAGGTTGTGGGGGATAAAGACTCACAGGAAAGGTAGGAGCTCCTCTCTCAGCTCTGCAGCAGGGGTGAAACGCTCTTTGTTGTGGATTTGGAGGTGTGAAGGTTCCACCCCGGACCCGCCAGCAGCTTCTTGCCGCAGTGGGAGATTTTCAAGAAAGGAGCCCAGACCCCTGAAGTCAGAGCCAATAATGGAGAGAGTGGGGTCCTGGAGGCACCCGTGCCTGAACCCCACACTACCCCCCGGAGTTCTCTGCTAATGAACCAATGCGTTTATTTGAAAATGTTTTTCTTAAATCTAGGTTGAGTTGTCTTTCTATTACATGCGATCAAGATGTGTCACCTCTTCAGGATCTGTCACGAGGGGCCTAAAGACTGTGAAGCCACATGGAGTCTTGTCTTCTGGAAGAAGATGTGGCTGTGACAGTGCATTTGCCCCCTTCAATGCAGACCCGGGGCCAGAGCGGCTCGTTCTGATAGGAAAAGACACCTGCGAACCATCGTTCAAGGATAACTCTGCTTAAGGACAGTTCCGTATTAAGCTTTCAGGCTGAACGTTTGAGCTTTTATATTAAATCAGATGAAACTTAGGACTCTAGGAGCTGGTCTCTTAGAACAGTCAGCTCTAGTGAGATGCGAGTTTTAAGCTGGAGGTGTCCAATTTTCCACCATTCTTCTGTCTGCTACAGGAGAGCCAGAGAGAGAAACATCCCTGGTGACGTGGCTCCCTCCCAGGCAACCCCAAGGAGGCCCTGTGTCTCGTCACTCGGGAGGAGACGGAAGCACCAGAGGCTGGTGTCTCCCTCCGTGGAGTGTCTGTTCTTGGAAGGAGCTCAGAGCCTCACGGACCTCCCCGGAGAAGACACACTTTGTTATATTGAGCTAAAAAATAAGAAAAGCGGGGCACCCGGGTGTCTCAATCGGTTAAGCGTCCAACTGTCAATTTTGGCTCAGGTCAGGATCTCACGGTTCATGGGATCAAGCCCCGAGTGGGGTCTGAGCTGACAGCATGCAACCTGCTTGGGATTCTCTCTCTCTTTCTCTGTCTCCACCCCCACCTTGCTTCTCCCATGTTCTCTCTCTCTCAACGTAAATAAACATTTTTTAAAAACAAGAAAAGAACATATGAGCTGCTATATTTTAAAAAGCTAATTTGCACTGGATTGTTTACATTTCCCGCAGTCATGCCCTTTATTTCTGCTTCCTCAGGCTGGAAGGTGGGATCCCGCAGGTGCCCCCACCCACCAGCTGGGAGGGAGGTACTGGGGGGAGAGCCCTCCCGGGGTGACGGCTCTCGGTGCCCACGTGTGGCCCCGGGGGGCTTACACACGCTTCACACTCACCCTCGCCCCTGCACACGGAACTCTGGGAAACCTTGGGATTTACTTCCAACTTGGGCCTAGGAACAAAGAAGTTCCGCTTCTCCATTAGGCACTTAAATGATCACAAAAGTTATCCAAGACTCCCAAGGAAGGATGTTTACGGCAAGGTTTTTTTATATTATTTCAACAAACTAGCACAAAATAGAGAAAACAACCTTACGGTCGTGCAGGAGGGGAATCATTGCACGTCTGCGTGATGGAATGTTTCTAGCTGTTAACATTTATGCCTCTGATGTCACGGTACAGAGAGTTGCGTGTGATAGAACGTGAGGGACAAATCCGGGCAGAATCTGAAGAGTACATATTCAGATTAAATCCTTAGTTTACACACTAAGGAGACTTTTTATATGTGCGGTAAAATACCAGAGTTGGACTTTACTTTTTCTCTCTTTTGTAGGAATATATTATATTCCTATAAACTCTCCTTTCCCTCTCAGATCAGAAAAATAAATGAACGTCATTAAAAGTAAAGATCTAATAAAGGCACAGAGCAACCTCTAGCCATGACGCGTCGCTGTCTTTTCAGCTGCAACATTTTTTTAGCTCCACAAACTCTCCCTTCTTCCCTGGGAGCCCCCAGGGCAGGGACCCTGTCTCCTTTCTGTCTTCGTGGCGCCAGGAATATAATCAGGGCTCAGTAAATAATTGATCATCACAGAGACCCCGAAAGGAACCCATTCTCTTCAGCAGGGCGCCCGCTAACTCCTGGAGGCATTCTCTTAAGTGCGTTTCACTTGTTTTTAATTTTTCCGCTGCTTAGACGGATGGACATGAAAGCCGGGAGGGAGCTGTTGGCTTGCTGAGAGCCGGGAAGGAGCAGAATCCACGAATGACAGGCACTGCGGGGCCCCCGCCTGGAGCCGCAGCCCAGGCACCACCAGGACGGGGGGCCCTTCTCAGGGGTTGGAGAGCCTTCCTGTCCGTCTGGACACAAGGTGAAGCCACCTTCCAGTTTCCTGTTTGCAAAGGGGTGTTCGTTGCGCAACGTGCTCTGAGGCTCTATGATCTAGGAATCAATAAAGAAAGGGCATGATGTCTGAAAACCGCTCAAAATCGGCATAAGGGAGACAGACCCATGAGGTGAGAGGGAGACGGCCCCGCTTCTGAGTCATTCACTGACGGGTGTTCCTGGGCATCGCCTGCGGGCACTGCTCCGAATGCCAGGACAGGGCGGGGAACAAAACAACGTCCCCGCTCTCACAGAGGCTACCTTCCCGTCTCAGGACAAGCAGCGGTCATTGAACCAATCATTGTATGATGTGTAGGGCGGTGATCATTGCTAGAAGGGACAGCAGAGCTGATGGAGGAGGTCCCCTATGAGGGCGGGGAGGGTCCTATGCGTGAGGAGATGAGCCAGTCCTGGGAAGAGCACACCAAGCAGAGGGAGGAGCAGGTGCAAAGGCCCTGAGGCAGGAGAGCCCTTGGTGGTCCTTGGTGAGGAGCAGCCAGGAGGCCGGGGCAGCTGGAGCCGTGTGAAGGAGAGGAGGAGGTTGGAGGAACCGGGCGACCCATCTGCCACATACCGCAGGGCCCCACAGGCCAGGGCAGGGCGCCGAGTGGAGCAGAAGGGAGGTGGCCATGACCCGATGGTCACCATCTTGAAATGCCAGAGGGCTGAAGGTCACCGTCAGGAGGAGCTTTCCAGGAAAATGGTCACGTGGGGGCCCGGGCATGTGCTTGTTCTGGGAATCTCCTTCAGGGCCTTTAGGACGGGAGGTGACTGTCTGGGCTGGGTGGCACTGTCCTCCCGCCTCCTCTTCTCCGACTTCCTCAGCACCCCAGACTTGTCACGGAAGGTCCCATTTGCTGTGTGCTGGCCTGGTGTCACTTGCTTCCCGGAGGCAGGGTCACACCGGGGCCTCAGGTGCATGTGTCTCTCTGCCCATGGTCCTGTCTACCTGTCCCCAGGAGGTCACCAGGTGTGGCTACCTTGTCACAGGCACCGTCCCAGGGCACAGGCAGCTGCCCTTCCCGTCTGGGAAGGACTCAGCCCCCTGGAGAGTTTAGAGGGGACGGGGAGGGTGGAGAGCGGGCAAGGCGGGAGAAGATTCCTGAAGATCAGAGAGAGGTCACGTTCCCGATTCTGAGGGGAGGTGCTAGGGGCAGAGCGTGGTCGCGAGGTCCCCGCGTCTGCAGTGGGGAGGCGCTGGAGCCCGCAGGGGGCTGGCTTGCCGCGACGGTGTGAGTTGCGTTTCTTCTTCTGGGCCTGGGTCTGGCCGTGGCTCTCCTCCTGGGCTGCACTTCGTAACCCCCCGGAAGCTCTGAACGTTCCTGCCACCCACGTTGGATGGCAGACTCAGCAAATCGAATCCCTGGGCAGGAGACCCAGATATTAACTAATTGGCGTTGAGCGGCATCCCGGGTCTGTACCCAGCAGATCCCAGGAGCACCCGCCCCGCCTGTCACAACCACAGATGTCTCCAGGCACACCTGTCTGGGGTGCGTGTGCAAAACTGTCCCGGGTTGAGCCCCTGCCTTGTCTGAGCCCGAGTCTCTACGATTTCCGGCTGCGGCTGTCCGTTCCCCGTTAACCTGTATTCAACTTTCGTATCTGCTTAGTGCCTTCCCGAGCAGACTGGGTCCGGCCAGGGGGGCCACCGCTCTGACCCCGCCCCCACGCCGCGTGGCCACGGCCCAGGGTAGAGAGGACACTGCAGCCTCGCGTTGCGGGTTGTTGGCTTTGGAACTACTGCCGGCCTGGGAGGCTCCCAGCCTGGCACCACGCCCGCAGGTCCCCTCCCGGGGTGGCCCTTTTGCACCCAGGACGCCCTTGCCGGCTGCGAGTACGACAGAGTTATCAGCGCGGCCGAAACCCCACCCTCCCGCCACCCTGCGGTGGGGACAGCCACGGTGGCCCGGGCACAGCCCACGGCAGCTCCTTCCACGGCTGTCTCATTTGCAATCAATGGGTACGAGTAGTGCCCGTTCTCAGAGATTGGGAAACTGAGGCGCGGGGCGTTTCGATGTCCTGCGCGCATTCAGACCGAGTCGGGGCACAGCCCGTTCTGTCCTGAGGGGCCCGGATCCGGGGGCCGGGGCTCCATGCAGCGCAGAACTTGTGGGGAGCAGAGGCGTTGCCCACCTCGGCCTGTGTCCCAGGCTGTCTCGGGTCCTATTTAGCACGAAGCCTCTACTCAGAGCCGCCTGATGGATGCCCTACTCTGGCCCCTCACCCGGCCGTGACCAGATCTGTGTGTTGTTCACCACCGGGTCTCAGAGTCTAGCAGAATCCTTGGTGTGTGGCCGGGACTTGTCCTCGTTTGCCGAGTTTGATGGAATTGTATCACTTTGCTTTGTACACCTCGTAACACCTAACCGTGTTTTGCACAGAGTAGTTGTTCAAAACATGCTTGCTGAATGACTCTATGACCGATCAATTAGTTCCTTCTCAATTGAGCCGCTACGCTTGCCTTTACAAATGAATACAAGGGAAGGACTGCAAAGACACCTTTGTTTCTGTACGTCCGTTACCCTCATTAAATGCTTTTCTAGGCTGCGGAGAGCATGATGACTGGGTTCTTTTGATATGAAGCTCATATCTTTTCGGTTTTGATAAATACGGGTTTGGAAATTTGTAAGGCGACCGCCATGAATCCGTGATGCTGGCAGCCCATTTAAAAATTTTTTCGGGAGATTGGTCTGATTTTGCAATGATGGCACGTTCTGGAACGGGACCCAGCAGAGGCAGTGGTAGGGAATTTGTTTCTGGGAGATAGCCGAGGAGCCCGCATGGCTGTGACGTCCCCGCGAGACAAAATGCGCTGTGGCCAATGGTGCTGAGCTGGGCAAGGGCTGAGTGCCCGTCCCAAGGGGGCCGCTTATTTGCTGACATCTGGCAACTCTGTTAGCTGCAAACGTGTTGTGCGACAAGGAGGAAAACTGTCCTCAGCCCTCAGAGAGTGGGACGAGAGTCCTCCTGGCTTCCCTGCACTCCTGTTGCTACGTGACCTCCTGGGGTTTATCTGCGGGGGGGTCTCTCGCTGTCCGATGCCACGCTTGTGTGAGCTTAAGCGAGGTTCTATGGGAAGTACAGCGGGAAACCGGGAGAAGACGGGACATGACCTGCCCCTGACCGCATCCTCCGAAAGGGCTGCCTTTGCCCCCATCTCATGCTGAGCAGGGTGACGGCCGCACCCCAAAGCCATCCCCACGTCCACGTGGGAGTGGCAGCTGAGTGTGAGTTTCGAAAACGCTAACGAAGGGGCTGAGTACTGTCCATCTACTGATGAACGCAGAAGCAGATGTCCATTCAATGAACATTCCTCCAGGAAAAGGAACAAAGTACCACCACCCGGATGAGCCCTAAAAACACTAAAAGAAAGGCGTTCCCAAAGGCCACATATTGAAGGATTCCCCTCGTGTGATGTATCCAGAGTAGGCACACTCACAGACAGACGGCCTATTAGCGGTTGCCAGGGGCTGGGGGCAGGGAAGAGTGGACATAACAACCAACAGGTCTGGGGGTTCTTTTTTTGGGGTGACTCAAATATTCTGGAATCAGGTAGTGTCATGGTTGTACAACGTCGTGAATATACTAAAAGCCAGTGAACAGCATCCTTTAGAATGATAAATTTTATGGCATATGAATGCTATCTCTATAAAAGAATACTTGAAAAGAAAAAGTGAATGGTGCACGGTCAAGGCAGATATATTAAGTAACCTGAGTTAAAACAGAAGGGAAAAGTCTCAATTTCAGGCGCTCATTGAAACATGATGACTTTCGGAACGTGGGCCCGGGCTCTTACAGACGACAGTGGCGGAACCAGAGTGACAGGTGTTCCAGGTGGCCCCCATGCCCGTCCGTCCCTGTATTCGTTTGTTTATGTCACCGCTGGTCCCTGAGGGCACTGAGTTTCACGTGGGACAGCACTGACTGTGTTCCATGGAAGCCGTGCACCAGAGGAGCTGGCTAAGGTACCCCCACTTGGGCCTCCCCCAGAATCTCGCAGGCGGGGTCTCCAGGGACGGCAGTGAGACTCGCAGGGAGGCCAGCCCGAATCTGTGTCCAGCTGGGTGGGGCTGGGGCATGCTATCCTTTCTTCGTCCCCTCGCTCAATCTCTCGCTCATTCTCCTTTCCCCTCCCCCCTGCATCCTGGGGTTGATCTCCTCCGCGGACTAGCACACAAACATTTTCTTCTTCTCTGTCTTCTGGAGAACTCCAGCTAAGACGTCTGTTATCGCGATTGTTATTCATCAGGACGCTCTCTCCACACCGAACTGGGATGATCAAAAGAATCCTAGCCCAGAGTTTCATGAGCTGTGGCTTCTTGGAAACAGCACTGAAAAAGGGACTTAGTTTCTCCACTTAGAGGCTGCCTGTTTTTGTTTTTGTTTTTTTTTTTTAATGTTAATTTATTTTGAGAGAGAGGGAGAGAGAGAATCCCAAGCAGGCTCCTTGCTCTCAGCACCAAGCCTGACCTGGGGCTCAACCAGGAGATGATTAAGAGTCTGACACTTAAAAAACTGAGCTACCCAGGTGCCCAGAGGCTGCCTGTGTTTAAGAATGAATAGAAGTAACATCGCCATGTGGTTCTGAATCCAATATGCAGCCTGGGCCCTGGGCGCTGGCCCTTTGCACCTTCCCCATGACTCTCCCCCATGGATCCCCCTGCTGGGATCTCACATTTTCATACGCTCTGAGATAATGCAGGGGGTGATGTTAATCTTCCCATCTGGCCGGTGGGAAGACTGAGCCACAGAGAAAGGACTGGCCTCGAGCCGACCCCAAGCAGCACAGGAGTGGGGGTGAGTGGGGGCCGAGCGGCAGGTACTGACCCAGGAAGGCTGACCCTTTCCTCTAGGCCAGACAGACGGTCAGCCACGGGGACGTATCGGCCACCAGGACGTCTGCGATCACTGCCTGCCCCCGTGCCTGGTTGGCCACTGGCCTAATCCTTGCCCCATCTGCAGGGAAGACCCCTGGTGGGAGGAGGAAGACCCCGGACCCAGATTCAGCAGGTCTGTGGAGCAGTCAGAGCCCCGCCAGGCACTCGGGGCGCCTCGTGTTAATCCCCCGGGAGTCATGTCTCCACATCCCGCACGTCAGCCAGAGGACAAATCAATACTGTCGCCTCGAGACCCAAGCGCCCATATTTTTTGAGCAGGCCTAGGGCTCGGCTGACGTCGGGGCCTCTCCTGCGCCTCCCCGCCGCACAGACAATTATCTCCGAACGATCCGGTCGAGACTCGAGAAGCTGGAGAGAGGCAGCGAGCATTTTTCTCTCTGATCGCTGTTCCCTGGCAGGGCCCGCTGCAGAAGGACAGCCCCTCCCCCCGTCTGGAGCGTTGACGTGAAAAAGAATCGCACAGGTTGTGACATCTGCCCAGACGCCCCCCACTCATTAAATCACTTCTGACGTGGACAGGACACCGGGCTGCGCTCGCGTCCGCTCAGCCGGCCGCCCCGGTGCCCCGCGTGCGTCGCTCTTCTGTCCGGTGTCCGACGCTGCCCTTGGTGTTTCCCTTCCGCACAAGCAGCAGGTAACAGTCAACGCAGAGACCGCGGGCCCGAGCTGGCCGATCGCCTGCCAAACGTGCGTGACCCGCGAGCGGGGGACGTGGGGACCCAGAGAGTGGGCGTCCCAGCTCTCCTCTCGGAGGCTCACGATCGAGCTGGGGAGCTAAGATGTGGGAAACAACACCTTAGCTCGTTCAGCGGACACGTGCTGAGCCCCACCCCCACCCCCAGCACGTGCTGGGCGCTGCCCTGGGCAGTGGGCCAGGCGGCCACCGTCCTCTGCTCGCGGGAACGACGACAGGGGGCAGCAGTGCCGCCTCGTCTGGACGGCAGGAAGGAGGAGACCCCCACCCAGAGAGGCTTCCGGGGAGCGGGACCGCTGCGCCGGGGCCGGTGGGACAGCGAGGACCCTGCCTGCCGAACAGAGCGAGGGAAGGCGGTTCCAGCAGGGGCGCGGCGCGCAAAGGCCCGCAGGCACCAGGGTGCAGCCAGCTCGGGAAGGAGAGCGGCGCGTGGCGGCGAAGCGACGTCCGAGGACGCTGAGGGCAGAGGGCAGGCGGTGGAGGGGAGGGCGCTGGGGCGGGCGGCGCAAGGCCCGGGGCCACGCCGGGAGCACCCAGGGTCCTTAGGAGCAGCCTGGAGGCCTCGTGATGCTCAGCAGGGGCGGGACGTGGTCGCCGCGTCGGGGGTGTGGAGTGGGCGGAGCGTGTGGCCAGGGGGATCCGTGAGAGGGGCGAGGCGGTCACGCGGTGAGAGAGGCGGTCCCCCGAGCTGGGAGGGTGATGGCAGCGGTGGGGGCGGGGCAGGGTCCAGAGATACCCAGGAGCCGACGCAGCGGGAACTAGGTTTGGGATGCGAGGGAGGGGAGGGGACAGGAGAGATGCCCAGGACCCGGCAAGGACCCGGTGGATGGCGTCACCGGCCGGTGAGGGGGGACATCCAGAGAGGTCACGTCTGGGGGTGACCGTGGGACGTTCACGTGGACACACAGGTCTAAAGCCGGAGGAGAGTCTGGGCTGCGTGTGGTGAAGGGGTCACCTGCCTGTACGTGGCCCCTGAAGTCATGGGGAGGCTGAGACCCCCGGAGGGAGAGCACAGTGTGACAGTGGGGGAGGGAGGCGGCCGGACCCGCGGTGTCCATGGTGGCGGCTACAAGCTCCACGGATGCGTGTGTGTCTAGATGTGTGTGTGTCTAAGGGTGTGTGTGTCTAGGGGCGTGTGTGTCTACGTGTGTGCGTCTAGGTGCGTGTGCACGTCCGCTGACGGGAAGGAGCCTGTAGCACGTGTGTCGTGGGGGCAGGAAAGGAGGCCTGAGCTGTGGGAGCAAAGCCGGGCCGGGGAGCCTGCCCTGGAGGAAGTGACCGGAGCTCGGGTCGGCTGAGCTGATCCTGGTGCGGTCCCAGGACAGAGCACCGAGCACCCCAGTTAAGCCCCCAGTGCCCAGGAGGACACCCATTTTACAGAGGAGGGGACTGAGACCACAGAGGGCGGTGAGGTCCCCACGGTCACCGAGTGGGAGGCCGAGCCCGCAGCCCTCACCCCTGCTCTGCAGAGCACTGCAGGGAGCTGGGGAGGGAGGCGGGGATCTGAGGGGGAGCCTGGAGGTGCTCTGGGGGCGGTGGGCAGGGAGGTGGGGAGGGGAAAGCAGTGGTGCAGGGGTGTAGAGGCGGCGCCTCGCTCAGCAGGCGCTCGCCGTGGGCTGTCGCATCGTCTACTTGTCACGCGTTAATGTTTGCGGTCAGCTTATACCTCCCGTCGCCAGGCCTGGACAAAGTAAGGGGCTGGTCCCTGGCTGGTGTATCTGTGCCCACCGCCCGTAGCTAGCGTGGCCTCAGAGACTCCGGCCCTGGGATTTCTGCTCAGATCAATTCAGGGCAGAGACGTGTCTAAGAGCCTGTGTGTGTATGTGCGGGGCCTCCAAATACTAATAAGGAAAGATTACGCTCCTTTCTCCTCTCTTCGAGATTACAGATCACGTCCAGAGACGGGACCTCTTCCAGCAGCTGCGTCTGGCCAGGCACAAACTGAAAGCCGAGCCCAGGTCTGCGTTCGGGTCACCCTTGGCTTTGACAGAAAACGCGTGTCATATTTCACTCATGGCCTCACGCCTGAAAGCGATGTCAGCTTCTGAGAAAATACAGCCCCTGTGCAAGGGAACGTTACGATCCCTCGCGAAATAAAGCCTTTTCCTTCTGTTGAACTCTCCCAGCCCGCATGGAGCTCTCTCTTGTCGGGCTTTCTAGAATCATCCATCAGGTTGTGGGCCAGAACTGGCTGAGGACTTCTTTGTTGCTGTTGTTGTTTTTAAGGTTTATTGATTTTTGAGAGAGAGAGAGAGAGAAGGCATGAGCGGGGAGGGGCCGAGAGAGAGGGACAGAAGATCCGAGGCAGGGTCCATGCCAACAGCAACAACCCCGATGCCGGGCTTGGACTCAGGAGCCTGGAGATCACGCCCTGAGCCAAAGTAGGATACTCAACCGACCGGGCCACCAGGTGCCTCTGAGGACTTCTTAATCTCGGGTTCAAAAGGCAGTAGATGCTGTGAAAACTACCAAAAATGAGACTCCGAATTCACAACATCTTTGCTCTAGCTGGGAAGCAGGAATACTTGAGTAAAGTACACAGTGTATAATGGAAGCACTTTTCCGGAGCGAGAGCTCAGGGCTTCTGAATTTTTAAGGTGTTCCTCTGACACAGTGACAACACACACGTCCTTCCTGTAGGTTTGAAAGTCTCGTCTTTGTCTAAATCCTGTAGGTTCCCCGAAGGGAGCGATTTCTCCTTGTGCTTCTTTCATTGGCCCCTAAACCGTTCCCAGGACGCTTGCTAAATATTTCTTGACGTGTCAAGATTCTGACAGGTGGTCAGGAAGCCGCCCTTTCTCTGTTACCAGGAAAAGCTGTAAAGGGGAATCGTTCTCAGGGCGTGCTGGAGATTCGTCTGGCCAGCAGGCTTCGTTGGTGTTAGTCTCATAAAGAATATGCTGACTGTGGCTTTTCTGTGGTCCCGGGCCCCATATCTTTGCCTCCAGAGAGCTGGAAATCGGGCTGTTCCTGGATCAGTGACTCAGCACTAAACAAAGTTCTCAGTCTCAGGTTTAAAATTAACTGTAAAATGCAAAAGAGATAATTCATCGGAGGGAGAAGGTAAGCAGTAGGCACATTTTGCGACATCAAAAAACCATCCTGGCACGGAGATCTGGAAGTCTGCAAACTGGGGTCTGAAGCTGCCAATTTGGGGGTAGAAAATGTTATGTAGCTTAAAACCCTTTAGGAATATTTTATCAAAAGATCCATTCCCTGTGATGTTATTTTGGGTATCTCTTTATAACCAGCTGACACGCTTCCCCTTAGCATTTCACTGACTTGAAAACCGCAGAACTCTAATTACAGTCTCTAACTAAAAAGGAAGCAGGTCTGTGAGTGGTACCTAATTGATACATTCATTTCTCTCCCCATTTCTGTCTTGTCTCAGATGATCAGGGTGAACGTGTTCATGAGTTATTTATTTTAAGGAGCAAAGAGCAGGAAGGTGGGGGTGGCATGAGCCAGAGAACATTCTCTTTCTTTCTCGTCGTCTTCTCCTTCGGTCATCCACGGTAAGGGTGGGTCACTGGACACTGTGTGGCTCAAGGGCAGTGGTTTGTGAACTTGGCATAAAGCTTGAGAAAACCTTGGTTTCCTCCTATTGGTGGCCAGAGAAATCCCTCCTCATCCTGTGTCCACCACCTGGCTCTTCTGTCTCTCTGTGGTGCAAAGTATCTCTTTGGAGCTGGTCTCCAGGAAGGGCAGACAAGGAAAGGCCCATTTTCTAAGTCGGAAGGTATATGAGTTCTTACCACAATAGTGATGTGGACCAACTCCAAATTCAGTGACTTAGGGGCACCTGGGAGGCTCAGTCAGTTGAGCGTCCAACTGCTGATTTCGGCTCAGGTCATCATCTCATGGTTTGTGAGTTTGAGCCCCACAACGGGCTCTCTACTGACAACGCGGTGCCTGCTTGGAATTCTCTCTCTCCTCTCTCTGCCCCTCCACTGCTCTCTCTCTCTCTCTCTCTCTCTCTGTCTCTCAAAATAAATAAGTTTAAAAAAAATTCAGTGACTTAGAGCAGCCATGTTTATGTTCACCCTCAAGCGTCTGTGCTATTGACTGTGGTTTGGCTGATCTTGGCTGGCCTTGTCGGGTCATTTGTGGTTCAGGCTGCAGACCAGCTGGGGCTTGGGAACAGGCTGTGGGGGTTTTTCAGTTCCGCCTCGTGCATCATGTTGTTTTTTTAGGGCTCTGCTGGATTCTGGCCTTACTGGCTGGTTAAGTTTCTGAAATTAAGATTTGAAGTGATTACTCGAGGATAACTCTGAACAGAGTTAAAACTGTAATCGAATTTCCTAAGGAGTTGAATTAAAATGTGAAACTCGGGGCGCCTGGGTGGCTCAGTCGGTTAAGCGTCCGACTCCGGCTCAGGTCATGATCTCGTGGTCCGTGAGTTCGAGCCCCGTGTCGGGCTCTGTGCTGACTGTTCAGAGCCTGGAGCCTGCTTCCGATTCTGTGTCTCCCTCTCTCTCTGACCCTCCCCTGTTCATGCTCTGTCTCTCTCTGTCTCAAAAATAAATAAACGTTAAAAAAATTTTTTTAAATGTGAAACTCGTATTTTGTATCCTATAGTAAGAATGTATACACCTAATATCCTTTATCTTAATCAGTATTTCCAAAAGGGTGTTACATATCCACTGTGATAGGAAGTACAGCTTCAGTTATTTGGATAGTTTTGTTTTTTTTTTTTTAAACCGTGTGTTCTCCTTATAGTTACCTTCAGTTTATAACGGCAAAGGCTGGTGGTTTTACTTTTAGAATTGTGGTATCGTTTTCTGTTCAGACACAATTATTTGTGTAAAAAAGGGAGCAAAACTAAAGAAACAGTTGAGCAAATCGTAGTACAAGTGTGATCTAGATAAGGCGACCATTTTGAGGAGACTTTGGAAACACCTCCGTAACCATACAAACGCAGCACGGGTTTCGATGACCAGGGTCCCCTCAGCAGGAGCCTGGTTGCTGTTTTCTTTGCAGAAGCAGCCCCACAATTCAAGCGGTTCCTTCTGTCTTTTTGGTCTTGTTCCGTCATCCTCTTGACAGGGCTCCGTGGCGACCGTACGAGCCCCGCAGGGCATGGCTTGTTCTGGGTTCAAGGCGAGCTGGCACCACCCACAGCTGGTTACATGGGCGCCCTGGCTCTCGGTTTTCTCCTGTTTGTGCCCCGAGGGGAAGGTAATCGTGTCTTCCTCAGAGAGTATTGAAAGGATCGAATGGGTTAATACCTGATACACACCTGGAAGGGTTTCTGGACACAGAGTAAACACTCAACATGATGTGGTTTTATAAACTTCAGGTTTCCTGACGTGTAGACCAGGTAGTGTCCTCTCATCCCACAGGGCCGTTGGTAGTTGTGTGGAAACCCAACCAGCATGGGGACGCCCTGTCTTGTGCCTCTTCTGTCCACCTGGTGAGCGTTTGGGGTCTTTGTGTCCTGGGTACTTTGGTACTATTGCTAACTTACAACAAACCAAGTTTTTAAAAACGTTCATTTATTTGTTTTTGAGAGAGAGAGAGAGCGAGAGAGAGCAAGAGAGAGCATGCACGTGCATGAGCCGGAGGAGGGGCAGAGAGAGAGAGAGAGAGAGAGAAAGAGAGAGAGAATCCCAAGCAAGCTCCAAGCTGTCAGTGCAGAGCCCCACGCGGAGTCAATCCCGCGAACCAGGAGATCAGGACCCGAGCCGAAATCAAGAGACACTTAACCGACTGAGCCACCCAGGTGCCCCACGACAAACCAATTTTTAAAATCACTTTCATGAGTAAGATAAAATAAGTCAGCCTGAAGGAGAGAAAAAAACAAAATCAGAGCCTGCGCGTAGTTCTGAGTAAATGGTGAGTACTTTGAACTCCACCAGCTCTGCGTCTGACCTGCTCTGAGATTTCCGTGCTCAAGGTGGATGGGGGCACAGGGAAGCAAGGGCAGGGAAAGCCAACTCCGCCTCCCATGGGATTTGCCTGTAAGGGGACTGCTCGCACAAGGTGTCGCTTGCGCCAGACCGGACCCTGCCACATGTGACGAAGGGCTTATGAAGCCAAATCACCTCCCTTTGATTCATGCTGAGGCATCAGAAAATTGAGGAAGAATGACTGCATAATTAAAAAGTTCTTCCAAATAACGCAACGTTCGGGGAACGCGGGAAGCCACTCACAGGAGAGATTTAAAAAGTGGAAGATAAAGCATCTTGTGAAAGAAAGTGGCGCATGTGCTCATGTGCACATTTACTCCTGGGTGAATTTGCTTTTCTCCCAAAGACAAAAAGAAAAACAAACAAAAACCCACATTCCAGCTGAAGCAGGTTCAAGGTGGAACCACTTTCTACCTAAACTCAGCCTCTTCCAAAAAGCCCGAGGTCCCAAGTCGTCTGGGGTCGACACGACGTCCAACAGCAGAATCAAAAATTGACTCTGTTTAGCTTTTCTGGACAGTGTCGTCGCTGGGGTTTCCCCACAAGCTGAGCTGGAGGCCAGGACCTGTAGGCAGGTAGGTGGTTTAGGGAGGCGGTCTGGGGACTGCACAGAGCGAAACGGGAAGACAGAAAAAGCCAATCTTAGGGTGCAATGTTGATATCGTGCACGGTAGTTTTAAAACGTGGCTGCACGGTTTTGGATACTCCTATGAGAGGTGGGTCTGTGCCCCTTCTCTGTGAGTCTGAGCGGTCTTGTTTTGATGTGTTACCTTCAAGGCCAGGCCACAAAGGGCCACACAAGGACTGGTGAGTTCTCTCTGCACCTTCCTACCTTTAGCATATTTTTTTAAATGTTTTTTAATGTTTATTTATTTTTGAGAGAGAGAGACAGACAGAAAGCGAGCAGGGAAGGGGCAGAGAGAGAAGGAGACACAGAATCTGAAGCAGGCTCCAGGCTCCGAGCTGACTGTCAGCACAGAGCCCGACCCAGGGCTCGAACCCATGGACTGTGAGATCATGACCTGAGCTCACTCAAGTCGGACGCTTAAACAACGGAGCCACCCAGGCGCCCCCCCCCCCCCCCCGCTTCCTGCCTCTATAAATACAACATGCATAATTAGTAATGGCTGGCAGAAAAAGAGACATAAAATAAAAATAAAAATCATATCTTAATTTTTTTGAAACTTCAAAATGAGTGCTATTTTATTTGGACTTCCTTTTTACGGTCCAAAGGTTTTCTTCTCATCCATTAAGGAATCAAAAATCGACTCTACTTTAGCTTTCATTCCTTCCTAAAAATTGCCTTTAATTCCCTGATGGCCGCATGTCCACTAAAGACATTGGAATGTGACACGCTCCAGGTTTCCAGCGATATTTCAAATATTTTCTTAAAAACGATTTTCATTTTGGCGAGACTCGGAATCCATGAACACGTTCTGTTATGCGTTCTCTTACTGTTTATATATATAAAAAAAGCGATTTTCCTTCTGTTTTACACTTCTGTTCATGCTCTATGTTATTTGTCTCTTGCTGCTGTGAAACAAATTCTGTTTTAAAAAAGAGTAAGTCCTATCTCCTTCCTCAATAACATCTGGGAAATCTGCTATTATGAACTCTTTTTTTTTCTCAAAGGAATACAAAGGGCCTTGAAAATACATATTGTTATGTGTACATGAAGAGAGGAAAGGCCTTCAAACATTCGTATGATTCCCTCCAGGGTCGTTAGGAGGCACGGTTGTGAGCACAAGATTGTAACCTTCCCAGGAGAGAAAGTATCAAAAAGCCAGGCTTTAGAAAACGGTGGAGGATGATCTCTCCGCTGAACCTGGAACTTTGCTTATGTGAATAACGAACACTCCTCCTTTGTGCGACTGAATACGCGTGACAGGGAAGAAGCCGCCCGGCACGGGTCCACATGCACCTGCTTGGTTTTCATTATTTTCCGCCAGGGGAAATGTACGATTTCCCCACAGCAGGGAGGCCCGCGATTGTGACACACGGGCTCCCGGATGCCGTCGGGAGGCTTCCTGAGGAGGCCTCGTGGCTGCGACACGGGAGGCCCCGCCGCGGGCAGCGCCCGTCCGCTGCTTCCCTCTGGCTGTGAGGCTGCAGGTGGGCGGCTGGGGGGGGGCCGGTGGCCGCGGCACCTGCAGGGTCGGCGCCCGGGGCTCAGCTGCGGGCCAAGGCGGAGCTCCGCCAGGCCAGGTCCCTGCTCTGGCTCCGCCCAGAAGTTGGACTCATGAAGGAAAGGCGGCCCCTGCCTCCCGGGAACCCTCTGTCCACATCCAGGTAGGTCCCCTAAGGCCAAGGTCAACCAGGAGCGAAGGTCCGTTCGCCCAGAATGTGGGACACCAGCTCCTCAGGGGGGCCTCCCGGAAGGAAGAGGGGCTGGTGGACGGGCAGGGGCCGGGCCCCCACCCCTGCTCCCCAGGCCACAGTCCCCGGGAAGTCGTCCCCGGGCTCCATGCTGCCCCACGTCCAGATCGGGGTCGGTCCTGGGCTGGCGAGGTGCCCACGGCCTCCCGGCCCCCTCGGGCCTGAGGGAGGCGCCCCAGCTGCTCCGGAGGAAGAGCCACTCTGGCTTCCAGATCCGGGAGT
Organism: Panthera leo; assembly: GCF_018350215.1. Classification (NCBI taxonomy): domain Eukaryota; kingdom Metazoa; phylum Chordata; class Mammalia; order Carnivora; family Felidae; genus Panthera; species Panthera leo. The sequence goes on from NC_056681.1 coordinate 13,046,590, forward strand.
TTTCGACGGCGCTGCACGAGACCCGGGTTCCCTTCCTCGGTCGGTGGGGCCGCCAAACGCCTGTCACTCGGGCCAGGGACCTGCCCACGTGTCATCCTGTGGGCCTCCCTCTTCTTCCGGCCCGCGTCCAGTCCACAAAACTCAAACTAGTCTCCAGTCTGTCTGCCCCTCTGTCCCCTGCCGTCACCCGCGTCCTCGCTTGGGTCACCACCGCAGCCGGACGGCTCCTCCTGCTGGCCTCCTGGCCCCACGCCCAGATCCACGCTCCACACGCTCCCAGAGTGAGAGTGAGCCCCGTGAGATCCACACGAGACACGTCCCCCTGAGTAGATGTGTCGGTGGAGGAAGGGGACCCCACTTCCTGTTGCACCTGCAGAGCCCAGCACGACTCCTGTGGGTTCCGTGGAATCATCTCCGATTGCCTCCCCTCCCTCCCTCTCAGGGAACCGGCCTCCTGGCTCCCCCTGCAAACCCCAAGTCTCCCTGCCTCAGGGCCTTTGCACGTGCCGCCCCCGCTTCCCCAAGACCTGCTGCCTCATGCCCTTCCAGTCTCTGCTCAAGTGTCACCTCCTCAGATAGTAGCTGTGACCACCTGCCCACGGAAGCTGTCTGCACCCTACATCCTGTCCCTATTTCCTGCACAGCTGTCTCCATCTGAGATTGATTATTCATCGCCTTTTGCACCCACAGGAATGGCAACCGCGTGAGAGCCGGAACCCCCTCTGTCTGTCTGTCTGTCTGCTGTTGGATTCCTGCTCTGAGGACAGAGTCGGTTCTTGATCTGCATTCGTTGAGTCACTGAAGGACTGGGAAGAACAATAGAATGGAATCTTAAGAATTCTGAAATTGGAATCCTGGAACATTCGAGTCAGAAGGAGCCCTTGGAAATCGCTTAGTCAAACCCATTCCCTTTGCAATTGCGTGAACCGAGTCTCAGGAGGACAAGTGATTTGCTTCACATCTGAGGCCCCGGGGCTGCTGCTCGGTTAGAGGGACCCGCGTAGCCCGCTGTGCTGTGTGCACCGGCTGAGGGGAGGCTCTCGGGACTTCTCCTCCCCTGACACACGGCCGAGGACAGTAGGGACAGGTGGCACAAATAGGCCAGAGGACACATGACGAGAAGCAGTGGGTTCTGAGGGGACAGAGCTGGGGGTGGGGGGGGATGGGGGCCCAGAAAGGCTCCCCGAGCGCGAGCAGGTCGAATGGCCTGAGGGGCAGGTGAACCCCACATGTGAGGCTCTTCGGCAAGAACGCCGTGAGGCCCGTCCCTCCAGTCCCTCCGGACTGCCCGGCTCGTCCAGAATGCACGTCAGACCATGTGCTCCCTCCTAGAAGCTTCTACTGGCTTCTGTATCCGTTTCCTAGGGCTGCCTTGACAAGTCGCCACAAACCGGGGGCTCCAAACCACAGAGAACGGTCTTCCCACAGTTTGGGGGGACAGAAGTCCGGAACCACGGGGTTGGCGGGGCTGGTGCCTCTGGCGGCTCCGAGGGGGCCCCTGCCCCTTGCCTCCAGCTCGGCCACGAGGACGAGGACTCAGACTCTCGTCCTCTGTGCATCTCGGGACCTAGAGCTGGCCTGGCCCAGCGAGGGCGGATCTGAGCCCGAGCGTGTGTCCCCCGGACCCTCGGACGGCCTGCGGGGCCCCTGAGGAGCACGAGGAGGAGGGGCGGGCAGGTTCGGGGCAGGGTCCCCGGGGCCCGGCTCCCGCCTCACATCTGAAGGTCACATTGGGCTTCTGCTGACGGGTGGACAGAGGCAGTGAGACAGAGCGAACGAAACCAGCCAAGACGACCCCAAGGACTTGGTCTGAGCAGCTGGAGAACCGGGCACCTGGTGAGTCGGGGGAGGGGCGTCTCGGGAGGAGCCGGCAGGGCAGGGAGGGGCCGAGATGCAGGGAGACCAGGCTGGTGCTGAGCCGCCCGGCGGAACCTTCCGGAGAGGACGGGGCCTGAGCCCCCTCGCCCCGGGCTCAAGAGCTTCCTTCGTGGGAGCTGGAGGAAGACCACCTGCGTCGTCACGGAGCAGGTGAGGCCAGCCAGACCCTGCACTTGTGTCTCCCTCTGAGGGACAAAGGTCAGTGTCACAGCAGTCAGCTCTGATGCTGGCTCTGGGCCAAGACCCTTAATATTCCATGAGAACTCCGCACTGATGAAATTTTCATTAAAGAAACATTATCGCTTTCACTCTCCTTGTTATCCCGTGGCTCTGAGTGTCAGGCTAATTTGGGTTTGATTACCCCGGTGATCCGAAGATTGGAGCATTATTAAAAATTTAGATGAGCAATGATATGTCTGGACCTCCCTCTCCTCTCTCAGCCGGAGCACAAGGGCCTCTGCTAATGACTGCGGCGAACTGGGGCAGTCGTGGCAATTAGGGAGTCATCTGTAGTTGGAGGGAGCTTCGACCGCTCCGCCTCCCGCGGGAATTAGCTGCTCGCCTTGCAGGGCACGCGGATTTAATTGATGAAATGCATCAAAAGGAAACTCCAGTCCTGGACCCAGGTTTAGGACTGAGGGGCTGTCCGTTTGCCCGGGCAGCTCCCTTCCCCTTTCTGTGACTCACACGTGCCCCGCGTGGAGAGAGAGGAGGCTGGACCGGGGCAGATGCTGAGACACGGTGGCCTGTGGGCTGAAATCAGCTTCCGGAGGGAGTCCGTCCTGTGCACGGTCGTGTACGTTTGATGAGCGTTTTCCCAGACTTGAGATCTCCGCTGCTGCGCGTTTCGCGTCTGTTCCCTCGTCTCACTTTCCCACCCGTGACCTAGATACACCTCTTCCCACTTCACTGACGGGGAAATGCGGGCCAAGATGGGCTAGGCGACTTTCCCTGGGTCGCCTGCTTGGCAGGAGGACAGCAGGATTGGAACCCAGGTGGTCTGACTTCCAGAGCCAATGCTCTAATATCTGTGCTAGAATTCCACGGTGTTTCGAATTAATTAGTCACCAAATTTAAAACATTTGTTAATTTTCTATAAAAATAGAACTTACATGTTAAAAACTTGGAAGCTGTGTATCGGTGTCCCTGAAGGGTGCCCCTCTCTGGAATATCACTATTTTGTGCTTCCACGGGGCCCTCATTACTACCACCGTTTACCCTTTGTCTGTCAGGGGAGAGGGCAGCTTTCATAAAGAGAACTCCATCTTTCAGAAAGCCCGAGAGAAAAACTAGGAATCCGCCGGGTGGCCAGGGGACCCGTTTGAAAGCTCAGAGAGCACCTGAGGCTGCCAGCGCTTGTGGGGCCAACAGCTCGGACAGAAGGGAGGTGCACTGAGACCTGTCCAATGTCTCCACCTCTTTCCCTTTGAGGAGTTTGGAGAGGGGCCCAGGGTCACAGAAACTGAGGGCTTTTCAGCAAGGATGTTGATCCGAGGACATTAAAGAAGTAGAAGTGGGGGGCTACCAAGGGACCCAGGGCTTAAGGCCTAAGATCACAGAGAAAAATGAAAGTGGGTCTGATTTTCTGCAGAATTTTCCCTCTTGGAGCATAAGCTGATTCCTTATTAAAAAATTTTTTTAATGTTTTATTTATTTTTGAGAGAGGGAAAGACATAGAGTTCAAGCAGGGGAGGGGCAGAGAGAGAGAGAGAGACAGGCAGAGAGAGAGACACACAGAATCTGAAGCAGGCTCTAGCTTCTGAGCTGTCAGCACAGAGCCTGACGTGGGGCTCAAACTTGTGAACCACAAGATCATGGCCCGAGGGAAGTCGGACGCTTAACTGACTGAGCCACCCAGGCGCCCCAAGTTTGCTGGTTCCTAAGAAGGACAGACAAGGGACTCAGAAGACAAGCAGAAAGTGAGCAGCTGAGAGTCTAAGAATCTATGCAAAATTTTCACCAACATCACAATGCTGTAATCATAGAACTTGGAGTTCAGTGATCACCAAACAGGTGAAGCCATGGCCAATAAACTATGGTTTCTACTGAGTTCGTTGAAGGTGTTATTTTAGGAAGTAAGGATAAACCCAAATAAACCAGATCTCATAAAAATGAGAAGCGGTCTTGGGTGTGTAGGTGACTCAGTCGGTTGTGTGTCCAACTCTTGATCTCAGCTCAGGTCTTGATCTCAGGGTCATAAGTTTACGCCGAGGTTGGGCTCCATGCTGGGTGTGGAACTTACTTAAACAACAACACCCACAATGACAACAACAGCCACAAACAGAAAATGAATCTTGAATCACGGTATTCACTCACACACAAAAAAGGTCAATCAGAATTCTCTCAGGAAATATAACATTATCTCTAAACACTACAATATCTCGCACAAAATGCCTAGCCAGTATTCATAAAAGTATTACTAGATATATTAGAAAGAGGTCCAAATAACCAAAATCAAGGGGGAAAAATGAAAAACAAAACAAAACAAAACAAAAAAAAAAGGAAAAAACTTCATAGATGATTGGTTAATGAGACTATCAGAGATAAACTTAAATATCTATTAACGTATTTAATAAAGTGATGAACAGATCAAGAATTTTATTAGAGAAATGGAATCTTTAAAAAAATCACATGTACAGTTGCCAACTGGGAGATACCGTTACTGAAATGAAAAATATAATGGATTGATGTGAGAGTATATTGGACAAAGCAGATGATAGGATTTGTTGAAAATATCCATATTGAAGCATGGACACCAAAAAAGGATTGCAATTACACAGAAGAGGATTAAACCACTTGGAGAGTGGCAAAGAGGTCTAACATATGTATAACTTAAATCCTAAAGAGAGGAAAGAGAAAATCAGAAGTGCTATAGGAAGATACATAACTGGGGGCTCCCCAAAGTTGATGAGAGGTGGTAAGTCACAGACACAAGAAACCCCAGCACACTGAACGCAAAGAAACACACCCCTGAAAGGAAACAATGGTCAGGGGTGCCTGGGTGGCTCAGTTGGTTGAGCGTCCGACTTCGGCCTAGGTCATGATCTCACTTCATGGGTTCGAGCTCTGTGTCAGGCTGTGTGCTGACAGCTCAGAGCCTGGAGCTGTTTTGGATTCTGTGCCTCCCTCTCTCTCTGCCCCTCCCACTCCCGCTCTGTCTGTCTCTCTCTCTCTCTCTCTCTCAAAAATAAATAAACATTAAAAAAAGGAGAAAACAATGTCAATCTAGAAGTGCATTCCATTAAAATTATCTTTTGGAGGTGAGTACTAAATAAACGTTTCCACGTGAGCAAGAGCAGGTAATTCATTGTCAGCAGACCTGCATTAAAATACATACCAAATGGAGTTCTTTAGACAGAAGGCAAAATTTTTCTAAATGAAAAATATGGGAAAAAAAAAATGGGAAGCAATAGAAAGTGTAAATACATTGGGACATTTAAATTAACCACAAGTGCAAAAAATAGCAATAATAATAATAATCAAGTGTGGAGGTTCATAGTATATGTAGAATTAAATTACTTGCCAAGGGTGTCACAATAGCAGAAGGAGGCTAAATGGCTTTAAAGAATTCGAAAGCTCTTCCATTGTCCAACTGGTGAAGTTGTAGGTTAAGGTAGATCCTACTTGGGGCGCCTGGGTGGCTCAGTTGGTTAAGCATCCAACTTCGGCTCAGGTCATGATCTCACAGTTCGTGAGTTCGAGCCCCGTGTTGGGCTCAACACAACCCAGAGCCCGGAGCTTGGCTTCAGATTCTGTGTCTCCCTCTCTCTCTGCCCCTCCCCCACTTGTGCTCTGCCTCTCTCTCTCAAAATAAATAACTATTAAAAAAATTGAAAAAAAAAGGTAGACCCTAGTAAGTTGAGGATATATGCTGTTATGTGTAGGATATCCACTAAAGAATAATAGAATAAGTAAGACTGACAACTTAATGTAAGCTTATAGTTTAGGATAATAAAAAGCCCTACTTGATTAATACAAAATAGGCAAGAAAGGAGAGGAAAAGTGAACTAAATAGAAAACCAATAATAGGAGGATAAGGTTAAATCACTGGAATAATTACATTAAAGGTAAACAGATTAAATTTAAAAAGAGAAGGACCAGTCTGATTTTTCATCCACAGAGAAACACAGATCTGTCTCTCACCTACTGCACATGTTTCAAAGGTAGATGTGCTTGTGACTCACTCGAGGAGCTCGCAGAAATGTGGGACCCAAGTTCAATGTTCAGGGGCGGGATTTGAGAAGCTGCATTTATACTAAGCACAGACCTGTCTTCGAGGGAACGAGAGGGGCAGGAATGAGGATAAACCGAAAGCACACAGTTACTTTTCGTGGAGCTTAGAGATCAACGAGGGAATAATACAGGCACACAAATGAATGCAGGAAATCGCAGAAGTGTCTTCAGTGAGGGTCCTCTGCCCTCATGCAAACGACCCAGGGTCAGTGATCTCCCGTCATCTCAACCAGTCGGGTCTTGACAGCTGTGAGTGGGATCCCGGGTGGGCAGGGATCCCCCCACGTACTTGTCTGCTTATTGATGGAGCTCAGCTCAAGCAAAGAAAGTTAAATCCGGGCTGGAGAAGGAGGCTGATGCTGTGTGGGGACACATGGCTCCATCTGGTTCAGGATGCCTGTCCCCCCCTCACCCACCCCTGCCAAGCCCTGCTGGAGACAGAACACCGAGGGGGAGGGGCTGTGGTTTCAAGGCCAAGAGCAGCTGGCAGGTTCACTGGCTCCTGGTGTCCCCAGGGGTCCCAGGCCTCAGCAAGTGAAGGTGAAATAGGGATTTGATCCCAGAGGAGGAGGGCTCACGCCGGCCCCGAGGTGCTGGGAAGCTCTTTCTGTGACTGAGCTTCCGGATCCACAAAGGTGGACCTGAAAGGGGTCCCCTGAGGCAGAGGCCATGCGGGTGGGGGGCTCAGGCCTGTCCTGCCTCCGGCTGCCCAGGGCACACGTCCGGGGCTGCGAGCGTCTCCTGGCGAGCTGACGTGGTTGGAGGGGCGGCTCCAGAGTCCTTGGCACCACGGCGATGTCCTAGGACGGACCCAGGGAGGTGGTGGTGGCGGTGACTGGGGCCACGCTGATCTGCTCAACTCTACCAGGGGGGAAGAAGATTAGGATGCGGGCGACTTTGCCCTTGTGTCATTTTTGGAATTCTACAATTAATTTTTAATTATACAACTAGCAGCTGGATGTGCTTTCTGGGCCCACATAGCGCTCAGAACAATTCATTTGAAAAGACCCAGCACTCAGAGACATCGTCATGAATTCACACAAATCTGGGAAGAAGAGAAAATCCTAGAAGCCTCCAGAGAGGAGTTGCTCTCAAATTCAGGACCAGGACTCAGGAAGCAACCCTGGGGCTGGAAGAGAGCAGCGGCTTCAAACCTCTTGGGAAATCTACTCCGAGCGTAGAGCGTGAACCACGGCCACGTCACAGATCAAGGGCAAGGTCAGAATGAGCACGTTCACCTGCAAGTTCATCTCCTCCGTGCCCTTTCTCGGGAAGCCACGGGCAGAGGACATGCTGCACCAGCAAGGGGTGGGTCAGCAACGCCACCCTGGGTCCCAGACAAGGAGGTGGGAGACCCTTTGGAGGCGGGGGAGGGGCAGAGTCTCCGGGACGAATCAGGGCACGGGGGGAACGGCAGGAAGCAGATCTCGAGAACAGCCCAAGAAAACCATCAACCGGTCTCCTCACCTGGCGGTGTGAGCCTCCTGAGGGGCGGGTTATAGGCAGGGCTTGGATCATAGGGATGGGTTAGCGACAGCAATGGAGAAAACGTAGGAGGTGAGAGATCAATTGTTTCTAGGGGGAAAAAAATGTTGTACATGCCAGGTCATTAAAGTATACACTACACAGCTCTACCGTGAATGCTTTTTACCTGATTATGGCAGCGTGAACACGAACACGTTCCTTATGCACCATCGAGTCCTGATTTGACTCTGCCGGGGTGATGGGGGAGGGTGAAGGTATGAGCCTGGCTAGTCTGTGACCTAAATCCTCATGGTTTATCGTAGGTGAGCAACAGGCAATGTTTAACATTTTTTTAATGTTTATTGTTGAGAGAGAGAGAGAAAGAGACAGAGCATGAGCAGTGAAGGGGCAGAGAGAGAGGGAGGCACAGAATCCGAAGCAGGCTCCAGGCTCCGAGCTGTCAGCGCAGAGCCCGACGCGGGGCTCAAACTCACGGACTGTGAGATCGTGACCTGAGCGGAACTCAGATGCTTAACCGACTGAGCCACCCAGACACCCCCAGGCAAGGTTTAAAATAGAGAAACAAGTAACAGCATAAACATGTCAGTTAGAAATACTGAGGAACATGGGAGGAGAAACAGCTAAAGAGTAGAAGTGGTGATTCCTGGAAAGCAGCCATCAATGGGGGCAAGAGAGGTCTGGAGTCTGCAGTTTTCCCTTATGAGTCTGGGAGACGCGTTCTTTCTTCTCCAGTCTGTTTTCTCCCCATTGTTCAGAACAAGAAATCTCTATAGTTTTATCTTCCGTTTCACCAGTTCTTGCCTCCTTCCCTTGCCTTCTGCAACTGAACCCAGCTATTCAGCGTTTCAAAGTTTTGGTTATTGCATTTTCTTCAGTCCTCAACTTTCCGCTTGGTTCCTCTCTATATTGTTGTGGATGCTTTGCCGCGTCTTTGCTGACACTTTATTTTCATTTGTTTCTGGTGGGTTTGTAATTGCTCACTGGAGCATTCTTACAACGGCTGCTTTAAAATAATACGCGATCATCCCGACATCTGTGCTGTCTTGATGTTAGCATCTGTTGCCTTTCCCCATTCTAGTTAAGACCTTCCAGATTCTTGGCAAGAGGAGCGGTTTCCAGCGGAATCCCTGACTGTTGGGTGTTAGGCTGGGAGACCCAGGATCTTGGCCTCCCCATATCACACCGGTCACGATGACTCACGATTGCCAGGTTGGGATGGAAACACTGGTTCCCCTCTTGGCCTCCGTTGACACCCTGGGGCAGGGGGTGCCTCGTTTCTGCTCGGCGGAGAGGGTTTTGGCTTCTCATGAAGTTTCTGCTCGTAGCACTCTGGCTTGGGGGTGCACGCATATCTCATTAGGGGCCTCCACTGTGTCGGGGCGCAGGGGTGGGGGGGGGAGTGGGGGCTTGTTACCCCAAGCAAGTCTGGAAGTCTAGGCTCACTACTCTGCCTTCTCTGACCCCACCCCAGTGGGGGTTGGGGGCTTCCTATTACTGGGTGCAGGTGGAAGTTCAGGTTCCTTGCTTGATCTTTGCGGGCATGGGTGGGGGTGGGGCTGAGGTTTTCCATGTGTTTGCCTGGAGTGGGGCGGCTCTCGTCTGGAAGTTTTTCTGTCTTGCTAGGCTGCCCCATGTCTGGTTCTTTAGCTGGAGAAAGAGGGCTTTTCTTGAGATCTCGGATCACCAGCTTCTCCAGCACCTTCTCCGGAGTCCACGAGGGAGCAAACCATCACGTTATTCCTCACAGCCCGAGGTTCCTAGCTGCTCTGTCTTCTTCTCTCTACCTTTCAGAGTCTTAGACTGTTTTCTGCACAATTTCCAGGGGTTCTGGCTGCACTTAGAGGGACGACCAGGGAAAAGTGTTTCCGCTGGTTTTTTCCCTTCTTGCGCCTCGCCGTTGGCAATAATTGCGTGTCTTTCGTGGCTTCAGCTTTTCAGGAAGGATTCGTGCGCGGCACTATCTTCTTTCGGGTCACCCGGGCCCTGGGTTCCAGGAATTCTATTTCCTTATTTTCTCATTATCCTTAGGGCTGCCAGTGGCTTTCTTCCACTGTGGTTTGGGTCACTTCGCACTGCTCGGCCTCCATTTCTTCTCCCTCCTAAGTAACCGATTCTATTTGTTTTTCAGATTAGGATGGTTTCATTTTTCTGCCTGGATCCTGATTTACACAAAAGGTATGAACATTCATATTTTACTTTGCTAGTTATTGCCAAGTCCTCCCCCCCCCCCCCGGCAAAATGTCCCTGTTCAGTTAGACTGAGAGGGGTATCTGCTTATCCTCAGGCCTGCAAATGTTGCCTGGCCGATCTGATCGGCGAGAAAAAGGATATTTAATTGTCATTTTCATTTTCCTAATTAAAGATCAAATTCTCATCTTTTCATGTTTGTTGCCTACTTGCATTTCTCTTCAGTAAACCGTCCATTCATATCTGCTATCAATTTTCTTATTGAATTACTTTTTGTATTTTTCCTATTGCTTTATAGGAGCATGTTAAATTAATCCTTTGTTATGTATAAGCCAGCCATCTCCTCCTCGTCCTTGTTTATGCGATCCTTTGTTGTGCAGAAGCTATAAATTTGGATCTATTCAATTGTGAGAGAAACCTAACCCTAACAAAAGTAGCAAATCAACTGTATTGGATCATGTAACTGACCAACTCAGAGACAGGGCTTCAGGTGCCGGCGGATCCGGCAGCTTAAACAGGGGCCTGAAGATACTGTTTCAGCTTTGCTTTTTTTTCATAATAGTGTCATTCCCGGCCTCAATAGCGTAGCAACATGGCTCATCGTAGCTTCATTTATAAGAATGATTATAAGAATAAGATAAGAATGATTTATAAGAATTCATTTATAAGAGTGAATGTAAATAACACAATCACGTTTAAAAGTGACTTAAATACAGTTATTTTTTCTTTTCTGAATGTAGTTGGCTCTGAGATTGATTCAGTAACTGAATTACATTCAGTAAAACGTAAGGGCTCAGGGTAACCTTTTTTTTTTTTTGTCGTGAAAAAATGGCTACCATATTTCTAAGCACTGTGTACCGAAACAACAGCGTGCAATGAAGTAGGCAAGGAAGCGTCTTGTCTGGCACATCTCTCCGCGTCCTCAAATCTTTCCCAGGACCACCCCTTCCCTGCCCACGCCCCCCAACAGGTGTTTCCTCAGATTCCATTGGCTAGAGCTGGTCACGTGCCCAAGATTCAATGCAGAGGACGATGGGAGAGCAAGTAACTGGCCCTTTCTAATCTGGCAGCTGCCCTGTGTTGGCAGGAATAAGGGCTGGGGGAGCAGTGGGGTTGACATCCAGTGGCACCTGCCCCCAAGGGCATCTCTCAGTCACTCCTGCTCCAGAGATGGGCTTCACTCTGCTCGGACCAACTTTGGTCCCATGAATCACTTCCGGGTCTGAGGGATTCGCCAGCTGATTGGCCAGGCCAGGTCACACGCTCCACCCGTAGCCCCAGACAGGGAGCTCATCTTGAACCCTGTAAGTAGAGAGGGGGAGAGTGACTGTTTATCGGGGTATGGTTACCGGAAGATGGTGGGGGAGGGCAAACGTGTGCTGAAAACTCAAAACAGGAGGTTTATACTAAAGAAGCCGCCTGAACACGTAATAATCCTTATTGGTGGGAATGTCTGTTCTTGCGGTGAAATTTCTGGCTAAACAGACGCGAGTTTTCTTGCCATTCTCTCAAACCTGGAGCAGCTCGTGGTGAAAGAGACTTGTTAAGGAGCTGTTTCTCTCTTTGTCTCTTTGCCCATGCCTCCCCATCCCCCAGCCAGGCCTGTAATCTTCCCTACTGCTCTCCCCCTTGGAAATTAATTATCTTTTAAGTGGGAATCCAGGGAGTCCTTGCCTCCAGGTCGTATTGGCCAAGCTGAGTGCCCCGTAAACAGCACAGGTATCTTTAAAAACTTGCTTTCTAGCTTTGGGAGGTACGGGTGTCATTGCAAAGGTTCGTGATGATTTATGAAGTTTCTGTTCAAATTTCCATTTCTACCATCCTGAATGAAAGCCAGCCAAGCTCGCCTTAACTCTCCCCATGTACCCATTACCAGCTTGTGCAGAATCTGAGCTGCACAAAGGCTCAAAATTACTATGTTCTAGCATAGACTCAGCCCAGAAGCAATTTGAATGTCCGTGGCTTTAAAATGGCTTGGCAGTCAGTCTACAACATGTCCTGTGGCCCTAAAGGGGCCTGCATACGTTAGTGGTGATTAATTGATTTGCTGATGGAGCTAGGAAACCTTTGTGACCAAATTGAGAGAACAGCTCAGACCTGAGCAATCAAACCGGCCATTAAGAATCCTGCCCAGTCCCCAGGCCTGCTGCTCCTCAGGGTTCTTGGGGAGAAAAATGAAAGGGAAGGAGGTTTAGCCGAAAATGCAGGGGACGTGCAATCAGGCTGGACAAAGGTTGGCGAGGTTGGGGACTGTTCATTGCACCGGTGGTCTGTGACTTCCCCTAACCCCCTCCTGGGTTAAATACAGGGGAGCAAACTGCAAAGTGGCCTTGGGGCTCAGAGACCAGGAGACAGGCGAGGTGCCTGTCCTGCCATCTCCTGCCGCCGCAGATGTAAGGGCCACAGAGACGTGTGTGGTCGGGGCAAATACGGAGGAAAGACCCTCTGAGTTCCTCTCTTCTCGGGGAGACGTCTGGTGTCTGTGAGTTCCTTCAGGCCGGGTCTGAGAAGTCCCCGTCCCCAGGCCAGCCACTCACTGCGACTGTCTCATTCCACAGCAGTGTCACGGGGAGAGTGGATGGCAATTATCGGAGCTTTGTATTAAACGTGGAGTGATGGTTTCATAAGTGGTATTGTGTATTTAACCGCAGGCATTTTGGGTGTTTTAAATGAAATTTTATGTAGCAGAGAGTTCACCTTTACTCTTAAAAGTGACAGCCCAATTTTGTGGAATGCATCCTTTGTTTAAAAATCTGCATTTGAGAAACACCAGAGGCGCTGTTTGCTTTACGGAAAACGTCAGGACACACGCCATTTTCCTATTACTGCCCTAACAACTAACTGTGAACGCGGTGACTTAAAACATAAAGTTATTCTCCTCTGTGCAGGTCAGGAATGTAAGATGGGTTGGGAGGGCTGCTGGAGGGGAGAATCCGTTTCCTTCCCTTTTCTGGCTTCCAGAAGCCACCTGGGCTCCTTAGCTCGTGGCCCCTCCGCCATGTTCGTGCCCAGCAGCGTGGCATCTTCCCATCTCTCTCCGTTTCTGAGGTCACATGACCTCCTCCTGGCTCTGAGTCTCCCGCCCTCTTCTAAGGACCCTCGCGATGACCCTGGGCCCACCTGAGTGGTCCAGGTTAGTCCTCCAGTCTCAAGACCTTTAAGTTGATCACATGTACAAAGTCCCTTTACCATGTAAGGTAGCATATTCACAGATTCTGGGGATTAGGATGTGGACGGCTTTGGGGGGCTGTTACTCAGTTGACCACAGGAGAATCTGCATCAAAGACAGACAAGATGCTTCCCCAACAACAAACAGCTCCCAAATCCCACGGCTTAACTAGGCAGAAAAGCTTCCCATCAGTGACGTTCCACTCCTTCACCCTGGGAAGAGGTCAGCTGGGGCCCCCGCCAAGGGCCACACAGCTGGGGTGGAGGCAGCTGGACTTCAGCCCGAGTCCTGGGCCCGACTCCACGGCCGTGACTTTCCCCAAACACGCGGCCCTCCCGCTCCCCGCCCCCGTGTTATTCCGTCACTCTAAAAAAATAAATAACAGGCTCCGGCTGAGCTAGTTGGACGCCCTCCGCTCTATTTACTTTCCAGCATCTGCTTCATAAACCGTTGGACGTCCGTGTTCATTTTCCTTATTGCTGTTAACCTCGCCTTCCAATTATGCAGAATGTTCAGGCGCAGCGGCCCCCCTATTCCAGGGGCCCCGTCTCTGGCTGACATTTGCTGCTGTGTATCTTGGCCTTGACCGACAAAGGCGGCGACTTGTCACGTTGGTCTCATTTTCTTCAAAGTGCAAACGACTCCATGACCAGACGGGTGTCTGGGGGGCCCCGGGGCTCCGGGGGCTGCCGAGCAGGTAAAGAAACACTTCTACAAAAAATGCCAAGGCCGATGAAACCGTGTTTATTTGGTTTCTTCAAAAAACATGAAGGTTGGGAGGGACTAGAGAAAAAGGTTGCCACTGTGTGGTTTCGGCTTTTTCTTTCTATGGACAATTTCAAGTTCATGTGGCCCATTTCACTTGGCATTTGAGGCTCCCGTGAATGCTCTGTGTTGCCGGGTTTCCCAGTTAAACCCCGAATCACTCATTCATTCAAGACGTAGTGGTGATGTGTCTGTTATGTTCCAGGCACTGTTCTAGGCTCGATGTATAAAGCGGAAGATCGGTAGAAGTCTTGACATTAGGGAGCTCACCTTCTGGTCAAGGGCAATTGATAAAAAGATGACATTATCTGAAACAAATCAAGCTGGTGTTAGGAAGGAAAGTGTGGCAGGGAATGGTGGCTTTGGGGTCCTCAGAGGACGCTGACATGGAACAGAGACCTGAAAGCCAAGAGGGAGAGAGAGACAGGCCAACATCTGGAGAGAGAGTGTATTCCAGGCAGTGGGAACAGCAAGTGCAAAGGGCCTGGGGCAGGAGCATGTCTGGCAGGTTTGAGCAGCAGAGCGTGACCAGTGTGGCCGCAGCAGAGGGAAGGAGGGAGACAGGTGTCCAGAAAAGGCCAGAAAGGTGAGGAGACCGGACCACCCTGGGCCTCCTTGGCCAATGTGAGGCTTTGGATCCTCACATTTTATCCGAATGAAGTGGGGGAGATTTTAAGGGTGATCTGACTCATACTTTAAAGGACCATTCTGACCATTTTGTTAAGAATAGACTGGAGCAGGGGGCACATGCAGACGCAAGAGACCCGTGTGGAGAGCGTCTTAATAGCAGCTTGAAACAAGGTGGTAGCAGTGGAAGGGGAATATTTTTTTTTAAGGTGGAACCAATAGTTTCTATAAAATAGACTGGACGTGGGGCGCCCGGGTGGCCCAGTCGGTTAAGCGTCTGACTTCAACCCAGGTCACGATCCCACGCTTCGTGGGTTCGAGCCCCGCATCGGGCTCTGTGCTGACGGCTTGGAGCCTGGAGCCTGCTTTGGACTCTGTCTCCCTCTCTCTGCCCCTCCCCCACTGAGCACTCCTCTCTCTCTCTCTCTCTCTGTCTGTCAAACATAAATAAGACATTTTTTAAAAATTAAAAAAAAACAACATGAAAAAGAATATGAGATCTCCTTTAACCTCATCTGAATGTTTTCAGCTATTGGATCTTGGAAAAACAAGCAAACAAACAGGAGAATCGGCGACAGTGACTTGGAAAAAGGACACAAAGAGGCCAGGAACTGGCTTTCTAAGAGACTTCAACTTGAATTAGATGTGAGACAGATGAGTGGCATCAGGCTGTTATGCAGCAGAAAGAATTGCAGTGTCAGGCAGAGCGATAAAGGTGCGGAAATCGAGCAGAAACACGTGTTCTGCAGATATTAGCTGTTAGGTATGCGCTTTCTCTTGTCGACATGCTCGGTATGAAATCCAATATTATCCCAGGGAAGGGAGACAAGGCCACTAAGTGTCAGATGGCGAGGCGTATGACACTTCGTCAAGTCCCCTCGTAACTTGACACACAGCTTGTGCCGCTCGGGAAGGCGAGGGAAATCGTACCTCCGTTCTCCCTCACGTGGCGACTTTGGGAAGAGATGCCGGCACCGGGGTCCTGCCACGGTGTGTGTGGCCGCTCAGTCCCCAGCACGATGCTCCGTGTGTCTTCCCCAAACAGAAACAAAAATAAAAAACAGAAACAGAGACAAAACTGCTACAACGAACAAGACCAGGAAGGCAAGCGGGACTCCGGCCCTCCCAGGTCCCCACCCTGAGGTGGCCCCAGCGGGGGGACTGGGTCACGCATGCCACCCTCTGTCCTTGCTGCCTCGGGAACGTCGTGCGGCTCAGGTCCAGCAGGACCGGGACCGTTCCGTCCGCCCCAAGTGTGACCAGTGACACCAGGTGGGGCTGCTTGGCATGTGACCGCCTAGGTGTCTTTAATCTCGATGGTTTGGGTCATAACGAATTGGGTTGAAACGCCATTTCTCATGTACCCGATGGGCAAAAATGCGAAAAGCTGACGGTATTTCCATGTTGATGGAGCCAGGAAAACAGTGTGGAAACAGGCATCCCCAGCATGGCTGGTGGGGGTGAAACCACGCTACCCCCTTGGAGGACGTTCTGGCAATACCTAAAAAACACTGAGAAATGCAAGTACTTTTTGAGCCAGCAAATCCCACTCCTGGGAATCTCTGCTGCAGGAATTTGTGTACAAATACGTCTGATCAAGGTCACACGTGCACATCACAATGCTGTTTGTGAGGACCAAAAAAATGCAACGACTCTGCGTGTCTCTATGGGACACCAGACCCCAAAACATAAACGAGCAAGGACCGTGAAACCTCTCCACACTGAAATATTATGGAATGGTTCAGACAAAAGTGTGGGATTATGGGGTAACTATTGCCAAATGTACGCGATAAAAAAGCAGGACGACCGGCAGCATGAACAGAAGGGCACTCCTGTGTGTGAAGGGCGCCGATGTGAGGTTGTGTGTGCTCATATTTCTGTGTCTGCAAGAAAAAGCCCTGAAGGATCTATTGAAAATCAAGAACGTGGATTTGTGTGGGGGGAGCAGTGTTCTCCTAACGGAAGCGAGCCCGTTAAATGCACATCTTTTTGTTGTTTTGAGGTTTAAGTCGTCCGCAGGCACGGTCTAAAAACAACTTAGGAAGATGGTTTATGAACAGGCCCTTGCTGTTTTGTAGTCAAGGGTAGTGTTCGGACCCAAAACGTAGCAGGGGTCAGTAGAGAGCAGGGCAGGGGGTCCCCCTTGCGTGTCTGTAAATCAGGAAGCGAAGGATGACCCTGCTCTCCCGAACCTCCAAGTGGTGCCCACTGCTGACCCGCCCTGGGATCAGTTGGGAATGAATCGCAACGGGCACCGGGTTTCACTCTGTCCAGGCAATAATTCCCTGGAATTATATACTTCATTGAAGGCTCTGAGGAGGCAAATCACGCGGGTGTTTCAATTACAGAAGGGAGGTCACCGGTCACAGCCGGGTGACCCACCCCGCATCGGGAGCAGGTTCCGATCCGATGGAGGTGGGTGTGGTAGAGGGGGGCGCTGAACTTCCTGTTCCGTCCTCATGGTCTCCTTGACCCACAGTTGGGAGGTCTCCACCTCTAAGGCTCAGGGGCTGAAACTAATCGTAGACAGACAGGAAGTAGCTCAAATATGAAGCCACAGATGGCCTGCCATTTTTACCTGAAGTGCTGGAATTTTCTGGAAAATGCCGGAGGAAGGGAAGAGGTCAAGTCGGCTGGCTCAGCCATTCATCATCTCTGGGTGTGACTGAACAGAGGCAAGCCCCGAAAATGTGAGCACCCTTCAAAGGGGCAGGGGAGCAGGAGGGCTTTACCTGCAGCCCTCCCCCCACCCCCCCACTCTTGCGCTGCAATTGTGGTTTTAGGTATTTGTGTTTCTTCCTACGACAGTGAGCGCCCGGAGGAGGGTGTGTCCCAGTGCCTTGCTCCTCCGGGAACCCCGCGTGTCAGGCGCTGGGTACTGGGGACGGGCAGATGTCCGGGTGTGTTCGGGGACATCTGGCGTGTGTCTGTCGGCCCCCTTCACCGTTCCCAGTAGCCTCTTTCACTGTCCAGAGTGACCCAGTTTAAGCAACGACTTATTTTGCCAACCTGCCAGTAAGTCACAGAACTGCCCCCCCCCGCCCCCCCCGGGGTAACCCAAGCAGAGGAAATTATTGCGAGGATCTGGAGTGGCTCTATCAAGAAGGAGATTTGTCGTCTCACACAACTGGGAAGTCAGTCAAGAGCTGGCCCGGGACAGCCCTGATTCATGCCTGCTAATTAACCCTTGTAACCATTATTAATAGGGCTCCATTTAGTTCTGCGAGTGTCTGGGGTTGGGCAGCAACTTGTTTTGTCATCTTACATGGCTGTCAAGTATGGCTAGGCTCAGCGTCCAGATAAAGTCATCAGGATGTCTTGGTGTCGGTTCAGCCTCAGGGACCCGTTGGGGACAGGGTGGCCTTGGTGCCCGGATCCTCACATCCACCGAGATTCCCAAGCACAGGGGGAGGGGGATGCAGTCCAGTAGCTTCCACAGAAGATCTGGGATCGATGCTGATGGAATCCTCTTCGGGTTTGCTCCTGGATGATCCCGTCTGAATAACTGGGAGAAATGCAGTCTCAGAGATGTGTGGCTCAGAAAGATTTAGGTAGAGGGGCAGGCAGCTCACACCCCAGGGTATGTCCTGAAATACCCATAGAATTTTCTAAGACGGAACAAGGCTCCCGTGTGCCTCGACACCTGGCAACTTCTGTAAACTTTTGCCCTATCGCATAAGCAAATCTCAACTATTAATTATTTAATTATTCTTAAACTTCCTTCCTGATCTGGATCTCGTGAGTCTATGAAACTCCGTGACCAATGCAAACAGTTGAGGGTGATCGGAGGGCTGGCTTATATCAGTCTTCGACAAATAACAGTGAAATCTCCAGGGCTTAGCACAGATGACAACAGGCATCTCAGCAGGGGTAGCAAATTAAAATACATATCTATGCAAGAACATGATGATCGGGAAGTCGCTTCTTAGACGAGCTCTCCAGTTACTGACTTCATGAGAGGATTTGTTAGCATGGGGAAATGAAAATGATACATTATAATTTGACATTTTCCACGCAAATGGAAAAGTAGCAGAGATATCTGTCATTTCAGTTCAAAAAAGAGCCCACCTGGAAGGAGGAGGATTATGCACACTGTCACAGTGGGAGGTAGTCCGTTATGGGTGGTTGAAAAAGAGGGATGAAGGTTCCTGAGGCTTGCTTTAGATACAAATTACAGAGACCACCCCCACTTCCCCACCAAGCACAACGGCTTGGGGGTTTATTTTACCTCATGTAAACAAGTCTAGTGGTATGCAGTCCATAGATGGTATGACGGCTCCATGATAACATCAGAACCCTAGGCTCTTTCCGGCTTTCTACTCCTCTGCCTTTATTGTGAGCCCTGTCTTATGGTCTCAAGATGGCTGCCAGAGCTCCAGCCCACACGACCAGATTTCAGAAGACAGACAATAGCAAAGAGCACTCGTCTACTGAGCCAGCTCCTTTTAAAGATTTTCCCTGATAGTACCATCCAGTGGCTTAGATTTAGTAACTATTGGCTAGATCTATGTACCATCCCGGGATAAGATAGAGACTGGTAAATGTTTTTCACTGGGAATCCAGCTTCTTGAAATAAAAATAAAGGTTCAGTTAAGGGGCGCCTGGGTGACTCAGTCGGTTGAGCGTCCGACTTGGGCTCAGGTCATGATCTTGCAGTTTGTGAGTTCGAGCCCCTCGTCGGGCTCTGTGCTGACAGCTTGGAGCTTGGAGAGCCTGCTTCGGATTCTGTGTCTCCCTCTCTCTGCCACTCCCCCACTCATTCTCACGCTCTGTCTCTCTCTCTCTCTCAAAAATAAACATTAAAAAATTTTTTTTAAAATAAGGGTTCAGTTAAAAAGGAGAAGGAAAGAAGGAATATCACATAGACCTGACATAAACCAATCATGCCTCTTAACACACAATTTTTTTTTTTAATTAGACTGTGCTTTTGATGTTTTCCTCTCCCTCCCTTTTTCCTTTGTCTTTTGTAACCTCCCATCTTCCATTAAAAGAAAACAAGCAGCAGAATGAGGCCATGTCTTACTTTTATTACCTTTTTTTTCCCCTTCCTGGAATGTATAAAATGAGATGTGGATTACAGAGACCCATGATCTTGTCCTCAAGAGACACAGTAAAGCAATCATAAATACTACGGAAGAACTTAACTAAAGAATTTGCTCTGGGATGGAAAACTCTCTATTATAAATCAAATACCTTCTTCCCCTCTCCCCCAATGTTTGAAATGTGACTACTTTACATGTATATTTAACTATATAAATAAGTGTTTTTAGTCACCTGGATTGAACCAAACACCCAAATGAGCTGCGCTCATTGACTGCAATGCCAATCACAGAATCAAAACTAATGTTAAACTTTATTTCCTTAAAAAAAACCCCCAGCATCCAGCTTATTAAGGAACTATATATGTATATATTCTTTAAAGATTCAACTGTAACAAAACAAGCTCATTCAAATATTCTTGAAAGATCTCTTTGTCCAGGTTTATTTCTGAGTCCGGTAGCCCAAGCTAAACCAAACACATCTTAAAATTTAAGCCACTATTAAGTCATGGTATTTCAAAAAATAGAGCCACGCCTGACTGAAATGCCTGAGGCTTAGATGTAAGTGTCACAACACTCCAGCCATCCAGCCTGCACTTGCCACATCTTGTGATGTCTGAGCTTGGAGACCTGAGCCAGGCCAACTTGATAATGGGCCAGCTGTGCCTCCATCAGTCTCTGTAGAGCAAGTGGAAGTCTAGAGGAAGCATTTGCATTTTGGAGAGTGAGGCATGAATCTTAGGATCTGGGGTAGCAGAGATTAGCATAATGGGCTAAATGGAATTCAATGGAATAGTCTAGACACAGTAGTTTCCCGTGGAAAAAATATGATAAAACCTTTTATGAAGACCCATGGTTCATCCCATGAGTGATGGAGACTCTGCTAGAGGTAATAGAGACATTACATCCCAGAACTATTAGGCGTTGTGTACAGATGGATGGATAATGGAATGTGGATGAAAAGTGGATGGATGGACGGATGGACGGATGGACGGATGGACAGAGAGACAGGTGCACGCATTTTCTCTGTCTTGTTCTACGTTTGGCACGTGGTGGGGGAAGGGAGTCAATAACGACTGTGGAACGAATAAACACACGGATGAAGGAGAATGTTTCTGGTCTTTCCCATCCTATAAAAGCAGAATAGTGAGAGGGAGGAGACTCAGGCTCTTGAATCAGATGGCCTGGACTTAAATCCTGGCTTCGTCCTGAGTTGCTGTGTGACCTTAATTTCAGGTCACTGGACATCCCTGAGCCTCACCATTCTCATCTGTGTAACGGAAAGTGCATTGTCATTGTCACTGCTGTTGTCATGTCACCATCACCACCACCATCATCACCGTGTGAGAATGAATATGATAATGCACACCAGGTGCTTAGCAGAGAGCCAGGCACACACAGCAAGTCGTTCAAGAAAGGCTACTCTTAGTCTGAGCCATATGAAATCGCTGTTATACTTATGATGACATCCTAAGCTTCCTTAAGAGAAAGGAAAATACTGCGCCCACTACCATTATGACTGCTGCTACTAATTTTAATAGTAATAGCACCTATTGAGTGGTCCATATGTGGCAGAAACTCTTCTAGGCACTTCTCCATATTAGTTGACTTTATCCTCATGATAACACTGTGAAGTAGGTGCTGTTACCATCCCCCTTGGGCAGATGAGGAAACCGAAGCATAGAAAGGACACATCACTTGCCCAGGTCACCTGGCTGGGAAGTAGAGGAACTTCAATTCCAATCCCAAGACCCTGGCTACCAATAGCGGTTACCAAGTCCTTCCTATTTATTTGTAGGCATAGCTCAGCTGTCTGATTTGCATGCAGGCAATACACAGTCAATGAGAGGACTGTGTGTCTTCACGACCCCATGGGTGTCTGGACGGAAGAGAAGGTCCTTTCCTTTTGTAAGTGTGATTCAGTCACTTCTTCGATTCAGGGTGGCCTCGGCTCGAGGCTGAATTTTCTGATGTTCATGCTCATAGCTGGAAGGCAGTGCCCAAAGACCGCTTCAAACGTGAGAAAGGGTTGCATTCTAGAATTGTATCCTCATCTGTATTTTTTTGTTCTATTTTATTAAAAAAATTTGTTTTAATATTTATTTTTGAGTGAGAGAGACAGAGTGTGAGTGGTGGAGAGGCAGGGAGAGAGAGAGAGAGAATCTGAAACAGGCTCTAGGCTCTGAGCCGTCAGCACAGAGCCCGACACAGGGCTCGAACCCACGGACCCTGAGATCATGACCCGAGCCAAAGCAGGACGCTTAACCGACTGAGCCACCCAGGCGCCCCTTCCTCATCTTTATTGTCATCTGTCATTGATCTTTCACCAACTTTCTGCTCCGCTTAGCGTCTCTGAGGTTCTTCTGAAGGAGAAATTAAGTGTGTGAATGTGTGGCCAGGAGCCGTAAGGCCTATAGAGAGTCTCAGTCAACACCCTCTCATAAAAACCCAACTCAGAAAAAGGAAGTTAATCGCCTTTGTCACTGATGGGGTCAGAGCCATGTGGGTGTAATAGATTGGATAATTTATCCCAAACACTTTCTTCTGTCATGTGGCCTCTGGAGGCCTCCTTAGGAGTGAGCAGAGCAATATCCTTATCCCCCAGACTTTGTTCTTGGCCACGTAACTTGCTTGGCCAACGGGATATGAGTGGGTGTGACGTGAGAAGAGCCTTTAAACGCATTCCCATGGCGTGCTTAGGCAGCTGCCCTTTTGGTACGGGCACGAGAAGGGCAGGGTCCAAGCATCCTATGGGCCTGGGATGGTGACTTGTGGACTGAACCTGACCTGAAGTCTGATGCAGAGATGCACCTTTTGACCTGAAGACCTATGAGTGAGGAGATTACACATTAGCTTTTATGGCCCAGCCCATTCCAAGATGGTTTGTTATACAGCTCTGTTGGGTTATATGTCCTTCTCTGAACCAGTCACTAAGGCTGGACAGAATGAAATAGGTTTCTAAACTAATCCCATAACCACTCATTCTTGGAGCTGAGGGTAGAATCCATGCTTTCTGGTGTGGGCTGGGAATGAATCCCCAGGAAAAGAAAAAAAAGACACTATCTTATTAAAAGTCATGTGAGTGAATGCTGGCGGGCGAAAGCAACGCTTGCCCGCTGCACAGAGCTGATGCCCATAATTCTAACGCTTTATACTTACAATTGTATGACCTTCTCACATCTTTTCACAGCTTACTTATTATGGAAACAAAAGCAAGCTGTGCTCCTTTGATTTTTAAGGTTGTGGTTAATGAGCAATTGTCCAGTCTCTTGTGTGGTGCTTTTTCTCTTACCTTCTCCTTTGTATTTTTTAAAAGATCAAAATAAAAAAATATACATCACAATGTGTATGACAGCAATTATTTAGCTCAAATAACTCCCACATAGCACCAAGCACCTAAGTCCTACAGGCTTATTCCTCATGTCATTCCATTTGAAATATGGACCTTGAAAGGTGAGCCCTTGGCTTTTTTCAACTTTAGATCTCCATTGACAGAACCATTAAAGTGTCTGTTCCCAACGACAGAGCTTTTAAATGCTCCTTTCCTTTTCATTATGTGCACCTTTGGGGGCAGCGATTTCGGTTCGCTGAAGTCAGCTGCCATCTTGTCTAAAACAAGTCTGTGTTCTTGTTCAGAGGAACTGGAGGACCAGTATTAATTTGAGGGTAAGTTCAGGGGAAGTTGAAACCTTTTAATGTACCTACACACAGTATATTGGGGTTCTAGATGGTGGATTTACTAGTTAGGACAGGCGAGGTTATGTGGCAGAACAAATAACACCAAAATCTCCTTGGCTTAACACAGTAACAACTCATTCTCTGCATCTCAACAGGGCTGTTAGAGGGCTATGTTCATTATAATCTCCCAGGGATTATCTGGGCTGCCAGAGGTTCCACCATTTCTGGATGCCAGCATATTGAATATATGCTCCCACGATCACCAAGGCATGGCAAGACACGGTAGGGAATCCTATACCGAGTCTTTAAGGATTCTACCTGGAAACAACACGTCTCACTTCCTCTCAGATTTCATTGACCACACAAGATCATATGTCTGCACATACTGTTAAGGAGCGGGAAGTGTGACCCCCCTTGTGGGACTAGAAGAAGAGGAAAACCTTGAACAACCCCTGAGTGTTGGTGATGTCTACCCTAGCGCAGTATTTGGGGCAGAAAGAAAAAAAATTGACTTACAAACAACTTCACTAATGTGATGGTTTTCTCTTTGACACTTTGCATCTCAGAAAATTATTAGGGTTCTGAGGGGAAGGATTAAAGGCAAGTTTTATTTGAGGTTGGCTGTTTTTTTTGCACTCAATCTCTTATAGTCTTATTTTTGTCTGCATGAAGGCATTAGCATACATATTCTGGGCTCTGAGCCAAGATGAGTCATTTTGTCTGTTTCCTCGTCTCCATGGTGCCCCCGTCTTTGCCAGAATCAAACAGCCGTCCCAGTCAGGAACCGCGCCAGGGACCCTGAATCCCCCAAGTCTGGTGCCCGGTCACCCCTCCCGCTCTCTTGATGGAACCGACCTTCAACAGATGCCACCGGCAAGGCCAGGCGCCAGGAACAATGCCACTTGGAATCTGATAAGTGACACGTGGTGCCCTTCCCAGACCAGCTTTTCATCACTTTGGAAAAGGGATGGGCTTGGGACATCTCAATCTCCACTGAAACCCTCAGGCATGCCTTGGTTATGACCGGGTGGGATTATTGTCACACTCTGCTGCACGGACCCCACCCCCACCTCAGGCTACGTGAAGATTAGAGAGGGTGAAGAAGCAAAATGAAAATGTCAGATTTCTACTGGGGATTAGGAGGTGCTCAATCCTAGCCAAATACTTTCTCCTTAAAGAAAGGAAAAACATAAAAAAGAAAACCCAATCCAAACTCCCATCGTCTTCAACATTCCATAAAAACATGAGTTGGGGGGGGGGGGGGAAACACACACACAATTCAGCTAACAAGTGAGAAACACTTTGCATGAAATACCACATTTTAAAAAATGAGTCTGAGGCCAACAAAGCACAAGAATTTCTGTTCACAACCATGGTGTGAACAAGGGCTGTTTCCAGGAAAGAGATGCATCCTAAAATTGGGCAATAGACGAAAATAGTCTGCCATTTATTCACAATTTAATCTAACTATCCCAAACTTCGTCATATATTGGTGTGGTGGGCGGCTTCTAATACTGGCTCCCAATGGTCCCCACCTCCTGGTGTTATGTCCTTATGTAATTTCCTCCTCGAGTGTGGACTGGGCTTAATTACTTGCTCCCAACAAGTAGAATACAGCCAAAGTGATGGATGTCACTTCTGAAACTGGGGTGGAACAAAAGACTGTGACTTCCACCTTGCTCACACTCAAATCTTTTCTCTTGTTACCTGCTTGCTCTGAGGAAGCGAGCCAGCCACCAAGCTGTGAGCTCTCCTTCAGGAGGTCCCTGTGCTAAGGAACCAAGGGAGACCTCCAGCCAGCAGCCAGAAAAGAACTGAGGCCCTCAGATTAGTAACAGCCTGCGAGGAAAGAAATCTTGCCGACAACCACTTGAGAGTCAGCTCGGGAGCAGATTGTCCAGCCCCGGGCGAGCCTTCAGATGAGACCGCAGCCCCAGCTGACGTGTTGATTACAGCACGGCAAGAGCCTAGAGTCAGAGGACCCAGATTCCTGGCCCCCCAAAACTGTAGAGAATAGACTTGGGGTGACTTATTACGAGCAATAGACAACTAACACACAGGGCTAAACTGAGCGGGCATGTGACCCTGACCAGAACAATAATATCTGACTGAACTTTCCTGCTCAGTATGACAGTTTTGAAATTCAGGAGTCCCAGCTTAGACTGAAGCAGCCATTCTCAACATTTTTAGGTGTGAAGAATCTCTTCAAATGAAGTCTTCTAGAAAAATTCACTGTGTTAAACAGACCAAAGTGAGAGCTGTTCAGGCTGATCTGGGAATAGGGTGTCTAATTGAGACCCCTGCCCCACCTTATGGCCTCTGAGGACCCCCCTGTCAACTTTAAAGCCTCCATAAGAACCATGAGTCAGCTGGTTGGACATCTCCTTTCCAAGAATACTCAATGATAGGAGGGAACATTAGCTATTGACTGTGAGATAGAGCAATTCTGTCCCTGCACACCTCTCTGTCCAGTGTAGACTTATGTAAGCCCCCAGGAAAGACAGGGGGGATGAAAAGCTTGTGCAGCATCATTTAAAAATTTTTTAATGCTTTATTTTTGAGAGAGAGAGAGAGAGAGAGAGAGAGAGAGAGAGAGGAAGGGCAGAGAGACAGGGAGACACAGAATCCAAAGTAGGCTCCAAGCTCTGAGCTGTCAGCCCAGGGCTCTAAGTGGGGCTTGAACTCACAAACCAGAGGATCATGAACTGAGCTGATGTTGGATGCTTAACTGACTGAGCCACCCAGGTGCCCCACTCATGCAGCTGCGCCTCTCTCTGTGAGCGTCAGAGCCCCCCGCGTCCTCCTGCGCAGACCCAGGGGCCCCTGGAAGATCCCAGCACGGATGCGGCCGAAGTCCAGGTCCCCGTGGGGACACGGCTGTGCCCGCAGCCCCTTCCTGACTCCTGACCGATGGTCAACAGACGCATGACAATGGGACGGAGGGCTGCGGGGAGGAGGGCATCTTCTCTGCCCAAAGCACGGCAAAAACACCCACGGGATCCCGAGAGGCGGGGAGCAGGGGGGAGGCGGCTCCTGGGTGGAACGAGCTAGGGAGCTCACAGCCTGACGTTGTCTAAGGAAGACGTGCAGACTCGGGACAGAAATCGTTTCGGGGCAAAGCAGATGTGCTCTGGCCATGGCTGGGCACCTGTGGCTCCCTTCCTTCCTTCCTTCCTTCCTTCCTTCCTTTTTTCTTTCTTTCTTCCCTCCTTCCCTCCCTCCCTCTCCTTTTTCTTCCTTCCTTCCTCCTTTCTTTCTTTCTTTCTTTCTTTCTTTTGTTCGTTCGTTCTTTCTTTCTTTCTTTTTCTTTTTCTTTCTTCCTGCCTCTCTCTTTTTTCTTCCTTCCTTCCTTTCTTTCTCTTTCTTTTTTTTTTTCTTCCCTCCTTCCCTCCATCCCTCTCTTTCTCCTTTTTCTTCCTTCCTTCCCTCCTTCTTTTCTTCTTTCTTTCTTTCTTTCTTTCTTTCTTCCCTCCTTCCCTCCCTCCCTCTCCTTTTTCTTCCTTCCTTCCTCCTTTCTCTCTCTCTCTCTTTCTTTCCTTCTTTCTCTTTCTTTCTTCCTGTCTCTCTCTTTTTTCTTCCTTCCTTTCTTTCTTTCTCTTTCTTTTTTCTTTCTTTCTACCATCCTTCCCTCCATCCCTCTCTTGCTCCTTTTTCTTCCTTCCTTCCCTCCTTCCTTTCTTCTTTCTTTCTTTCTTTCTTTCTTCCCTCCTTCCCTCCCTCCCTCCCTCTCTCCTTTTCTTTCCTTCCTTCCTTCCTCCCTCCCTCCCCCTCCCTTCCTTTGTTTCTTTTTTGTCTCTCTCCCTCTCTGAATTTGGTCTTCACTATGCTAATGCTTACCTTTCCCACATCAATTGCATTTGCACCCAGTCTCACGGGGCCAGTTTGCTTTCACCTCGTGTGTACGCCATGCCACGGCCTCCAGCTGATGCACATCCAGGCTGGCTTCCAGGCTCTCACTAGCACAGACAAGGTTCCAGTGAATGTTCTGGAGCCTGGATTCTTGTGCATGTGCCCAAGACAGGCTCTAAGGTATACACGGATGAGGGGAAAGAGGGTCTACTTTTCCAGCTATGCCTGTGCAAAGCAAGAAGGGTTAGAGAATAGAGGTGGGGATCTGGAACAATTATGGTTTACATATTGATTTGTGTGTGTGTGTGTGTGTGTGTGTGTGTGTGTGTGTGTTTGCAGGCCAGAATCTACGGCCTGACTCCTTCACC
Organism: Panthera leo; assembly: GCF_018350215.1. Taxonomy (NCBI): domain Eukaryota; kingdom Metazoa; phylum Chordata; class Mammalia; order Carnivora; family Felidae; genus Panthera; species Panthera leo. Next base: position 13,073,868 of record NC_056681.1, read on the forward strand.
AGTTTTTGATAATAGCACCTTGATTTTATTTTGGGGAATTACTCTCTGCTCCAATTAGGTGCCACACCTTGGTGGGTCCGTGGAGCAAGATGGCCTTTCTCTCTCCCACCCTGGCCAGAGGGCCCTCGTTCCATCTTAGCTAAAAATACCAAGCGCCCTCGCACTATGTGATTTTGGACCCATGGAGGAGTGACACACATTCTCGCAGGGGCTGGAACCCACTGCAGCGCCCTGGAAAAAAATCGCCCATCAGTTACTTCTGCCTAGAAACCCAGAGCTGGCTTGGTTTTTACCCTTTTCAGAAATGCCTCCTTCCAGCCTGTGAACCTTCCATAACTTTGTTTTCTTTAGTTTGGCGATAGCTGGCTGCTGTCGCTTGTAACCCCAAGTCCCCAACTACACGGCCGCTTGTGGAGGGTGGACTGAGGGGGCAGGCGGAGAAAAGAAATTTCCTGGCACGAGAGGCGGGTGCCACACACCTGGCCTCTCTACCTCCCACGTTGCTTTCCCCGTGTTGGAAACCTCACCCCTCTACTTTATTGTTTGGAAATCCACACTCCCATTTTTGATCTTGGTCAGTATGCTACCTGAAAACTTTTTATTCCCTTCCACGGCCTAAACGTCTGCCCTGTGTCCCAACAGTAGAGGATTTCTCTTTCCATGGTCACAGGTGCGGATCTGAGAAGTCAACCTGGCAAATAGTTTCATGACTTCACCTTCAGACAGGGGGACAGCGAACCTGTTTCTATGCATCCTACTTCAGCTTATAAATGTCGTTAATGAATATGATTTTTATAATGTACATTATTATTATGTTTTGGCTTCCCAGAACCCCTTGTACCACCTTTTAGTAACCAAACCCCAGTTTTCTCGGGAAATCATTCTTCACTATCACCCAAAGGGCTTGACCAGCCCTCGGGGTCAGACGGATTAAAATCATCAGGGTTATCAGGGTTTTCGTTTTCTGGCAACTGTGATTGGTCCAGGGACAGGCACGTGACCTGGACCAATGAGCTGCAACAAAGCTATTTTAGTGGCTTCTGCGAGTGCGGCAGTCTCTTGCCTGTCCTGTAGCAACGACAGGACATTTTAAGAATGGACCTGAGAGGGGAAGGAGGGGCCCCGAGACCACGCACTGGTCAGGACCTGGTGACGTCACCTAGAACTCTGGATCCAGCTGTGCCTGAGACTAACTACTCCTCGCACTTCGTCGTTATCTGACGTCATACATTGATTTAAAGCTATTTAACCCAGTTTGTTGTTGTTGTTGTTGTATGCAACCAAGAGTCCTGACTGATAAAATCTCTGAGTTATAAGGTGTTTGCGTTTAAAAGGGGGTGCTCCGTGTGTCAGCCTAGAAGGAGCAGCGATGATAGGACCGCCGACACATGGCAGTCCAGGGAGGAAGACGATGGTTTGTGGAGGCTCTCGGATGTCATGCAGGAAAGCTGGTGACTCTCAGTGTCTAAACGCAGCTGGGTCTGCGAGCGGAGTCATCGAGTTCTCCATTGTCTCCCTTCATTCCTCCAGAAGGTGTCCTTCTGTCCCTTTAAGATAGAGTACTCAAGTAGCCTTGTGTGGTTTCAATTAGGCCTCCAGTTAAGAAATGGAGAGTAAAAATTAAAGCCAGAGTCACTGGAATGTGATGATGCATCCTCTTAGGAATTTTCCTGGAGAAGCTGACCTCATTTAGGACTTTGATGCTGGAATGGGGGCTCTGGTATCACTCAGAGTGTGAGAATGCTGGACCCCCGCTCTGCTAAGGCCTCAGACAAATGTGGGAGACAAGCGTTCCTGAATTTCCAGGGCTAACGAAGCTCTTCCTCTGGTTTCCGTTAGCTGCACGTGGCGTTTCTCTTGTAAAGACCTTCCTGTGGACTTTCATATTTAAGTCAGTTTTTGATGGACACCCGGCTTGCTTATTGACCAGTGTCTCTGACCCTGGGTCCAAGCAGAAAGTGGAGTTAGGAGAAATGTCACAGAGGTTACGGCCGCCAGGGTTAGGACTGTGAGCACAGACCCAATGCTCAAAGGTCTTTGGCGGGCACAACACATCACGGTGGTAAACTCCCAGCTCCTTTCTGAAGTCACATGCCAAGCAGAGAACGCAAACCTGGCAGTTTGCAGAATTTGTTCCAAGAGGCGGTTGTAAAATTTAGACTTGGTAAAAGACTGGGTTTCTGTAAGCAAAGAAAAAAAATATGGGCACCAAAGTGAGGTGTGTGTATTAGAACTTTTCAAGTCACAGATTTAACAAGTTGTCAATGAAGCTTTAACTAGCGGTAAACGACTCTGTATTAGTTAGGATGGCCTAGCTCATGCTGCGGTAACAAAAGATCCCCAGATCTCAGTGGCTTAGAATAAGAGACAGCTAATTCTCATAAATGTCGTGTTTTCATCTCTGTTAGAGCAGGGCTTTCTGCACACAGTATTCATCCGGGTACTCAGGCTTCCTCCTGACACATGTTTCTGGAAAACCACCGTGGCAGGCAGATGATAATGTAGCTTAATGGACATTGGCTCAGAAAAGACACGTGCAGTGTCTACTCACGTGTCACAGGCAAAGCCGGTCACATGGCTGCACCAAACTTCAAGTATGCAGGGGAGTGCAGTACTATCCAGAAGGAGGAGGTTCTTATGTGTTTAGCAAATAGCACCGATAACTACCACAGCCCATATGTAGCTATGCCGGGACAAGTTGACTCTCCTCCAGCAAAGCTGGTGGGTGAGCCAAGACATCCTAGCTGGTGAGTAAGGCGGGCCCACCGCTCAGCACTTAGAACCCGTCTTCCCAACTACATGTGCTCAAATAAATAATAGTTGATTAAAATTCAGATTCTTGGTGAACAATGATCTCTGAGCAGAAATCCAACTTCCAGGCTGTTGTGACTTTGTTCCGTGAACATTTGTCGAGTAGAGTTTTGTCTAACAAAAGATCGCAAGGAGAAGTGAAATTGAGAGGTTCGTGGCCCGCAGGGAAGGTCCAGGCAGGGTGCAGGCAGGGAGAGCAAAGCAGGACTGGGGGTGCTTTGGGGTTTCCGGACTAAAGCTGGATTGGTCAGTTCAAACCAAAATGAGCAGGGGTTTTAGTAAGCTTCCCGCTGGGGGTGCAGCGGGGGTTGTGATTTGAGGGGTGCACAACAGGAAGGCTCTGGGAGGCAGAGTGCTTCTCACAGGACCGGTCGGGGAGTCATATCTGCTTGTGACTCTGAGGGCTGTTGCTGTCAGTTCAAGCCCCTTGCAGGCTACTTGGCCACACAAAATGGATGCCCAGGCAGCAATCTTAGGGAGTAGTTTATTGTTTATTGTTTATTCACTTACACAGTCTCTAACTGGGCTCATCAGATAGGTTCCCACAGATTGCTTTTATCGGGTTCCTTTTTATTTTGATTTTTCTATAATGAAACCTGGATCCTGGACATCATTTGAAAAATGAACTATTTTACAGAGGTGCTGGGGCGCATGCAAAAAAACTATATATACTGTATATATATATACATATATATATATGTATACTATACTGATATACTCTCTATATTACATAAGTATACTATACTAATATACTGTATGTAATGAGAAGGCCTCATTAGTAGAATAGTTGGAAACTAACTGACATCAAGAACCCCAGATACACGATCTTGAGTGCGAGGGCTGGAAGGGGCTTCTGCGACATTTGCGTATGACAGCACAGTCTTCCTGGGGATTCTTGGCATCACGGAGAAGTGCAGCAAAACTCTCAACACAGTCTTAGAAGTGCAGAAGTCTACAAGATTAATGGTCTCAGCCAGGAAATGGCTCTTTTGGAAAAAATGAAACCATGAAGTACAAATGCAACCAAGATTAATGAAAAGGATGAGACCACATTATGTGCCGAATGGAAAACTTGAAAAACGTTTTGTGGACCGGTTTCAGTGGGAAGGCAGCGTATGAAATAGCTGTGTTGTATGGGGGACCTCATCTAGGTCACCGAGTGACCTGCGAATGTGGGAGCTCCCAGAGGCCCCTGGAAGTCAGGATTCACTTGCCTGTTGAAAGATGAGTCTGTACAATCAAGTGGCTTGGGTGCTTGGGGGCAGCTAAAAGGAAACATGGTGGTGGGTGCTCTGCTCCTGTGGTCTCCAAAGTTATATATAACATATACAATAATATGTATATGTTGTAATACATATTATATGTGTATTACATGTTATATATAATAAGCTATATATAACATACACAACAATATGTATATGATGTAATACATATTATATGTGTATTATATGTGTGTATTATTATATATTATATATAATAAGTTACCTATAACATATATAATGTGTATATATTATACTACATATTATATGTGTGTATTATTGTATGTTATATATAATAAGTTTTATATGACATACCTAACAATATGTATATGTTGTAATACATATTATATGTGTGTATTATGTTATATGTAATAAGCTATATATAACATACACAACAATATGGATATGCTGTAATACATATTATATGTGTATTATACGTGTATTACATGTGTGTATTATTATATATTATATATAATAAGTTACATATAACATATACAACAATATGTATATGCTGTAATACATATTATATGTGTGTATTATTGTATGTTATATATAATAAGTTTTATATAACATACCTAACAATATGTATATGTTGTAATACATATACATATATGTATGGTTGTAATACATATACATATGTGTGTGTAGTATTGTATATCATACATAATAAGTTAATACATAATAATACACATATATGCATCGAATATACAATATATAATATATACATATATATGCTAAATACAAATATATAATACATATTATTATATTGTTGTATGTATTATTTATAACATATATAATTTATTATATAATATACGATGGATTACAAATATAATTTTAAAATTTACTGTGCACCTAAGCCTCTAAGGGTTTAAAAATGTATTTGGATGGAGTTGTCACTGGAATTATCGGTAGTGCTCAACTGATGGAAACAACGTAAAGAGAAAAATGTGGTGTTTTCCAACATTAAAAGGATATTTGTAGAGAGCATCATTTACTCTCACGGGGAGGGGCTGGGGCCCAGATGCCAGCGGGCTGAGTTGGCTCTCGGACGCCCAGGCAGTGTGTGCACCATGGGAAGGCTTGGGATGGCTGGAAACCATGCTTTTCCTTTGCAAAACGGCAGAAGGAGAATCGTGCAAGGAAGGTGGGAGAAGAGAACAGACGCGTGGACCACACCGCAAGCGTGTTCGCGGGCCGATCAGTTTAGGCAAGAGGAACACTTGGAAGCTTTGAGGTGTCCGTGCCCTTGCGCCCCTCGGGAAGCGTGGCGGCCGCCCAGGAGCGCCTTCCTTCGTCAGCGTGGACCTGATCGTTCGGACTTTCTCTTTCTGCTCGCACAGTAAGAGTCAAAATTGCGTGAGCTGCATTTGACCCTTTCAAAAGCATTGTCTTACCTATCTGCCCGTGGCCGTGCGGTGAGGGGCCTGGACGGGAGTGGATTTCCAGCTCTCGCCCGCTGTCTGTGACACAGCGGTAGTTAATATGCTCCCGCCACTCTGTCCTCTTCCTGCTTTTCTGTCTCCCTTCTCTCTGTGACCCCACCTCTCCTCCACGTCCCCCTTCCTTCCTCCACCTTCCTATTTATCTCCAGCCTTGATCTAGCTTCTCTTTTCTCTTCCTTGTCCCTAAACATTTCCACGGAATTAAGTCTTGAAAGCTATTTGCATAAAGCCATTACAAAGGGGGGCGAGAATGACATTTCTTTACGGGCCTGGGTCAATAGCTTTGACAAATGAGACTGATCTCGGGGAAAACAAATTGTTAGCGTTATATTGAAATTTCGCTGTGGGTATTAAATATTTGCATGGGGTAACCAAACACTCTCGGGTTTAGGCAGATGAATTCCATTCCAAAACCACTAAAATGAAAAGCCAACTGCAAATTAGGTTTGAAATGGACCTGCCTGTCCTCAGAGATTTCGCAGTGACTAATGGATTAGTCCCCAAGTGGAACACAAGCTACTTTGCTTTCATAGGAGCGAGGAAGACTAATAAAGCCGCGTCTCTATGCAGCCCCAGTCAACCAGGCTTCGTCAACCTCTGTTAAATAGCCCGACGCTTCTCCGCCGAGCTTCTTAATTAAGTCGCAATAAGAGCGGGCCCTTGAGAAATCCCCAAATGCCTGAGTTCTTGGCTTAATATTCTTTCCTAGTGGTAATGCCGAGAAGGAATGGGAAAGAGCGACTGACCCACCCCCGGCAGACGCCGTTAGTGCCCCACCAAGAACTTACGTATGTGAAGTCAGAATGAAATAATCATAAAGCGGTTTCATTTTTAGGTTGTTTGTCTGAGACGCTCCACACGTAAACCGAAGGCTCTGCCCAGGCAGCTTCAAGACAAGCGCCCTGCGCCCGTCCTCACAGCCCCTCACTGGACACAGAGGGCTGGGCTATGCTAGAGCCGTCGCCCCCCCGTCTCGGGGGTCTCACGCCCAAAATTGTTTGCGTGTTAACTTATGTGTTATTTGTGTGTTGCCTTGTTCTCACGTGAGGTCCACCGGCGGTCCAGGCGACCCCCAAGGGCAGCGTCCTCGTGTGGACTCGGGGGGCTTCCACTGGGCGGGCTGGACCTCAAAGCACCGGCTGCCACCATCGCCGTGAAGCGCAGAGGGCCCCGGGCCTCCCGCACCTGCCAGAGATGCTTCAGGAAAGTGACGCACCGCGCCTCTTCCAGCCACACTAACTGCTGAGAGGGTGTCCCGCAGCCCCACCCGGCTTCAAGGGGACGGGTCGTGTCAGGCCTCTGTTTCCGGAAGGAGGGCAGAACGTTCCGGAGCAACAAAAGCCTCTCTCAAATTCTGTTCAAACCAAACCGCCTTCTGCTGTACAAAAACTCCGGAGCCGCCAATAGAGAGCCCAAACTTCTTCAGCTGCCCTGGGCATCCCAGCCTGGGTGCTCCCAGCCGAGTGATGCAGGCAGCCTTGTCTCCTTCCGCTCTGTTCCCTGCTGTGCCCTCGGGACCTGGAACATGCCCCACGTGGGGAGGGGGTGCTACCCACGCACCTGTTAGTGAGCGAATTCCCTGAGCCTCGGTTTCCCCAGCTGCCCGGTGCACGTGCTAGTAATAAGAGTCGCCGTGAAGAATGAACTTCTAAAGTATTTTAAAACGCTTGGCAAACAGTAGAGTCCCGTGCAGGGGTAGGTTGGCATCACCGCCACAGCGGGCGTGGGAACCGGTGCATGGCTGTGACTGGAAACAGGCTCACTCACGTCTAGGGCCTCTCGTGGTCCGTGACGTGCTGGGGAAACTCAGAGCTTCCAAATGCTGCAACTTTCAGGGTCAACATACCACTCGGTGCTGGGCCCAGCCCTTCCTTCTTTCTAGTTAATCAGCAGAGACTTCGTTTTTTGTTTTGTTTTGTTTTGTTTTGTTTTGTTTTTTACCGGCTTTCAAACCACAGGGATGTTGCGGCTCTTGTCTGTGCTTCTGTCTGCCCTGCTCTCCTCTCCCCCCTGTACCCACCATCGGCACCGGTCCTATCACGGTCGCTGGCCGGCTACCGCTGTCCCAGCCCTCAGAGCCATCGGGCGCACCGTCCAAAGGGAGAGCTCCTTTGCCAACATCCCCGCCAATGATCACGTCCACATAGCCTCGTCCAAGGGCAGGGGCAGATCACATGCCCGCTCCAAACGAGGCACGACGGCCTGGGATGAAACGCATAGATCGACAGGCCTACACCACCTGTCCACTCATTGGCCAAGTGTGTTCCAAGCAGGGACGGAGCTCCGGGCTGCGTCCCAGCCATTGACGGTGGTGCAAACGACGGACGGAAGTGCCGTCCTACCGGAGTGAGTGTTACCATCGGTTGCATTAGTTCTCCTGTCGACTCTCTTTCTCATCACCCGTGTGTGTGTGTGTGTGTGTGTGTGTGTGTGTGTGTGTGTGTTGAGGGGGCTGAACAGAGAGAGTTTTCCCAATGCCTTCCTGAACTAACTCTCCTTACTCCTGCCACCATGACTATTACTACTTTTCTTTCAAAATATTTAATATGAGCTGACAGGACGCTGTGCTTTTGTTTCTTTATGTTCTGTCTCCCCCATGGAGTATGAGCTCCATGAACGAGGGCTAGGTACCTTCCATCTATGTTCTGCTTTGCCCGTGTGTCTGGCACATAGTAGTTACTGGGTGACTACCTGTAGTGGACAAAGGAAGGGTGGAGGTAGAGAAGGAAAGAAGGGAGGGGGGAGGGAGAAAGGAGGAGGGAAGAGAGGAGGGAAGGAAGGGGGGAAAGAAGGAAGGAAGGAGGGAAGGAAGGAAGGGGGAAGGAGGGAGGGAAGGAGGGAAGGAAGAAAAGAGAGAAGGAAGGAAGGAAGGAGGGAGGGAAGGAGGGAAGGAGGGAAGGGAAGAAGGAAGGAAGGAGGGAAGGAAGGTGGGAAGGAAGGAAGGGGGAAGGAGGGAGGGAAGGAGGGAAGGAAGGAAGGAAGGAAGGAAGGAGAGAAGGAAGGAAGGAAGGAGGGAGGGAGGAAGGAAGCCCTAACCTCCAGTGTGACTCTATTTGGGGACGGGACCTCTAAGGAGATAATCAAGCTTCAACGAGGCCCGATGGGACAGATAGAAGAGGAGACATCGGCCGTGTGTGCACACAGAGGAAAGGTGATGTGCGGACACCGTGAGAGGGTGGCCGTCTACAAGCCAGGAAGGGAGGTCTCACAAGACCCTGACGCTGCCTGGGCCTTGATCTTGGACTTCAATCTGCAGAACTGAGAGAAAATAATTATCTTTCCTTTAGGCCCCCACGTCTGTGCTAGCCTGTTACGGCGACCTGGGCAGACGAAGACAAGGACGCTCTTCTGGAAGGAACGGCCCCTTCCTGCGGCAGGCAGGGCCCCTGGAAGGGGCAGTTCGAGGCCTCCCTGAGGTCTATCATGTGGCAGAGAGAGCACAGAACACTCGGCGACAGGAGGGAGGGGACGCACGCTACAAATGCAAACCTCCCAATTTATGCCGCCGTAGATGAAGGAGGCAGAGTCAGCTGTGCCTTGGAAGGAAAGAAAAGGCAACCTTTTGTTTTCTTTGTTTTGAGGCTCAACAGCAGCTGTTTTCTCTCCCAGACGGCTGGGCAATCAGCGAGGATGGGGGTCTCCTTTCGGAGAGGACCTCTGGGACCTCAGGCAAAAGGAAACATCCCCCACTCTGAGCCCGCGTGTCACCTCCTTCTGTCCACACCCCAGGCCCCCGGCAGGGTCAACCTCAGCACGGGTGCCATTTAAGGAGTGGCCCCAGAGCCATACCCACCAGAGTGTCACCACTGCCTCCAGATGACCATGGACCTTTCCAAGCCTTGGTTTCCTCATCAGTAACGACACACTGAGAAGTCCTCCTCGCCTCCCTGAGAGGGTCAGTGGGAAGTTGCAGCCACGGAGGGCAGGGTGGGAGTGGTGGGGGCAGGGGAGGGCAGCTCCGGGGAAACAGACAGCTGTGCCTACAGCAATGAAGGCCATGCAACCAAGTCTCCTCCTCCTTACTTTACAGACAATTTAGAAATCTGGAGTCTGCCGCTGGCATTACTTTGATTCCAAAACCAAAGGCCCCACTGAAAAGAAGAACTCCAGACCAATTTCCCTGATGAACACGGAGGCAAGAATCCTCAACAAGATACTAGCAAACCGATCCAACCATACATTAAAAGAATTATTCACCAAAGGGGTGCCTGGGTGGCTCAGTCGGTTGAGCGTCTGACTTCGGCTCAGGTCATGATGTTGCAGTGGGTTCAAGCCCCGCTTTGGGCTCTGTGCTGCCAGCTCGGAGCATGGAGCCTGCTTTGGATTCTGTGTCTACCTCTCTCTCTGCCCCTCCCTCGGTTGCGCTCTGTCTCTCTCTCTCTCTCTCTCAAAAATAAATAAACACTGAAAAAAAATTTTTTTAAAGGAATTATTCACCATGATCAGGTGGAATTTATTCCTGGGATGCAGGGCTGGTTCAATATCCACAAACCAATCAATGTGATACATCACGTTAACGAAAGAAAGGACAAGAACCCCATGATCCTCTCAATAGATGCTGAAAAAGCATTTGACAAAATACAGCATCCTTTCTTGATTAAAAAAACACTCAAGAAAGTAGGGATAGAAAGATCATACCTCGAGATCATAAAGACCATATAGGAAAGACCCACCACTAGCATCATCCTCAACTGGGAAAAACTGAGAGCTTTCCCCCTAAGGTCAGGAACACGGCAAGGATGCCCACTCTCATCACTGTTTTTCAACATAGTGTTGGAAGTCCTAGCCTCAGCAATCAGATAACACAAAGGAATAAAAAGCATCCAAATCAGCAAGGACAGGGTGCCTGCGTGGCTCGGGTGGTTAAGCATCTGACTTCAGCTCAGGTCATAATCTCATGACATGAGTTCGAGCCCTGGGTTGGGCTCTGTGCTGACAGCTCAGAGCCTGGAGCCTGCTTCGGATTCTGTGTCTCCCTCTCTGCCCCTCCCCCGTTTGTGCTCTGTCTCTGTCAAATATAAATAAACATTAAAAACAACAACAACAACAAACTGGCAAGGAGGAAGTCAGACTTTCACTCTTCTCAGGTGACATAATACTCTGTCTGGAAAACCCAGAAGACTCCACCCCAAAACTGCTAGAACTGATACATGAATTCAGCAAAGTCACAGGATATACAATCAATGTACAGAAGTCGGTTGCATTTCTATACATCAATAATAAAGCAGAAAGAGAAATCAAGGAATTGATCCCATTTACAATTGCACCAAAAAACAATAAAATACCTAGAAATAAACCTAACAAAAGAGGTGGAAAATCTATACACTGAAAACTATAGAAAGCTTATGAAAGAAATTGAAGATGACATAAAAAAATGGGAAAACATTCCATGCTCATGGATAGGAAGAACAAATATTATTAAAGTGTCAATACTACCCAATCTACACATTCAATGCAATCCGTATCAAAATAACACCAGCATTCTTCACAGAGCTAGAACAAACAATCCTAAACTTTGTATGGAACCAGAAAAGACCCCGAATAGCCAAAGCAATCTTGGAAAAGAAAACCAAAGCAGGAGGCATCACAATCCTGGACTTCAAGCTATATTACAAAGCTGTAATCATCAAGACAGTCTGGTGCTGGTACAAAAACAGACCCTCAGATCAATGGAACAGAATAGAGGACCCAGAAATGGACCCACAAACGTATGGCCAACTAATCTTTGACAAAGCAGGAAAGAATAGCCAAGGGAATAAAGACAGTCTCTTCAGCAAGTGATGCTGGGAAAACTGGACAGCGACATGCAGAAAAATGGACCTGAACCACTTTCTGACACCACACACAAAAATAAACTCAAAATGGATGAAAACCTAAATGTTAAGACAAGAAGCCATCAAAATCTTCGAGGAGAAAGCAGACAAAAAAAACTCTTTGACCTCGGCCGTGGAAACTTCTTACTTGACATGTCTCTCTGGAGGCAAGGGAAACAAAAGCAAAAATGAACTTTTGGGACCTCATCAAGATAAAAACCTTCTGCATAATGAAGGAAATAATCAGCAAAACCAAAAGGCAACTGATGGAGTGGGGAGAAGATATTTGCAAATGACATATCAGATGAAGGGTTAGTATCCAAAATCTATAAAGAACTTATCAAATTCAACACCCAAAAAACAAACAAGCCAGTGAAGAAATGGGCAAAACACATGAATAGACATTTCTCCAAAGAAGACATCCAGATGTCCAACTGACACATGAAAAAATGCTCAACATCACTCATCATCAAGCAAATACAAATCAAAACCACAATGAGATACCACCTCACACCTGTCAGAATGGCTAACATGAACAACTCAGGCAACAACAGATGTTGGCGAGGATGCGGAGAAAGAGGATCTCTTTTGCACTGCTGGTGGGAATGCAAGCTGGTGCAGCCACTCTGGAAAACAGTATGGAGGTTCCTCAAAAAACTAAAAATAGAACTACCCTACGACCCAGCAATTGCACTACTAGGCATTTATCCATAGGATACAGGTGTGCTGTTTTGAAGGGACACACGCACCCCCATGTTTATAGCAGCACTATCAACAATAGCCAAAGGATGGAAAGAGCCCAAATGTCCTTTGACTGATTAATGGATAAAGCAGATGTGGTATATAAGTACAATGGAATACCACTCGGTGATGAAAAAGAATGAAATCTTGCCATTTGCAACAATATGGATGGAACTAGTGCGTATTATGCTAAGCGAAATTAGTCAGAGAAAGATAAATGTCATATGATTTCACTTCTATGTGGAATTTAAGATACGAAACAGATGAACATAAAGGAAGGGAAGCAAAAATAATATAAAAACAGGGAGAGGAACAAAACATAAGAGACTCTTAAATACAGAGAACAAACTGAAGGTTGCTGGTGGGGTGTTGGGTGGGGGCAAGGGCTAGATGGGGTGAGAGGCATTAAGGAAGATACTTGGGATGAGCATTGGGTGTTATGTGTAAGTGATGAATCACTAAATTCTATTCATGTAATTATTATAACACTATATGTTAACTAACTTGGATAAGAAGAAAGAAAAAAGAAAGAAAGAAAGAAAGAAAGAAAGAAAGAAAGAAAGAAAGAAAGGAGGGAGGGAGGATGGAAGCAAAGAAGGAAAGGAAGGAAGGAAGGGAAGAAAGGAAAGGAAAGAAAAAGAAAGGAAGGGGAAGGAAGGAAGGAAGGAAGGAAGGAAGGAAGGAAGGAAGGAAGGAATCTGGAATCAACCAACTAATTAAAAATAATTTAAATAGCTTGTGGTTTGGATTTAGCTTGGGGGCATCAGTGTTACAGAACTCACTGGAAGTAGAAAGAGTGAGCTAGGTCCGGCCCTGCCACCTCCTAGCAGGGAAATTCTGCCTTTCAATCTGCCATGACTCAGTTTCTTCATCTGTAAGTTGGGGATACTAATCACACATACCTCACTGGTCAATGGCTCACTGTGAGATTTGAATGAAATAATGTAAGTAAAAGAACTTTGTAAAGTATGTTTCACTCATTCATTTGCTCATTCGCTCAACAAGTCTTGATTGACGGACTGTTATAGAGCTAACCCTGCTCCAGATCCCCGGGTGCGGAAAGAAGGAGCCATCTAATAATCGACGGTGAAGACTTTGGACCACTCTGCCCTGCACCAAATCCCGTCTCCCTCATTCACCATCTATGCGAGAGTTAATTAATAATACCTGACTCAAAGGGTTAGTCTCAAGTTTAAGTGAGTTAATATTTGTCAGGCATTTGCAGCATGCCTGGCCCAGAAGAATTACTCTAGAAGCTTCTGAGAAGTCATTTTCTTTGACACGAACGGGAAGCTAAACTGAGCTTTAAGAAACATAGCTGAATATCTTACTTGAAAATATACAAGAGTTAAAGGTATAATGAACACCCACATCACTGAATTCTTTAGATAAAAAATAAAGGTGAAATTATTAATCATTAGCCATTGAGAACACAGAGATATCTAGAATGCCTTAATTTATAAGGGTTGCAGAGTTAGGATTATTCCTACTGCCATTAGAGCACCTTAGGTTTCTTTAAGAAGTGCTGGGTTAATAACACAAGCGATCCGGGAATACATTCCATGTATTAAAAGCATAAAAACATTTAGATGAGGCTTCAGTTCCCTTTGATATCCGATGTTATTCTGCAGTAACATAAAAAGCAAAAGCCCCCAAAGTAGCTTAAAAGTTAGGTCGCTTAGCGGTGGAAACCCATGTCCGTGGGCAGGGCAGTGGGAAACTACAACACCCTCCCTGTGCTTTCCCCACGATGGCAGCTCCCCGGTCATCGTCCAGAATGTGTCACGGAGGCAAGAAAGCGAAACACGACCTCGGTTAGAATGGCGTCCTCCCCTGGGTGACAAACGCACTTCAAACCACATTCCATTGGCCACAGCCGGGCCGGATGGCTCCCAGCTTCACAGTGCGATGAAGGTCAGTCCCAGACGCCGCCACTTTGGAAAAGTGCTGCGCTTTTCTGTGCCTCAGTTTTCCCCACTTGTCAAACAAGAAGAGAAGTACAGTGCCCATTTCAGAGCCTTGATAAGAGAAGTCAGTGAGATAATAAATGTAAAACGCTTAGCATTCTGCTCAAGAGATGGGAGCTATGTTGCGGCTGAGGCTGCTGGAGATAATGATTTACGCCTATAAATAAAATAGTGTGTGTACCTAAGAGGGAAATCATCGTGTTCTGTAATTTACACATGGCTGGATTTTCAGCACTAGTAGGAGGAATGATCTTCTCTTATATTCCATAATTTTAGTGTGTATGTGTATGTGTGTGTGTGTGTGTGTGTGTGTGTGTATACATAATACAATATAACAAGTATATTATGATAAAATATGCATTCAAACCACCTGTTTCCTTCTAGGTCTGTGAAAAGTTTGGTTGTGTCAGAGCTTTACTGGTTTTGACCGGAGGCTGCCGCCTGACAGAGCCAACGGCAGGTGCACGCTTGGCATTTCCTCCCGCAAACAAGAGGCGAGGGCTGTTCTCCAAAGGCGGCTCTGGCCCTCGTGCCCACTGGCCCCTGGCAGTCTGACGTCAGGGAGGACACGTGAACGAGGAGCGCCGATTCCTGATGGTGACATAGCTGGGGACCCGGAGTCGGAGCCGTGACGAACAAAGGAGAGTGAGTTGGGGTGGAAAAGAGGGCGCGCAGGCCATTCCCAGGGACTGGGGGCCGAGGAAGGGTGAAGAAAGGGAGGCGTCTCGGCGGAAGCCGCGTCCCGGATGCAGAGGCTCAGGGAGGGGGCAGGTGGCCGTGCCGGTGAGGGGGCGGGGGCAGAAGTCCTGAGAATTGACGTCCGGGGTCCAAAGGCCGCGAGGAGCCAAGGAGCGCAAGGGCTCTGGGCCGACTCTGGAGGCCAACTGCCTAGACGGATGTGAACCAGGTCCTTGAGCCCGAGCTCACTCTGGGGTCCGCGGCTTTGCTAATGTCAGGCCATGTGACCCAAGTTTGGCCAATCAGACCTTCTCACCACGGTGATTGGCTCACGAATAGCATGTGACTGCAGTCAGAGCCAATCACAACTAACCCTGGGCCTTCCCTGGAGGAACTGGAGACAGGTGCCAATATGGTGGGCCCTAGGACAGAAGGAGGTGAGACCGAGTGCCGAGGTCCCCATGGGGACAGTGTGCCTCAGTGTGATGTCAAACCAAGCAGACAGAGGGAGTCAGAGTCCTGATGAAGTTTATGCTTCTAGATTGGACTTGCCCAGGTCACCTCTATCCCTGACCTTTCCTTGGCATGAGCCAGTAAACAGTGTCCTAACCGGAAACCGGTTGGACCTGAGTTTTCTGTCACTTACAACCAAGTGCATCCTAATAGCTACAATGTGCCTCCTTGATGGCTGACGGTCATTGTCTCAGAGTGGACAAGCAGACCGGCTACTCAGCAGTGACACTTGAGGGGATTTCTTGGCCCACTAAATAAGTGATGTTGGCGTCTCAAAAATTGCATTTTACTTCGGCTGGCTCTGAGAAACCCAGTGTTAATTCATCCTTGAAGATCACGAAGGTCTTTGGAAGAGCCTCCCCAGCCACCAATATCAATTTTGTTTTGAGAATTTCTCTCTGCATTATTAATGTCACATGCAGCTTCATGCGTATCCAGCCCATGCAGAAATCCCCATGGCAGTCAGTCAGTTTGGTTGACTTGATTTAAAAAAAAAAAAAAAACAAAAAAAACTAGGAGCCCTAATTGAACCCCTAAAATGTGTTTACTCTAATGCATTAATGTTGTGCTTATCAAATCAGAACTGTGTTACCCCCTTAAATTACCTTGAAAACAAAATCAATACTTTATTTAACTGGAGTCAAGAAAAGAAAAAGGGGGGAAAAAAATGCCCTGAGGAATCTGTGTAATAAGTTTTACTTGCAAAGAAACAATATGGATAAACGGGGGGGAAAGAATTTCAGTGTAAAGCCAGGAATCTGGGTAGCTTGGAGGAATACACGGGCCCCTAACTTAATATTGTTCATTTCTGTGCACCTTCTAGCGAATAGCTCACCCGGGCTTGTCAAGGAGAGGTTGCTTTTTAAGCAAGTCATGGGAATAAACAACCTTATGGCATTTTTAATAGTGGCCGTGGTTGGATTTAACACAGGTGTTTATACCATGTCTTTAACCAAATATTTGAGATCATTAGAACACTGGGCTGCTTATCAATGCTTTCCAATTGGACCCTGGGGGGCAAAATTTGATCTAATTCAGATACCTTCGCCTCCGTTCCCTGTGTGTGTTTTAAACTGGCAATTTCTCAGGCTTTTCTGCTCTAGGTCAGAGCTCCTCTGTACCGAAGAGAAATGGTAATTCCCCGTGGACTGAAGGATGAGGCCCAATATCCTCTACGATCGCAGACTCCCCATCGGCTAATCTTCTGCTAGCACTCTGAAAATACCTGATGACAAGCAGGAGGCACATTTCTTCGAGAAAAGCTGATGAGCGTTTCCCGGGGAATGGATAGTGGACTGAGTCTGAACACAAGAGGAAGTCAGAGGGCCGATGATTTCACCGGCTTCCAAATCTCCCCCACTTGCCTCTCCGTTTTGGGTCTCCACGGGTTGGCCTTAGAAGTCGCGGAATCCTAGCATTTGAAGAGAGTTCGAAATTCTGGAAACCAGCTCGTCGTTCATTCAATCGTCTGTGTGCATTTTCATCAAACGCTTCCTGAGCGTGTCCCCTGCACCTGGCCTTGACCCTGGCCCTGGGGACACAGCAGAGATGGTGAGCGGAGAGCCATGGTCTCTGGCCGGTGTATTTGAGGAGACGGAAAAGGGGGATAAAAGGCCAGCAAACACGTAAGAAGATAATTTCAGCGATGACCAGTGCCACGGAACATGTAGGACTGAACATTGTGCTGCGCAGTAGGGGGGTGGGGAGAGCACCCTTTAGTCCCGAAGCTTCCATGGCTGTCCTCATTCCTAACACCTGACTCTCAAGATTTGCTTCACTGCATGGCCCTCCTCATAGCTTACCAATAAAGCTCATTTTTTTGGCTTACGTTAACTACGTAGAGCCACGGTCTCCAGTTTGTAACCAAAGAGCCCAATAGACCCGTAACGGAGAGTGTTTGAAAAATCATAAAGAATTCTCCCTGATAAGACCGTCCTTGGAAGAATAGGAAACAAAATTGAGATTGGGACATTGGGGGACAGAAGGGTAAAGCCTTTCCTGTTTGTAGGAGACACTCGGCGTGGTTTCGGCCGCCCTGCACATCCGAACACGCTTCCCGTGTGTTAGAAATTCGGGGGAATTTCCCCTCTTAGCAACCACCCCATCCTCACCGTCAACATGGGAGACTTGCCTCATCACTTCTCTGGCAGTAGAGCAGTCATGCGATGTGGACACGGCCAGTCGGCACCCACGCGGGGACTTCCACTGAGGGGCTTGTGACGTAAGGGAACCGACGGGAGCATTAGGACTGGTTCCAGAGGTGGAAGTGCTGGAATCCGGTGCCCACGGTCCCCACTGGAGAGTTCCCCAGTGTCGTTCAGGCATTATTCCCAAATGTGCAGACTCCGACGAGCCTGATGTGCTCCCAGAGTCTGGGGGCTCCCCCGACCCCCTTTCCTAAATCCCTTTCCTGCTCCGGTGGCTGGAGTGAACCCCAGCGGGGAAGCGCCCCGACAATGTGCAGCCCAAACCTCCCACTTTCCGCGCTCGCTCGTCCCCTCCGTGTCTGAGCAGTTGGCGGCCCTGCAGAGCCACCCCAAGTGTCTGATATGGAAGAGCCTCTCCTTGTCACCTCCTGGAGGCAGCTGACAGACTAACAGAGCAGAAAACATGGAGTTTTGCTTCCAAATAGGAAAATTGGATTGTAAATCAATGGAGAGCCCGTCTGGGAGCGCGTTCTCGCAAATCCCGAACGCCACAAGCTGGAGGACACGGCGTCCCTGGAGAATACTCAGTGTCGACATCAGTAACTACTAAGGTAGGATTTTCCTGGGCGAAGGGGAGGGTTGCAGACAGGGAGACGGTGTGGTCCGGTCCGCTGAACCGGGCAGAGCCTGGGTCCTTGATGTCGCGGGGGCCACGCTGGTAGCCCTGGACCGCCCACATTTGTATGAGGCAGGAAGACACTTTTTATCCTGTGCAGGACACTGTCATTTTGGTTTGCGGAAAGTCACGGCAGAGTGCAATCTCAGCCCAAACGCAGGCCGTTTTGCTCAGCACCGCGGTAGAAACTTGGAGCAGAGGAAGGAGGCACTGAGAAAAATGTTGATATGTAGTTTTAGTTAAAAGTCGGATTATAGAGACAGTACGACACTCCAGGGTCTGGGAACCGGGCTCCCTGGAGCCCCGACTCAGGGATCGGTCAGGGCAGGTGGGGCGTGGGAACTGGGCCCCGAGACTGGAGAACGAGACAGGAGAGCAGAGAGCAGGGCTCACCTTCCAAGGCTCAGAAGCACAGTCGTGCCTCACTGCCAAGTCAGAAGGGAAGAATTAACCCCCACGAGAGGGGGTTCCTGCAGGAGATGGTGTGGACGAGGACTCACCAGCAGTTGAGATGTAGAGATAAATGCATCTTGCACAACGCCCGGGGCACAGCCAGTGCTCAAAACTTTTTGTTGTGTGAAGGAAAGATTGAATGACTCTATGAATAATCAACCAACCAAAGAACAGAGAGGCAAGTAAAGGATGGGCACTAGGTGTTTAAAATTTTTGTTTTGACGTGTTTATTCATTTTCGAGACAGAGCATGAGCAGGGGAGGGGCAGACACAGAATCTGAAGCAGGCTCCAGGCTCTGAGCTGTCAGCACAGACCCCGATGCGGGGCTCGAACTCACAGAGTGTGAGATCACAACCTGAGCCGATGTCGGACGCTTAACCGACTGAGCCACCCAGGTGCCCCCAGCACTAGGTGTTTAAATTCCAGCTTTACCATTTAGCTGTTGCTGAGTGATCCAGGCAAGGTACCTAGCCCGCTCCCGCGTGTGGAAGTTGGTGCGGAGGATGATAAAGCCTCTCCTTTTAGGGATTCGGGTGAGTGGGATGTATGCCTATAGGCATAGAAATAGATGTGCATTGCCTAGTTCAGTGCCTGGAAAACATCAGTGTTCAATAAATGCAGACTCATAACACGCTCGGGTCATGATCTCATGGTTCACGAGACTGAGCCCCGCGTCGAGTTCTGTGCCGACAGCTCAGAGCCCGGAGCCTGCTTCGGATTCTCTCTCTCCCTCTCTCTCTTCCCCTCACCCGCGCACGCACGCTCTCTCTCTCTCTCTCAAAATAAACAAACATTAAAAAACTCCATGTACTTCTCACATCGTTAACGCCCACATTTTTATCATAAGTTCACGCTGCTGCATCTGAAATATTTAACACTTCCATTATAAAAGAAAACTGTTCTATCACCTTTTATTTTTTTTTTTAATTTTTTTTTCAACGTTTTTTATTTATTTTTGGGACAGAGAGAGACAGAGCATGAACGGGGGAGGGGCAGAGAGAGAGGGAGACACAGAATCGGAAACAGGCTCCAGGCTCCGAGCCATCAGCCCAGAGCCCGACGCGGGGCTCAAACTCACGGACCGCGAGATAGTGACCTGAGCTGAAGTCGGACGCTCAACCGACTGCGCCACCCAGGCGCCCCTATCACCTTTTAAAACTGCGTGTCCAAGTGGACATTTGATACCACAGTGGTAATTTGATACCGACCATCAGTGATTTTAAAAATATCGGAGACACTCCTCTGATTGTGGGAAATTCTGCGTTATTTCTTTGTCTCCTGGAGCTACTCCCCTGGTAGGATTTGAGGCGAATGTATCATATTTTTCCGCTGGCAAGTCTTTTATTCCAACGAAAACAACAAAACACGTATATTCCAACGAAAACACGCCTGAGCTACAATTGAAAATTTACAAGTGTCTGTGACTGTAACACTTTTAAATGTTAAACACGTGGCTCTGAATTGAGTTATCAGAATTGGGAATAGAGCCCGATTGGTCGAAGCCGTCAAACTCTTGTGGGACTATTTTTCAATTAATTCACGTATTCCGGAGCAAGTACGGCTTCCTGTTCTAGTGAGAAGTCACAGCATCAGTTCACCCTGCTCTTTTGTTTCTCTGGGTCGGGCCGATGGACGCGTGGCAAACCTTGTTCACGTAAACAAACAGGTGGCAAATTGGAGAGTTTCTGTCAAACGCCACTCAGCTCTTTGAATGTCTTCTGCCAACATGGGCTGCCATGCTTTCCGGCTCCTGATTCTGTTTGCCATTGGGTGCGGAGAGGAAGGGTCCCCGGCCCCCCGGCCCCCGCTGCGATGGAACCCCAGCTGCCTGCCCCCTCCAGGTCACCTCCTGCCTCGAGGCTCACTGTGCACAGCCCTTCTGTCTCCAGATTCCAGAAACCTCCCTCCCCTCTCCTCGCCCAGGGCCCCCCCGGTACTAGCCAGAGCCCTGCACTGTCCTTTGTAATTTCCCTCCGTCCTCTGCCCACACGTCTGAAACAGTACCTTTGTGAAACTGTCCTCAAGTCAGCCGATAGGAGTGTTCCGGCCGTTCTCTGTTGGAATTCCGACTGATCAATCATACTTTTATCAAGTGGGAGAGGAAGGGCATTTGTAAGAGGGGGTGTGGAAAAGAAGAAGCCGCGGACCACACATGTCAGTCAAGGATCCAGAAATTGATTCTCTTAAAGCTGTCTGTGTCTGGGAGCCTTTAGAAAGTCGTCATGTATCCCCAGGGGTCTGAGCACTTCGATTTGATGATGGCTGATCTAATACCTGACTATCTGCCCCTCTCTTTTCTGCCCTGTCATTTCAGAAACGGTACTGGGAACCAGAACGTCGTTAGGAGAGCTGGTGAGGTTTGAGCATCCAGGCTAAAGGCTGCAGAGAGATCCCCTGTAGCCACGACGTGTGACCCCCACCGTTGCCCTCATAGCGGGGAAGCAGAGTCCCTCCTCGAGCTGACGTTTGGGGGGGACTGGTCTCAGAGGGCCAGGCCCCCAGCGTCACCTGCTTGAGTTGAGCACTTATCACTCTGGTAGGGCAGCCTGTCTTACTTCTTCATCTGCCAGGCTCTCTGCAGTGCTGATTTAGACATTCCAGATGACCCCCCGAGAGTGCTTTATTGCAGTGACGAGCCCCTGAGCTACAATAACATGCAAAGAGATAGGGGTCCCCGGGCCAGGCCGGCAGCTGTCGTTTAGGTGGGAACCGATGTTAACATGTGTGCAGGATCCACCTGCTAGCAGAGGGGTGGGGGTGGGGGAAGGGCGGCAGGGAAGGGGGATGGGGTGATGATCTCTGGTTCCCCGTCCCCGAATCCAGCTAGAAAGCCCGGGGTCAGCTGCCCAGGATTCTAGGTCTTGCCATCTCACCATCCCCGTTGAGACTGGAGGCCCCCCGGCATTGGCTGTGGATGTGTTTGCATTCGCTGCCACGGGGTCTTTTCCTTCGGGGTCACTCAGGGGCAAGCGCTTCTCCCCACCTTTTCACACAAGGGGAGAGGCTCACACGTCTTTGTTGGGGTTGTCGCTGGGTCTTCATGAGGGAGATGGGGTCACAGATGTGCACATTCTTAGAACACTTTGCTGGGAAGGCGGGTATAAATCCAGCCTGCTTCCCAGCCCATTTCTCCTGCCCTGCTCGGCTGCCCGACGTTCGCCGAGGCCAGGCTGGCGTGGGGTGAGTGGAAAGGAATCCTGCTCCTGCCTGGACAAGCTCAGAGGATCCCCCCTGCCCCCCCTGCTGCCACCTCCTTCCCCTGCATGAAATCAGAGGCTGTGAATGAGAAGGAATGAGGGGAGGGGGTCACTCCATCTCCCCTGCGGGGGTCGGGTGTTCTCACCTTCTGCCTAGGTTAACTGGCTCAGCCACTTTGTGGTTGGCCTTGTTTCTGTTTTCAGAAAAATGAATGGAGGCTCAGAGAAGGGCAGTAACTCACCCAAGGTCACACAGCCGGCATAGGGCAAGGGCAGGATTTGGACACAAGAACCCTCTTATCCATCCATTCATTCAATATTTGCTGAGTTTCATTTAAGGGACAGTCACTAGAGAAAGAGCAGTGAACATACTCAGCAAAGCCCTACCCTAGCGGGCTGGGTTGAGGAAGACAGACGAGGAACAATACCCAGTCCACCAGGCAGGGATCGTGGCCGTGGGGGGCAAGTAAAACAGAATAAAAGGCAGCCTTGGGCATGGTGTCCTTTTTATAAGGTCGTCAGGAAAGTGACAGCCAAGCACAGACCTGAAGAAAGTGACGGCATGAACCAAGCTTCTAAATGAGGAAAGAGAGCCAGCACAGCAAGTGCAAAGGCCCTGAGGCAGAACCTTGTCCCACACGCTGGAGACACAGGTAACTGCCCATGTACTTCCTGGAATTCCATGTGCAAGGAGATGGTCAGCGAGCAGTGGTGGGAGGTGTCTGCCCCGGGGGCAGCAAGGGGGTGCATTATCTGCAGGAAGTTTCCAACCAGTAATAGAACAGACTCAAATTCAGGAATAAACCACTCCTCCCCACCAGGGCAGATAGCTCCTTCTCGCCTCCCTACCCATCCCCCAACCCCCACCATGCCTAGAATGACACATTAGGCCAGAAACTTTTTCAGGGCCAGGCCTATTGGTCCTGTTTCTTGTCACATCCCCAGAACTTAACATCTTGGTCTAGAATCCACTTTTTGTTGAAGGAATAAGCAAATAGGGGCAAAAAAAAAAAAAAAAAAAACCCCAAACCCAACAGGTGTCCTTGGAGAGCCATGAGCATGTGGCCAAGTGTGAATGACATGACAGCTTACTGATAAGATGCCGGAACCCTGGCAGGGCCTGGGCAGAGCCGCCTGCTGGGGCTCCACAGGACCAGGGCCCCCGGGTGGGGCCCCGCGTGCCATGGCTCCTTCCCTGTGGACGGTCCAAAGCAAGTACAGGTCGGCGCCTTCCTGCCTGGCCACACTCCTCTGTGCTGAGGCCGCAGAGGGCCCTGAGCGCAGAAGCCCCAGCCCTGGTCTCTGTCCTGGGAAGAGTGATGGCGCCTCTGGCCCACTGCCCGCCCCACGCTGCTCTAGGGGGATCTGAGCAGCCCGTGAAGACGGTGAACGAACAGAGAGGCCTTGGAGTCCCAAGGCCAGGATCAAGTCCTGGCTCTATCAGCAGCCGGCTGCATGACATTGGCCGGGATGCTTTCACCTTCTGGGCCTCGTCTGTGAGCTCGGGCTCCGGGTAGGGTGACCTGGAAGGTTTATTTTTAACACTGACTTCTCAGGAATCCGGCTAATTTCCCCCCAGGACTATTCTACGCAAAGCACTGTCAGAAATTCCGAGCTTTGAAGGAGATGTCCTGACGGAGGTGATGGGAGTCACACGCGTGCGAAGATGCTCGCCGAAGCGCGGCAGCCTGTTAGACTGTTTGTTGTGCAGCCTCTGCTCTGTCTCCTTCCAGAGAAGAATGGAAGCAGCCAAAGCAGTGACATGTGTTTGCTTTGTAAATCACCAGTCTTTGCGGTCCATTTGCCTGCTCATTAGCAACCCCGCAGCAGTACTGGAGGTAGGTACTGTTATCATTGCACCTTACACGGGTGGGGAAACTGAGGCACGCTGCCCAGACCTCTTCTCAAACTTCTCAGGAGCAGATTTCCACCATTCCCAGCTTCCCTGGTCTTTCGCCCGGGCCCCACTCAGGGTCCCTTACGTGCTACCCTACCCCACAGAGCTGCAACCATAAAGACTCAGTTTTTTAAACAAATGGACCAGAATATATTTTGCATCCGATTCTTCTTGAGCCCCGCAGCGTGGTCTCCAGGAGGAATCGCACTCGTTCCAACAACGGAGTCATGGTCAAGGCGCTCAGAGCTGGAGCGGGAACCACACAGACATCTGCCCCTTTATTGCAGAGCCACACCTTGCCCGACTGTCCTACAGCACTCCGGACAGCGGCACATTTCCTTACTATTGATTTTGAACCCGAATCAGCCGCAGACATTTGTAAATGCCAGCCCCGCTCTCCAGGGCCAGGCAGGTGGACATACTATCCTCACAGTTGCACAGAGGCCCGCGCTCGGCAGGGCCCACGCTCGGGTTAACGCTCTGCCTTCGCCGATTTGAAATGCTTCAGAAGTTTTGGACACAGGACCCTGCATTGGGCCCCAGACCTTATGTAGTGGGACCCACCTCCAGTTTGCCCCAGTGGGTGTATGTATGTTCTCAGGTATTGAGAAACGCAGGTTTCGGATTAAAGGCAACTCCCTTCCCAAGAGAAATCTCCAAGTGTCTGATCAGTGGGTGTGTCCCCAGAGGGTCCCACTCAGAAAAGTCTGTGCTCGTTGAGATTCATAAGTGCCACTGAGTTGGTTAAACAACACAGATCCTACCACTGCTTAGCTCCTACCTGGAGAGTGAGGTCATGATTTTAACATCTAGGCCGGGCCAGAGATGGAACATCACTGGAGTGTGGCCAGGAGGCTCCCGGTTAGTTTCTTCCTTTCTCATTTCCTGCTTCAGGATAGGTTTGATCAGGGAGTCACTGAGCTCTGGCTGTCCTGTTGATAGGTCTGGGGCTAGAGCAATTTGTGTTCTGTGCCCCAGATTGTCTATACTTGGGTAAAGTGATGCCTTCCTCCTTTGGTTGGTTTGTCCTGCAGGCCCCACCCAAGTCCCCAAGGCCCCCATTGTCACCCACCCAGGAGGTGCTATGAGGACCCATAGCCTTTCCCATCACAGTTCCAGAAATGCCCCCAGCACCAGGCCATTCTTCCCCCCAAAACATTTAAGAGAAGGCTTTGAACAACTAGAAAATGAAGAAGACAGTTTCCCAGCACAAAATGAAAACATGGGGCCTCTTGTTAAAAAATTATTAGGAACTTCAAGACAATAGAGCATTAAATCAAGCAGGAACCCTCCTAAACGCAGGTCCTGCGACACTGCCTGGGTTGGACATGAATGTGGCCAATCTTATTTCCAGGGTCCTGAAACTCATCCTGGGGTGAAATCCAGGCCATGTGTCTTTGGAAAATAATTACAAGAGAATCCGAAGCAGGTTCCAGACTCTGAGCTGTGAGCACAGAGCCTGACGTGGGGCTCGAACTCACAGTCCGTGAGACCATGACCTGTGCCATGTCAGAAGCTTAACCGACAGAACCACTCAGATGCCCTTGTTTGTTTGTTTGTTTATATATTTTTTATGTTTATTCATTTTTGAAAGACACAGAGAGACAGAGCACAAGCAGGGGTGGGGCAGAGAGAGAGGGGGACACAGAATCTGAAGCAGGCTCCAGGCTCCGAGCCATCAGCACAGAGCCCGACGTGGGGCTCGAACTCACAAACTGTGAGATCATGACCTGAGCCAAAGTCAGACGCTCAACCGACCGAGCCACCCAGGCACTCCATATTTATTTATTTTTTAATCATTTTTAAAATCGTCTTTAGATGTCCAGAATCCCACTGCTTCCTATGACCCCCAGCCCCACCATCCCAGTCCAAGCCACTGTCTATGCCCATGGGCTCCTAACTGGTCTTCCTGCTTCCGCTCTTGCTTTTTGCCCTACAGAAGAGGCCAGTCATCTGTTTAAAAACCATCAGTTAGGGGGGCACCTGGAGGCTCAGTCGGTTAAGCGTCCTACTCTTGATTTTGGCTCAGGTCATGATCTCACGCTGATAGCATGGAGCCTGCTTGGGATTCTCTGTCTCCCTCTCTCTCTCTGCCCCTCCCTTGCTTGCTGTCTCTCTCTCTCAAAATAAGAAAATAAACATTAAAAAAACCCCAAAAAACATTAGTTAGATATTTTTACACCTCTGCCTAAAACATTCCAGTGAATTCTACAGGCACTTAGGCGTGATTTGGGGATTTTGCTCCTCCTCCCTGAAGAGGAGACACTTGAGCAGAGACCTGGGTGAAATGTGGTGAAAAGCCTTGGGTGGGAGAAGAGCATCCTGGGCAGAGGAAGCAAGTGCAAAGGTCCTGAGGTGGGCATGTTCTTGCAGTGAGGCCAGTCAGGCTGGATTGGAGTGGAAGGGGGGGAGACTCTGCGGTTTGTTTAGACACGTGAAGCCAGGAGATGAGAACCACTGGAAGGTTTTGAGGAGAGATACGGCACGATCTGGCTACCACCCGTTTCTGGCTGCTGTGTGGAGAATGGACTGTAGGAGGCGAGGGCAGAACCCCAGGGGACCAGTCAGGACCCTATTACTGTTATCCAGCCAAGAGACAATGCTGGTTTATCTCAGGTTTTCTCGACCTCGACGTCAGTGGCGATTTGGGCTGGCTCCCTCCGTGTGGCGGGGGCTGGCTGGTGCATCGCAGGATATTTAGCAGCATCCCTGGTCCCCATCCGCTCGATGACAGTAGGTCTTTCAGCCCAGTTGTGACAATAAAGTATGTCTTCCGATGCCGCCAAATGCCCCCGGGGGGACAGAATCGCCCCCAGTTGAGAACCACCGCCCCAGCTGCACTCTTGTTACTGGTTCCGGCGACATCCGGCCCGGGTAAGACAGTCTCGTCTCTCCCTGCGGGTGCCTCTTTGTCTCCTTGCGTTTCGGGACCGTTGATTGCCCTGTCGGGATCTAGAAAAGTCATGAACTAGCTGCTCCCCTGGTTTCTGTCCTTTGCAAGTTTCGGAGCTGTGTTCCCTCCAGCTGTGACTCTGAATGGAAACTCGAAGGGGGCCCTCTAGTTATCTGGGAGAGAAACGTTCCCCAGAAACCCCCAGCCGACTGGCCCTCACGGCCGGTCACCTGCGGGATTGTCATGATTGGCAGGGTTGATCTGTGCCCTGGAGTTAGACACTTTGCTCCTGAAACAGATCTGATTTCCTTCAGCAAAGGAGAGGTAAGCCACCAGCAGCCTGCCGCAAGCTCGGCCGGACTCCGTTATCTCTGTTCTACCTGCTGGACTCAAAGCAGATGTCGCATCCTGTTTATAACCCCTGTATTGGATATGACCTAGTGCTTAGTTTGACGCTATCCGTCAAATGAACGAATACGTGAGCGGGAGTCTCATCCGAGACACCCGAGGCTGCTTCGAGTTCTGAGAGCCCCAAATGAAAGCATCCTCTCAAAACCTTACACGTGGCTTCCCTCTCGACGTGTCCCCCTGGGGGAGGTCTGCCTTCCTGCTCCGAAGCGACACTGGGGGATCGGAAGTGGCCTCTGGTAGACATCTGTGCTCGTGTCAATTTCACTTAATTCCCATGACAGCCCAGTAATATCGTTGATATTATTCTCATTCTTAAGATGAGGACACCGAGGCCTGGGGAGGTCGGCAAAGGAGTCTCCAGCCTGGGAGACAGAGCCAGTCTCGTCAGAACCCCAGCCTGGGGACTGCTCTGTTCTTTTACTAAATCAGCAGCCACATCAATCAGCTCACGAGTGAATTTTCTGAAAGGTGACCGTAAAGCGAGACCTCTCGCGGGGAGACTGCACTTCTGTCCAGTGGACCCGCTTCTCAGACCTTTAGAAGCTGTTAATCCAACAAAGACTCACAGGCCGCACTTCGCCTGCGGAGATTTGCAGCCGGGCTTCCCGGGGCGTCCACGCGGGGACACACGGTCACATGCGCACAAATGCCGCTCGCGGGCCAGTGTTTCGTGGCACGGTGAGATCGCGTGCCTAATCTTCCTTGGCCGCTCACCCAAAAGAGAGTTACCGATGGACAACAAAGCAGACCAATCGCCACCTGTATCTGTGCTCTCAGAGCAGTGTCCTAACTGGTCACGGCCCTGCCATCTTCCAAGAGTGAGAATTTAGAGAAACCCTCACCGCCGATTCTCCCGCCTCCCAAGCGAACCCTCCCTTCATCAAGACGCACTGCGAGGGGGTGGGCGTTAGCATAGATTCGACTATACAGTTACGTGTAATTAACGGGGGGAAATGGGTTCCGAGCTACAAAGCCGGGCCCTGTTTTGCTGGAGTAAATCCATCTGTGTCAGAGAGCCAGCCCAGGGAGGCAGCAGGAAACACGATTAGCTTTCTTCTGACTTAATGGGGGTTTATGCTGCTACTTGGCACGATCATAATTTCTCAAGACATAGAAACTTTTTCTTCCTCTAATGCAATTACAGTTCTACGTACAAGATGGCTTATGTCTGGGAGAAAATTCTGGCAGAATTAGCCGCAAGGGCACAGCGTTAGTTAGAGATGATGCCGGAGTCTCTATCTTAAAACACGCGCCATGACTCTCCCTGCTCAGGAGCTGAGGGGGACTCTGTTGTCTTTTGCTCTTGAAAAGCACGGGTTGACCCAACTCGGTGACTCTTAGAGCCCCCCTGCTCCAGCTCTGTGCCTGCTTTTCCGGAGCCTCCTAACACAGGCCGAGCCACAGCCATCTTCCCTATTTTTAGTGGTTTCTCCTTCACACGCTGACTTGTTTCACCTGCTGAAAGCATGACTTTTACAACCTCATCAATCCGCTCAGCTCCAACCCAAACTTGGCCAGAAAGGGCTCAGACAAAAATGGTTCAGGTTGTATTTCAGTTCTTGATGGAGATAAACACAGAGCAGGAGCGATTTTTTTTTTCTTTTTAATTGTTGTAGAGGAGTTCCAGAAATAACCGCATCCTGGCTTTGCAAGGTGGATAGAACCAGCCGGGCGATCTGCGCCGAGGGCCGCCAGGGAACTCACGGAAGGATGAAATGAGGCGTGTGGGTGTCAACAGAACGGTCCCCTCGAGGTGAAACCAGCAAGGGGGTGGGGAGTCAGGCCAGTCCTGAGGGGCCTGAAAAGCCGAGTGTCCAGCCAGGACGCTCACGGAGACGGATGCCATCGGGGCGACGAGGGACCCCAGAGGAGAAAGGCTGTCCCAGACAGTGTGGATGGAGACGGTCAGGGGCCGGGGTGTCAGGAGGCCAGAGGACCCCGAGAATCACACTGAGGCCCCACCCAGGCCCTGGCTCAGTGGCTGAGGGATTTTCCAGGCTGGGGGACATCTGAGCGCCCGAGGCCTCCCAAGTCTCCCAGGCAGACACCGAGCTCCCAAATGTGGCCCGAGTTCCCCTCCTGCCTGGAAGGAAGCTGGAAAACTTAGGCTGAGGCCTCCGACCCCCGAGGACCACGGAGTTTGCTGTGAATCATGGGAATGAGATGTGGCCAGGGGGCGCTTTGCAGACCCTTGGACTCTGCGAGCATCTGAGTTGGTGAGTTAGGGCCTCACCTGAAACCCGATCCGTGGCACCTGCCTACACATACACCTTACACACCCATACGTGCACACACACAGGCGCTCACATGCAAACCCTGTACACATACACTTGATGTGCACACAGGCACTGCTTGTCCCATAGCTCATTCACTCACTCTACGAGCATTCATGGAGCACTTCCTCTTCCCGGGCATCGTGTTACGTTTAGACAAAACTCAGATGATCAGCGTCCAGTTCCGGCACACTGGAAGCTTCTGGCCCACTTGGAGAAAAGCTAGGGAAAGCAACGGGGTCTCAGGGTGGAAAATGGAAGGAGACATCCGAACACCCTAGTTTTGCACAGTGGCCTCTGTCTGAAATTTCCCAGCTGCGGGGAGACTGAAGACCACGCCCCCTGCACACAGTAGGCACCTGCGCCCGGTTGGATAAGCACAGACTTTTGTGTTCACGATCCCCTTCGACCTCTTTCCCTTTCTGAAAGGTCTGATTCTTTCCCTGCCCCCTCTTTGCTCTGGACAGTCTTCCCAGCAGCTTGTTTTAATCACTTTTTGAGTTAAAAGTCAATATTTAATTAACCAAGTAATTACATTCAGCTTACGCTTGAATCTGGGTGTTTGCACATCTGTGGCTGTGGGGAGGCCGGCCCTGGCCCCCTCCACCTGCCCCTGCCTCTGTCCCACAGGGCCGCCCTCCCTTCCTTCGGGGCAGAGCCGGGAGCCTGCTCTCCCGCGGGTTCTCTGGCGACAGAGAAGCAGGTAGGATGGGCTTTCCCCGGAGGACAGGGCGTCTCTCCCCAGAGCGGCCAGAGTTACTCTCATCTGGCAGTTAATAGTGAGGGGGATTTCTTCCTGCATCCCGGCTACCCATCACAGAACCCGCTGGAGGGTTGTAATTCAATTAAAGCCATTCATACGTTCATAAAGGGGGTGGGGAGGACAGACTGGAGACCACTCACCTGGCAAGAGAGGTTCCTCCGGCTTTGCCTGTCCCACCTCATGGAGGACAGAACACTCCTCAAAACAGCCCGTCCGGGGGTGCAGATTAGTGTTCTAATCAGCGGCTCAAAGGGGAAGGGTGGCAGGCTTGGCCGATAGGAGGCTCGCTGGACATTTGCACACGAAGGATGTGTCTTCCTCGGGCCAGGTTCACGTACATAAATGCCCAGTGTTGGCATAACTGCCACGGCTGAGGGGTGGGTACGGATGTGTGTCTACACCCAGATGCGTGTATACATATATAACCACGTGGACATATTTCATTCGAATTTAGAACTTTTCCTGAAACACAATAGCAGATCCACGGGTTGACTGTAAAATGCCTCGACTGGAGGAGGACAGTGTCTGTACGTGTGTCTGTGCCTCTATCTGCCCAGGACGTGATGCACGTTCAACCATTACCCAGGGATCTGGATCACGTAGAGCTACAAAGCCCATCCCCGAGAAGACCCACCTGCTGTTCCGATTGGCATTTATGCAGCATCTTGAAAATTAGCTCAATATGGGGCGCCTGGGTGGCTCAGTCGGTTAAGGGTCCGACTTCGGCTCAGGTCACAATCTCACGGTCCGTGGGTTCGAGCCCCGTGTCGGGCTCTGAGCTGACAGCTCAGAGCCTGGGGCCCGTTTCAGATTCTGTGTCTCCCTCTCTCTCTGACCCTCCCCCGTTCATACTCTGTCTCTCTCTGTCTCAAAAATAAATAAACGTTAAAAAAAAAATTAGCTCAATAATATTTCATCATTCAATGGCTCATGTTTAAAGACACCGGGAACAACCACTCTGGGGTGGTTCCTTTGTCCTTCTGAGTGCCAAGCATCCCAGAATGGTTCCCAAAGGGTGGGGCAGGGATGCTGATAAACTAAGGGATTAGACAATCCTCTCCGTTGTTTAGGGTACTTCAGAGACCACATTAAACACCACTGGGTCAGGTTGCTGAAAAGTTATGCTTTTCTACTCTCTAGTAGCTCTTCTAGAACCTCCGATAGAAAGTTTCAGGTCGGTGCTCATGGGTCTTTACAGTGAGTGGAGAGAGAGAGCAAGAGAGGAGGAGGAGTTTCAGGGAACTGTCATCATGTTGAAAATTGGTAATATTGTTTTGGGGTTTTTTTTTCAATAACTTTTTATTTTGAAATACTTTAGACTCATAGGCAGTGGCAGAGAATCGCTCAAGGCGGAGAAAGTTCCGTGTACTTTTCATGCAACATCCCTTGCGGGTAACATGTTGTATTACTACAGCCCGATATCAAAAGCAGGAAATCGATATTGGTACAATCCACAGGGTTTATTCAGACCTTACCAGTTACATACACCCTCGAGTGTGTGTGTGTGTGTGTGCGTGTGTCTATGGTTCTATGTGATTTTATCACATGCGTAGCTTTGTGTAACCACCACCACACTCAAGGTACGGAGGTGTTCTGTTGCCAGAAACATCCCCGTGCTACCCGTTTATAGCCACACCCACCTACTCCTACCCCCTGGCAACCCCTGATTTCCATCTCTACGGTTTATTTCGGCAATGCTGTGTAAATGGAATCGTACAACATGTATC
Source organism: Panthera leo (assembly GCF_018350215.1). Lineage (NCBI taxonomy): Eukaryota > Metazoa > Chordata > Mammalia > Carnivora > Felidae > Panthera > Panthera leo. The sequence goes on from NC_056681.1 coordinate 13,105,530, forward strand.
ATTTTGAGATTGGCTTTTTTTTTTTTTTTTCCGCTCAGTTTAATTCCCTTCGGATTCATCCAAGGTGTGTGCATCAGTAGGTTCTCCTTTATACCATTGGCAGACCCTATGGTGTGGATGTTCTAGGGTCTAAGCACTCATTCACCCACTGAAGGACCCTTGGGTAGTCCCAGTTTGGGGTGGTCACAAAGCTGCTGTGAAATTTCACGTGCAAATGCTTGTGTGAATACAAGCCTTCATCTACCTGGACAAATGCCCAAGAGTGCAATTGCTGGGTGTATGTTGTCTATTTTTGGTTTTAAAAGAAACTGCCCTGTGGTTATGGGACAAAATGGTGTAGAGTCCCTTTCCCTGCTCTCCCTGCCCCCCCCCCCCAAATCCCAGGAAATACACTGGAAATCATTCAACAGGCAATCATAAACGACTCAGAAAGGTGGGAAGAGGACGAGCTGGCTAGAAACCTCAGGATCTGAATCGCAACACCTCGCACAAGTTACTAGGGCTTTCTCTTTACTTCCTGTGTTTCCTGCACGGAGCTCTGGACGGGCCTGCAACCGAATGGGATAGACAGAAACAAAACCAGCCCACCAACCCAAGAACAGGAAAGGGAAGGCCAGGTGGAGACCATAGCCAGTGGCAGTGGTGGATTAAACCTGTCAGCAGGAGCACCCTGCAGAGCTTGCGGGGGCTGACCCATCCCACACCCCAGACTCACCGGCAGGCCCTTCTGCCCACCCTGGGAGTACCGGCATCTCATGAGCCCCAGGCCAAAAGCAGAGGGTAACTTAGACCTGGTATCTCCCCAGCCCTCCATCCAGCAGTAGAAGGTGAAAGAGGCCCACAGTCGTCCAACCCTTCACTTACGATAGACAGCCACTCAGACCCCATGGCTCCTGTTCTCCCCTCCACCAGGAGGAGGCGAGGGAGGAGTTTCCCTCCCCTGGCGGCATCAGCAGAGACAGAGCAGAATGCCATTGCCTCGTCTATGCCTACAGAAACCCCTTGGGATTTTAATAGAAGCTTCATATAACATAGAGATCAGTTAGGAGAGAACCGACATTTCACTAGGCTGAGCCTTCCAGCCCATAAACAAGTTCTTTCCGACTATTTAGTTCTCGAATTTCTTTCATTAGCATTTTGTAGCCTCCCGCGTAGAGATCTTGCACCTGTTGTGTTAATTTTGCACCTAAGTTTCATTTTATTTGGAGCACTTCTAAGTGGTATGGCATTTCGATTTCGGTTCCTACTTGTTCATTGTTAGTGTATCGAAATGAGATTGACTTTTGTGTGTTAATCTCGCACCTGTGGCCTTGCAGAGCTCACGAGTTCTAGGAGCTTTGCGGGTAGGTTCTTTGAGATTTTCTCTGGAGGAAACCATGTCATTTTCAGTTCTTCTAGTTGTATGGCTTTTTTTTTTCTTGCCTTATTGCATTGCCTAGAATGTCCAGTAATAAAGCGCATAAAAGTGGCAAAAATGGACATTCTTACCTTCTTCCTGGTCTTAGAGACAAAGGATTCAGTCTTTCACCATTAAGTATGATGTTAACTGTACTTTTTTTTTTTGTAGATGCTCTTTAGGAGATTGAGAAAGTTATCCTCTGTTCTTAGTTTGCTGAGCATTTTTTCCGGAATGGATACCTTTTCTGCATCCATTAAAAGGGTTTTCTTTCTTTTTTAGCCTGTTGATATGGTGGATTATATTGATTGGTTTTTTTTTAATGTTTTTATTTATTTTTGAGACAGAGAGAGACAGAGCATGAGCAGGAGAGGCGCAGAGAAAGAGGGAGACACAGAATAGGAAGCAGGCTCCAGGCTCTGAGCTGTCAGCACAGAGCCTGACGCGGAGCTCGAACTCACAGACCATGAGATCGTGACCTGAGCCGAAGTCGGACGCTGAATTGACTGACCCACGCAGGCGCCCCTTGATTGTTTTTTTTTTTTTTAATATTGAACCAATCTTGCATACCTAGAGTAAACCCCATTTGGTCACATTATATAATTTTTTTATATATTGTTGGATTCAATTTGCTAACAAATTGGAAAATTCTTGTGTCTAAATTCAAAAGGGATGTCTGTAGTTTTCTATTTTTGAACTGTTTTTGTCTGGCTTTGGTATCAGGTATCATTTCATGAGGCCAGTAATTTTTTTTTTAGGTTTTTGAATTTTATTTTATTAACCTTTATTTATTAACATTTTTTTTAAAGTTAACATGTGCGTAATAGAAAACCGAAAAACACAAAAAGCAAAGAACAAAGTCTCTGCTGGGAAGTGTTCCCTCCTCTGTTTTCTGGAAGAGATCGTGTAAAGTTGGGTGTTAATTTCTTTAAAATGTTAGATAAAATCCTCCAGTGAGACCATCTGGGCCTTGCGATTTCTCTTCCGGGAGCTTTCAAGTGACAAATACAATTTCTTACACAGTTCAAGACTATTCAGGTTGTCTACTTCATCTTGATTGAGTTTGGTAGTTTTTGGTTTTTGAAGAGTTAGTCCATTTCTTCTCAAGTAGGGAATTTATGAGTGGAAAGTCATTCACCGCACTTCCTTACTATCCCTTTAATGGCGGCATAATCCGTAGTGTTTTATTCGTGCTATTGGCGCTACTGGGCTTTTTTCCCTCTCTTTTTATTTTTGTTGGTCTTGTTAGAAACCCGTCAATTTTATCGATCTTTTCAAAGAAACTGTTCTTTGTTTCGCCGATTTTCCCTGTTCTTTCTGTTCTCAATTTCACCGATTCTGGCTCTTCATTTGGTCCTTCCTGCTGCTCACCTTGGATTTCCTTTGTTCTTCTTCCTCTAGTTTGAGAGGTAGGAACTTGGGTTACTGATTTCAGATCTTACCTTTTCTTCCAGTGTGAGCGTTTTTAGTGCTCTAAACTCCTCTCTCTGCACTTCATACATGGCGATATCTTTTATTTTCATTCAGTTCCGTGTGTTTTAAAAATTCCCTTTGAGGCTGGCTTCCTCTTTGATTCACGGGTTCGGTAGAAGTGTACCCTGTAATATTTATATGTTTGAAGAGTTTCCTGTTGTCTTTCTGTTGCGGATTTTTAGTCTGATTTCGTTATGGTGAAAGAACATACCCTTTGTGACCTGAATTCTTTTACACTTGTTAGGGTTTGCTTTATGAGCCAGGATATGGTCTCTCTTGGCGAGTGTTCCATTATGAGCTTGGGAAGAATGTGTATTCTGTTGTTGATGATGCAATAGTCTATAAATGTCAGCTAGATCCAGTTGATTTATGGTGCTGTTCAGTTTAACTCTATCCTCACTGATTTCTGGCTGCTAGATCGGGTTTCTTGGTATGTCAATTGCTGACAGAGGGTGTCAAACAAATACTGTATGTTAGGTGCCGAGGTGTCCACCTGTTATCGTGGATTTATCTGCTTCTCCTTCCAGCCCTATCGGTTTCTGCCTCCTGGGGTTTGAGGCTCCGTTGTTGGGTGCACACACGGTTAGCGTCACTGTATCTTCTTGGTAGGTTGGTCCTTTTATCGCCACATAATGTCCCTCGTTGTCCCTAGCAATTTTCTTTGCAGTAAAGTCTGCTTAAGCTAATACTAATACAGCCCCTCCTGCTTTTATTAAATTAATGTTTGCATGAAACAATTTTATCCTTTCTTTTCCCCACAGCCTGCCTACATCATTGTCTCTGAAATGAGTTTCTTGCACACAACCTGTAGTTGGGTTGTATTTTTAAATACAGTCTGCCAGTCTGTCTCTCTTAATCAGTCTATTTAGACCATTGGCATTTTAAAATAATGACTGATCAGTTAGGGCGAAAGACTGCTATTTTATTTATTATCGTTCTCTATTTTCTCCCTGTTTCTCTTGCCTTGGTATAGCTTTTGAGTCTTTTTGGTAATTCCACTGTGATTTATTTAAATGTTTTAGAGTAAACCGTTTTATATATTTTTCTCAGTGGTTACTTAGGATACTATACACATACACACAACTGATCACCGTGGACTGGATTGCTACTGATGTTTTAACACTTAGAGGGGAGTATTGAAGCTTTCCTGATATTTAAGGTCCTTTACCCTTCCCACTTGGAAAATGCAATTGTCTGAGTATTTCCTTTAGAGCACCACATCACACGGTGATTATTTTTGCCCGAGCCATCATATACGATGTAAGAAACTCATGAGGTAAAGAACAGTCACTTATACTCTCGCCTAATTTTGCCCACTCCGATATTCTTTTTTTTCCTTTCTGAAGTTCCAGGAGTCCTTCTGAATCGGCTTTCTTTCGCCTATATAACCACATTTGAAGTGAGTTTCTTGTAGACAGCATATAATTGGACATGTTCTTAAGTTCAGTCTGCCAATTTCCGTGTTTCATTTGCTGTATTGAGCCCATCTGCTTTTAATGTAATTGATGAAATGTTACGATTTGGCTGTCATTTTATTTTTGTTTGTTCTTTTGGGGGTTTTGTTTGTTTGCTTTGTTTTGGCTTTCTGTGGGTTATTTGAACGACATTCAGCATTCCATTTTGATTTTTCTATGGTGATTTTAACTGTATCTCCTTGTATAATTTCTTAGGGGTTGTCTGAGGTATATACATAACTTATCATAATCTACTGATGTCGTCACTTTACCGGTTTGAGCGAAGAACATTCTTCATGGGATCCAGTAAGATACCAAGTGGAGTGCTTACCGCAGGAATGGCAGTAATAAAATAACAACGACAATAGCCAACCCTTACCGAGTGCTTGTTATACACCAGACCCTGTTCTAGGCACTTTCTATGCATTCACTCATTTAATCATTACAATAACCTGATAAGGAAGGTGCCATTACTGTGCCCAATATATAGATCAGGATCATGAGGTATAGTGGGGAGTGGGGAGGGGTAACTTTTCCAGGATCACAGGGCTAGTCACTCAGGGACTAACAACAGAGAGAGGTCCTTACCAGCCCCAGGCCTGAAGGGGAACCCAGGAAGAGCTGTGGCTGTAAGACGGGGCTGAGACCCCGAAAGAGGATCACGGCCACGGTCACATCACAACCCAGCAAGGGAGGGGGACTTGCCGACCCCTCTCTCCTCCTGTCTAATCTGCTCTGCCCCCTCCTGTGGACCAAACCAGCCAGAAAGCACAGGGCAGGGGAGCCCGGATGACCTGACTTCGGAGGTGGGGCTCCCCTAATGCATAGAGCAGACAGAGAAAGTGCCAGCAGAGAAGGGATGACCAGACATGCCTGCTCCCCCAGCCTGGACTTCTGCCTTTCCTCTCTGCGGGGGCGATCTGTCTGTTGAGTTGGTTGGTTCAGAGACAGGCTGGTTACCTGACTTGGGTCTCAGGCTGCCACCAGCACATCCTGCTGGGCCCGGGGGAGACATTCTGTCTGCAGAAGTGGTCTCAAACGGCTTTTCTGCCAGTCTGTTGACCGAGGAAATTGCAAATATTTTTCTTTTGACTTTAGCAGAGTTAAGCTTTTGCTCTGCTATAGTTTCAACTGTTCAAAGAAACGCTCTTTGTTCATGCCAGAAGACATTATACAAGTCATTACCTGAGTGCTGGCGATGGGCCTGCCTTTGTGTAAATATCCACACGATTCTTTTCCTTTAGACTCATGAATATAAAGGCAAGGAGAAAAAGAAAGAAAACAACAAAGGCTCTCCAGCTCCTGCTTTGCCTGGTCCCCACGACTGCTTTCTCTCTGCTGAAGTTATGTGTCTCTGTCAGTGCACCTCCTGAATCAGGTTTCAGAGGGACGTGCAAAGGTCCTGAGGCAGAACTAGGAGGGCAGGTGTGGCTGGAGCTCAGTGAGCCTGGGGAAGGGAAGCAGAGCCTGAGACTGAGAGAAAGGCAGGAGACAGATCCTGGAGGCTCTCTGGACACATCAAGAAGTTCTGGCCATCAGTGAGCTGAGGGGGTGGGCCTTTAGGCTCTGTTCACTATCAAGGACAACAGCGTTTGAAATATTGTTGCTAGCAGAAACTATTAAGATTCTCTAATCTGAATTTTGCTCTCGACTCTTGAATTGTGGTGAAGGTACAAGAGGAAATCTGTAGCCCTTTTGAATTCATTATTAAAATCATGAATCGGCCTTTTAGCTGCCAAGAGCAGGTGATTAGCATGAACCCAAGGTACCCCTCGTGTGACAATATGTATTAATGATCACGCATAGAGATGCTTTTCTGGCAGCTTTCAGAAAGAATTTGCAATCAGGAAGCAATCAGGATCCCGAACTTGCACTGACAATTAGACACAGGAGAACACGGTTGTGTTTAGAATAGGCCACGTGGGGGCCCACGAGGGGTCCTTCCAGACCATAGATACTGCGGTGGGAGTTTTGTGTCCAGGCAGAACTTTGCAAAGTGGATTAGAGCTTAGGGAGGGTGGCAAGGCCATGATGGGGCGGCAGGGGGGTGGGGGGGGGACCCATGGGCTGTGGTGGCGTTCTGGGTTTTATTCCAAGGGAAAGAGACATGGGCTAGGGGGTTGGGACACAGCCTGTCTCAGATCCAGGAAGATCCCTCTGGGTTCATGTACAGTAAGAGTGGTCGAGGGTGAGGGCTGCAGCAGGGAGATGGTGGGGGGAGCCAGTGTGACAGTCACGGGAGCCGTGACGGAGGCTGCCAGACCCTGGACAGTGGCGAGAGGGCGCCAGACCCTGTGTGGCTTCGGAGGATTGAGGTCCAGAGAAGGAGCAGGGACATCTCTTAGAATTTTCACCTGAATCACTAGGTTGGCAGTTGAACCCCGGAACTTTTCTTTGGGGCTCCATAAATGTTTTCTGTACAATCTGTGCCTGAAATAAGATAAATATCAGGCTTGGATTATAATTTTACATCAGTGTCTCTTGATGGAATCCAGCAGAATGTGCTGGTAAAAGGAAGGGAGCAATGGGCGTGATGGGGACACAGAAAAGAGCCGAGCGAGGAAAATCATGGGAGGTTGAAAAGGTATCTATGTGTGTGTGTGTGTGTGTGTGTGTGTGTGTGTGTATTTATACGCAACAGGTGCATAAGGATATTCATTTATGTGTGTGTGTTTTTATGTACATATTGGAAGTGGCCGAGGCAAGATTTGAACCCCTGCTCTTAACCACTGCCCTTCTCAGCCGATCTGGTGAAGGATACTGACTTGTTCCAACTTGAGACGTTATTTTTCACTGTCACTAGTGCTGCCGGCCATGTCTGCACATTCACATCTTTGCACGCAGAGGGTTTCTGAAGATGAATTCAGGGAGGGGATGTGTCTGAAGGCCCCTCCTGTCTGTGGCATCTGTCAGCCCCCGCCCTGCGGCCCACCCTCTTAGATCAGCCCCTGAAAGCCTTTCCGGTTACAAGGGGCCAGGACTTCCCCTCCGGCCGCTGAACCCGGCTTTGAAGGTGGCCAAGCTCCTTCGGAGACCTGGAAAACGGCCAGGAGGATGGGACTTCCGAACCCCAAAACAGACCCCAGTGAATGATGCTTTTCCCCCAAAAGCTCAGCACATTTGCTCACAGCTGGGTACAGCCAGCATGCAGAGGTGGGGTCGGGGAAAAAAACATGTGCCATCAGCGGTTTTCTGCTCCTCTGTGCGGTAGTTCTGAATGTTCCGGGGCCAGAGGCTTCTCGACTGAGATCATCCCGGGCTTCCTTCCAGTCCCGGGGTGGGTGAACAGCTGTGCCCCTTTGCTTGAGGCGGGTTGGGATAGCTGGCATGGGACACAGAAAGAAAAGGGACTTATCCTGTTTCCGAACCGTGAGGGAGGGGTGGGATTGGTGCTTTGGGTAGAGTCTCCCTTCCTCTGTGAGAGAGGAACACAGGGAGGTCCAGACCTTGCTTGCATTGTGTCGTTGGGCAGGGACGCTGTGGCAGCTCTGGGCTTCTCCAGAGACACCTGCGGACAGGTGGACCGGCTTCATTCAGCCTCAACAAATCTCTGGCAAGTGTCTTTGGGGGTTAAACACTTGGATAAGTGCTTGGCCAGGCCCAGGGACAACTCAGACACTAATTCATGGTCCTTGCCTTGCAGAACACCCGGGGCGGCTGCGAGTTCCCCAGGCACGTGCAAATGCACTGGTTTTGCAACAACCCCGGGTCATCTCCACTATTAAGATTTGTCTGAACTGGACTTTTTATTTTTATGCTTAATTTTGTTTTAAAATAAAATTTATGTCCTGTGAGCAGGAAACCAATATCCACCGACATGAGTAGAGGGTTGTTGTAAAACCAAGTGCAGCGAAAACAGGTATTAATCTTTAGCAAGTTACTGCCTCCTGTGACGGCCGAGGTGTCTTAACTCATGAGGGCGAGTAGAAGAGAGGCGTTTAAGGCAGAGCAGCAACCTCTCTGAGACTTTCGGCTGGACCTAATCAGCAGGATGGAGACGGGGAAAGGGAAAACATGTCTCCAAGGTGAGCCATGAGCTTCTAATGCTGGGGCCGTGCGTTTATGGGTCCGCGGGGCAGTGGCTGTCTTGTCTAAGGTTAAGGGAGACAGACCCCAAGCCCTAGAATGTCGGGCATTGCTTCTCCATGACTTGTTTTCCGGAGTATCCGCACCAGGTAGAAATCAGGTGCCTTTTAGAGCTCCCCTTAGGTTGCTGATTTCAAGTGTCTCCCCAAACTACCCGAAAGGCAAAAACTACCATTTGCCTTTGAGAGTTTGCTTAAATGACACTCTGAAGGGCCACATGCTAACTTTGTGACCCAGGCCTGGTCAATCGCTGCTCCTAGGTTCACGTCCCAGAGGCGGGGGGAGGCCGGGTGAGAGGCCGGGGTGGACTGGTGACAGAGGTAAGTCACGCAGAGCCCGCTAGGGAGGGAAACAGGATTTGGATTTGATTCTAAGAACAGAAAGCCGCTGATGCATTCTGAGATGATGAATAGCGTCTGCTTTGTGTTTTCAAAGGCTCACTCTGGCTGCTGTTGTAAAGGGGACCTGGAGACCAGATCGGAACGAGGGAGACCCGTGGTCCGGGGTGGGGTGGGGGCAATGATGGCGGCAAGGGCAGGACAGGGCTGCTGTGGAGACTGGGGGTGGATGGACCAGATCTGTCTCCAAGGTCAGCTTGTTGATGGATGACAAGTGCCGCTGGGGAGTGGGGGAGAAGCCTAGCTTTTGGCTGAGCGGTAGGGCAGATGGCAGTGCCGGTTAGAGATGGGGACACTGGGGGAGGAGAAACAGATGGGGGGGGAGGGGGGGACGGTGGACATTAAGGGGCTCTGCAGACATGGTCCGCTAGCAGCGTCTGTCCATTGGTTCCGTGTGGCCGACACCCCCAACTTGGAAACACGCCTTCCAGGCTGCACCTCATTGAATAAAAATAAAATGAAAATCCTGCTGCTGAGGACACAGCCTCATTAACTCACAAGTGAAACAGGAAAGGGCAGCATCTGGGTGGAGCTTCTCAGAGAGTAAACAGAAACCCCCAGCGACGGCCCAGTGCCATGATCGCACCCTGATGGTCTCCCAGAAGCGTCTGCAACCAGAGCCAGCTGAGGGCAGAGGGAAAACATTACTGCATACTTTTTCCGATTTTTTTCCACCCAACGTTCATGAATGAAATTCCGACACCGCCGTCTTCGACATCTGCTTAATTGATCCCGGCTTGAGGAGCCAATTTCGAGCCTCGGTTTTTTGTAGCGAAACCCAGCAACAGCGTTTGACTCGGTTTTGTAACACTGCGGAGTCCGGAGCGGCGCCCCCTTTGCCGCCGTGAGGAAAAGCCGCCCGAGCAGCAGGGCCCTGGCAGCCAGCGCGGTTATTCTGGGTCGAGTTGGAGGCACAGCGGTGAGCACACCCGGGCACAAACGTCCAGTGGGGTCCCTCTGCCCAGATGTGGCCTCCACTGCTGCGTGTCCCCCGGCTGTTCCGGGCGGTTGGGCTGATGGGACCCAGCCTCCCGTGGTGGTTAGACAGTCTGCCACGGGCAGGCGGCTCACAGTCTGATCCGGTGACATCGCGGGCATTCCGGGGACACTCGAGGCCCGGATGAGGGCTGCCTCCGGTACTCCAGCCTGGTGGCTGCAGGGCAGCACAAGACGCGGGTGTCTTCCCCCTGTGGCCTCAACTGACCGTCTTCCCCCACTGCCCAGGGCCCGGCTCTGGTTCTGAAGCTGCCTCTCCCGGTGCCAGAGCCACAGCCCCTCATCCCACCGCCAACACCCACGGGGCTCATTTGGACCATTCCCTGGGCCACACGAGACTGCTGGGTTTGCAGGATTATCGATCTGATCTCTTCGGCTGGGGCTGTAGCTGTGAACCAGCGTCTTTAGGGGCGGGCATGGGGTCATGTGAGTCAGACAGACACTTGGGCAGAGCGGGGCCTGTGGGCCACTAGTGACGATGTGCCCCGTCTAAAGCAGTCCTCACTGCACACTTCCCGACGGTCCCCATGCAGAAAGGGGGACAGAAGAGACAGGTCTTCCAGCTTTTTCGGGACAGCTACAAGTTGGCTCCGATGCAAAATTCTTCAGTTAAAAAAAAAAAGTTGATAGCTAATTTAAATGTGTGTATGTGTGTGTGTGTGTGTGTGTATTTTAACACCTTGGGGGAGGGACTCAAAACAAACTGGTTTCGCCTGTGACTGCTGCGTGATACTCCCCCCGGGGAGCTCCGACATTAAAAATGCTGAAGCTCGACTCCGTGTGAAGTGCTTACTGTGTGCCTGGCATTGAACTACAGGCTTTGCATGTATTTTCTGAATCCACAGAACAACCTCCAAAGCGGTGACACTGTGATTCTTCCCATGTGGCAGGTGAGGAAACTGAGGCGTCAGATCCTTTGCCCAAGGTCACACCGAGAGGAGTAAGGTCAGGGGTCCGAGGCCGGGACATCTGCCTCGAGAGCCCATGCTCCCACCTCCTCGCCATCCTGAGTTTGGTGACTTAGAATATTCTGGAATTGTCCTAGGATTCTCCAGTCAAAGGAAATCCTGTAACTGTGAAGGCCTCCCATGGGTATGTGTAGATCAGGAACAGTGAGGGATTTGCCGAGGGCCGTGAAAACTGCCTGGGGGCAGAGCAGGTCCAACGCTGGCGGTGGGCCTGGTGGTTCAGACTGGTGCATGTTTCTCTCTGGTTCTCTGATAAAGATACAGACACGGAGACGGAGACGATAAACGTGTCATTAGAAACCAAACAAAGCGAACACATCAAGACCTCGCCTGCTGAGTTATCCTTCCAAGGCACCTCCTGTGTCTGCTCAGAGGAATTTGACCTGAGGGGGGCGCCGTGTGCCCTCTGCTCCCATGATGCGATGCCCTCCGCTCCCATGATACAATGCCGTCTCCTGGACCCAAGCCTCTGGACTGGAAAACTGAGGCTTCATCTTTGAATCTTCAAAGTAGCAGACACCCTCTGGCCCCAGTCCACACCGTCTGCTCTGAACTTGGAATTCGGGGTCTACACAGCACACTCCAAGTGCAATGCCTGTCACACCAGGAGAACGGGATGCCAGCATGCGTTGTTTCTCTGTTTTCTTTTTAAAGGTTTTCCTTTTCTAAGTTTGTTTATTTATTTTGAGAGAGACAGAGACAGCATGAGCGGCAGAGGGGCAGAGAGAGAGGGAGAGAGAGAATTCCTGGCAGGCTCCACGCTGTCAGCGCAGGGCCCGATGCGCGACTTGAACTCACAAACCGTGAGGTCGTGACCTGAGCGGAAACCAAGGGTGGGCCACTGAAGAGACCGAGCCACCCGGGTGCCCCGGTTTTTTAGTTGTAAAGAAGAGCATTTGTAACTAGCACATCAAATCTAAGATTTCGTAGACAATATTGCTTGGTTTGAGGCTAACATTTGAAACGATGAGTCCATTTCGAGAACAATATCACATAGGAGCACAGGTGGGGCACAGAGGTGGCCCGAGTGACAGTCGTGAGGGGGGCGCGTGGATGGGTGCCTCTCGGGACACGCTGAGTATCTGGCAGGTGGGGTGGTTTGGGCACCAGAGTTCAAGTCCTGTCTGGGGGTGGGGGAGGGGGTGGGCCCTCCCCAGCCCATCAGAGTCACAGAGAAAGGTGTCAGGGTGACCTCACCCCCGGCCCCGCACGGTGGGAATGTTGGTCATGGAAAGAAATTTGGGTCTGTTTTTCTCCACATTTCCCAGGCCGCGGTTGGAGAGAACAGATTTTGGTTGGCTGGCCTGGCCTCATGGAAAAAATTCAAAAACGGCCCCTTTGGCCCCTCATGGTGTGCCTCTTCAGGTTCCTACCTCTCCTCCGAGCTGTCTGCCTGCATCACGGCCGGGCCACGAGAGGAGATTAGATCATATATTTTTGTGTTAATGATGTTGACATATAAAGCTTGGTAGTTACAGCATTTTTAATAAATCAGGTTAGTGTCCCAAGGGGAGGCTTACCATGTGCTATTTATGCACAAATGCCTCTATCATTTAAGAGTCTTGTTAAAAATTGTAGTTCAAGAGCAGATTAACAGAGCTCTTCACAGCTGGCCTATTTGGGCAGGAACGAGCACACTGAACGAGCAGACACGCAGGGAGGGAGCTGGCGGGCAAGAACACCCAACAGCTAATTGCCTCCCAAATTAGTAGGGATGGAAAAGTAAGCGCTTTAAGACCCTGGTTTTGAGCAGATTAAAAATAAACAGTTCTGCAGGCCGTTTGCTTTTTGCCAACGCAGCATTCAAGGCTGCTGACTGCAGGTGAATTATTCACCAGGTGGCGGCCTCCTGCTTTCCAGAAGGGTCTGACAGGTCGGGTGTTTGGCCAGCTTTTGTCCTGTTTACCACTAAGGTGCGGGAGAGCGGATCCAGCCTCCATGGTGACCCAGCGAAGCTTCTAGCAAGCAGCGATTGCTCTCGGTAACTGAGAGCCCCGTCAGCTGGCTCATCAGGGTCGCGCAAAGCTCTCCCTCCAAAAGCAGCCTCTGATCATCCAGTAAGAGGGACCCAGTCTAGGCCCTGCGACTTGGCTTTTTCCTTCCTGACTTCCTTTGTCTGGACCTCGCCCTCCAAGGCCCAGATACCCCTTACAGGCAATAAACACACAAACATGAGACCAACACCATTTCAGATGATAAGAAGTGACATAGAGACACGAGTAACAGGCTGACGGGGACAGAAGAGGAATGGGGGAGGGGTGCCTGGGTGGCTCAGTCAGTTAAGCATCTGACTTCGGTTCAGGTCATGATCTCACGGTTTGTGAGGCTCTGTGTTGACAGCTCGGAGATTCTGTGTCTCCCTCTCTCTCTGCCCCTCCCCTGCTCATGCTGTGTCTCTCTCTGTCTCAAAAATAAACAAAACATTAAAGAAAAAGAATTCTTTTTTAAAGAAAGGGAATGGGGGGGTGCAATTTACCTTAGATCACGTGCTCAGAGAAGGCTTTCCCGAGGAAGTGACATTTGAGAAGGGACCTGTAGGAACCCAGGGAGTCACTCACAGTGACACCGAGGGAGACTCTTCTGGGCACCGGGAACAGCAAGGGGTAAGGGCCCCGAGGCTGGATGAGCTTGGTGTGCTCAGAAATGAAAACGGAGGAGGGCACCTGTTGGGATGAGCACTGGGTGTCGTATGGAAACCAATGTGACAATAAATTATATTTAAAAAATTTAAAAAAATAATTGAAATCAAAAAAAGAAAGAAAGAAAGAAAGAAAGAAAGAAAGAAAGAAAGGGAAAAGGACCCGTGTGACTGAAGAGAGGTGGGCGGGGGCTGGATTCTGCAGGAACTTGTAGACCAGTGTGAGGACCCTGAATTTGACCTTGAAGGCCAGGAGGGGGGTATCGAGGAGCTCTTACTGAGGAGGTGACCCGGGCTGCTACCCACATTAGAAATCTGCTCTCTAGTGTTACCTGCAAGATAGAAGGGTAGCGGGGGGGGAGGGTGACAGGGGAGGGGGGGGAAGGAGAGGGATCTGAAGGGCATCACAGGAGAGGGGGGAGGGGGGAGAGGGGGTCATGGCAGGGAGGCAGAGGGGGTAACAGGGGAGCGGGGAGGGGAATCACAGGGGAGGTGGACAGAGTGACTAGGGAGGGCAACGTTGGAGGAGGGTGGAGAGGGTGACAGGGGAGGAGGAAGGGAGAGGGGAGTGGAGGGGGGCACAGGGGAAAGTGGGGAGGCAGTGCTGACCAGATGTAGCAAGGGGTACCTCCTCCTCATCCCCGTTAATACTTAGCTCTCTTTCCTGAGCCCTGCTAAGTTCCCATAACAAATTACCCCATTTGATCCTCAAAGAACCCTCTGAGGCAGGTACCAGTATTGTTTCCATGTGGAGTAATTTACCTAAGGTCTCTGAACGAGCAAATATCACTGTCAGGATTTGAACCAAGGTCATCGTGCCGTCCTCTCCTCTGAAATCCAAGGACCGATGATCCCTATAATTCAACATTCAGGACCGTGGCGTGGCTTTCCCAGTCCCGGGTGCCGAAAAGGAGCCAGGAACTGGTTGCTAAGCAACCTAGGGTTCAATGGATCATAGGGGTGGGCAGAAATCAGGGCAAAGTGATTGGTGGCCCCAGTTATCACGTGATCAAGACCTGACCAGTCAGAGCATCCCTCCCCCTGTTTGGCTCTGAGCTGCACACGTGACCCAGGTTGGTACAGATGAAGTCCGTCCCAGGACCTTGGCCTCAGTGTTGGGAGAGGTGCCCTCCTTTGGCTGGAGGGGCGCAGATGGGAGGCCATCCCTGACACTCTAGAAAATGTCAGGCCGATAGTGGAACTGACACAGAGGCCAGGCGAGCTGGGGAGAGGGTGCTGACAAAATTCTCTGAGTCCCAGGATTGAGCTGAGCCCTATTAAGCTAATATAAATGCTCTTTTTCTGTGAAACCAATTTGAGTGGATTCTTCTGTCACTTTTAACCCAACACGCCTTAGCCGGTGGTAGTACTTTTATCTGGGCTGGCTTCCCGAGCGAACTCCCTCTGTGTTCCGGGCTTGCATCACTGTCCCGGAAGCCCAGAGAAACTACAGCCTCTCCTCCCCTCTCGTTCCGGCTGACACCCCCAGATAGCTTCCATTGGACCAACTTGAGCGCGTGCCCGCGCCGGACCTGTCACCGTGGCTGGAGGTGGAACACACAGAGGGGACAGGCTGGAAACCTGTCAGCCCCAGGCACCAGGAGTGCGTGGCCACAGCCCCACTGAATCACACGGAGAGAGGGCTGGCCAAGGAGACGGGGCAGTGGGAAAGCAAGGGGCATCTGGGACCTACAGACCATGGACATCCCGGGCCAGCCTGACAGCAGGTGGGCCTCCCGAGGGAGGACCCGGGAAGGTGGACAGAGGCAAGAGCCAAGTCCCTCCTTCTCCAGGCACCAGCGGTCACACACAGAGTCTGGTCCCTGTGTGACCCTCCATGTTGGAGAGAAAGGTCGTTCCACCTGGCAGGGGAGAGGTGAGATGGGCCTGGAAGGAGCTGTCCTGGGGAGACAGGAGGCCTGACCCCCAGCCCTGAGCCGATGGCTACTCCATCTTTTCTTATCTGCAGAATGGGAGAGGCCAGCCCCTCTCTGGACCTCAGGCGCCCCTTCTGTCAAATGGGGAGACTCCAGAAAGAGTCTCCAGGCGTCCAGACCAGCCTGGCAGGATCTACCCTTCCAGAATCTGTGTCAGCAATTTGGAGTCTGTAGAAGCCTCAGGAAGCCTCTCCCCTCCCGGCTGGAAGAATGTCATTAGCTGTGTTAGCCTGATTATGGGGACTGTGTTTGGGTGCCTGCCACCCCCAGAAGAAGGGAGGTCTCAGCGGGAAAACAGCTAATGTAATGGCATGGCAGCTTTATTAGCCTATCTCCCAAACAAGCTGTGCACTTAGCACAACAGACAGCAGAAGAGTAAATATCGGCAGTGGGGGCGGGGAGGGGGTGAGAGGGGGACTCCTGCTGGGCTCCAAGGAAGCTGCTGGAAAGAGTGAGGAGTAAACAGTAACAAGCCTCTGCCCCTCCCATGATAGGACTGCCTGGGACACAGGGCCTTAAGGAGGTGTCGGTCCCCATACCCCGCATTTCTCTGTCGGAAATTTCCAGACGTGAGTCTCCAGGTGCAGCCCCGCGCACCTCAGACATAACATGTCCCCAGCGAAGCCCCTATATCGCCCACCTGAAACCCGCGCCTCCTGCAGGTGTCCTGTCACGGCTGATGGCAAGTGTCCAAGGTGATGGATGAGAAGGGCCTTAGCCAAAATGAGAAGGACAAGTTGAGAGCTAAAGATGGGCCGGGAGGAAAACAGTATCGACACTAGTTGACTAAAATCACCTGCCCCAAGGGGAGGAAAGGCAGAGCACAGGGGATGACTCTGTGTGACGCCGTAATGATGGGTACATGTCATTAGGCATTTGTCCAAACGCCGGGGAATGTGCATCACCACCATGAGCGAGCCCCCGTGTCATCTGTGGACTCTGGGTGATCGCGATGTGTCAACGCGGGCTCTTCGGTTGTAAGAAATGTGCCACTCTGGTGGGGGACGCTGATAGTGGGGGAGGCTGTGCATGCGGTGGTGGGGGGGCGGCAGGGGGTTGATGGGAACTCTCTGTGCCTTCCACCCGATTTCGCCGAGAACCTAAAACTGCTCTAAGAAATAAAGTGTATTTAATTCACAGTTATTGTCTCGAAGGTGAGGGGCTGGAACACTACAGGGGATACAAAAGCCTTCAATTTTATCTTTAACTTTCCTTGCGTTTATTAGAAAAAGCACTAAAGACGCCAAGTACGATGAAGTGTCAATAGTTGTCCATTCCGGTTATTTTGATACATGTGCATTTTTTTCTTATTCTTTGTACTCTTCGATCTGTTAGCCACTTCTCAAATAAAAGCAGGACAAAACAAACAAACAAGCCACCTGTCACGCCAGGGGCGCAGGGAACCAAGAACGTGGGTGGGAGGCTAGAGCCCGGGCTAAGGGTCTGGACACAGTGGGGGCCACAACCGGGCAATGCTTTTACCAGGAAGGTCTTGGAGGCGGCCTGAGCTGACATCAAGGTGCAGAATTGGTGGCCAGTGGGGGACACAGAGCTGCCCACTGAAGGTCCCGTCTTTCAGTTTTTCTTCCCGAGGAGGCAGACTTTGCAGAGGTGACAAACTCTTAGTAAATGCCGTAGGGCCCCCCCGCCCCCCGCTTAGGTCCCTAACCCTGTGAATGATTGCCTGTGAGTCTGTCCGGGTGAAGGATGGCGAGGGAAGCTGCCAGAAGAACTGGCCCCTCCCCCAAGACGATGCTCATTGCTTCTCCAGGAGAAGAAGGTAGAGGAGTGCAGTCGTGGGCTCTCAGGGAGCCTTATTGTGCCAGGACATTGCTGACCTGGAGGCCCCTGCAGGAGGTGACACAGTGAGGTTTCTCTTTATTTTCCTTCTCCTCACCGCCCCCCACCAATACCCCACCAGTTGCCGGTGCACTGCATTGGAGTCATTCCTTAGCCCCATCGTCCCTGTCTCTGCATCGGTGGGTCACTCTAGGACGCCCATTCTCGAGCCCCCTCACCTCCATTTTCCTGTCTGCAAAATGGGTTGAAGTCTGCAAAGCAGCTTGGGAAGATCCCCACGATGCCTCAAGAGGTGGTTCCCACCCCACACTCTCCGTCAAGAGTGTAGGGCAAGAAGCAGACGCTCCGATTTCCACTGGAGTAGTTAGATACTCATCATTCGTTTATAATAATAGCAACGACAACGATGACAATGGCGATTTTTGTTTTTGAGTGTTTCTTACTACCATGTACCAGGCGAAATCAATTTACGATCTAATCTTCTATATTATAGCCGTAGGAGGCAGATGCTGTTTATCAGCATTTGCATCTTAAAAAATGAGGTAGCAGACACAGAAGTAGAATCACTTTCCCCAAGTCCCAGAATGGGGGATGAGTCCAGGACTGAAATCGTTCCACTCTGCCTCTCGGTACCAGGCCGTTCCACCTCAGATGTGTCCTCGGTGCCCCGGGGGTGTGGGCGCAGGCCCACGGATAGATTTCATGGACGTGGTGATGGTCCCCGCCCTCTAGGAGGTCACAGTTTCTACCATCCAGGCTCTTAACACCCCAAAGATTGCCGCTCATACTCACATGATGTGTTGACAGCTGTCTCCCGGGACCGGCGCCCCTCAAGGAAGAGAACCCCGTCCACCCACCCCCTCAAGATTTGGGGGGGTCTCTGTGATTTGCAGGAGGGTCAGGCTCATCTTTCTTCGGTGGCACTTCTCATGTGGGTAAGTTCTGTGGTCCAGGGGTCTCCAGGCACAGAGAACTGTTGACTCAGAAGGGAGACTCTACCCACGAGGGTGGCCAGGCGATCTCTCACGGGACTGTCTATCTGGGTGCACACAGACCTTTCTTCAGACTTTCTGTGTGGACCCCTTCTGCTGCTGGCTGGGTATACTGACGTGGGCTTTGCTGTCGGCCCGGCAGCCAGCACCACACTGTCAAAGGGAAATGGTAGCAGCGAGTCTTCTGGGTGTTGGAGGAAGCAACTGGAAAAGACTCCAGCTAGAGTTGAACCCTACGGTCCTTGCATGTGCACAGCACACGGGGACCAGTGGAAGGACCCCGGACGCCAGAGGCCCGTTTGTTGTCATTTATATTATTGTTAGCAGAGATTTAGGCCAGGGGGGTGTCTGCATTCTGGTTGGCGACGTTGAGGGTACGTGTCAACTTCATGCCGTAATGTCAACGATTCTTTGACTTTACGGGTGGAGTGATCACTTAGCTCCCTTCCAGGTACGAAGGCGACACACTTGACCTAATTTTCCTGTCTACCAGGTAAGCTCACTAAGCTGATAAACTCTTGTGGTACATACACGTCTTTCCCTTTCTATGTCTAAACCTTTGCATTTGATGGGATCTTAAGAAATATAACTTCATACACTTTCGAACCCTTGCAACCTTTTACATTCCTAGGACCATACAACAATTAGATCTTATCTTTAGGGAAAGATGATTACGTTATATGCTGTTGGATTTGGGGTTGTTTATATGGCTTTGTCTCACTCAAAACCAGAACTCCTTAGGTCATTCTATTATCATTCCTGCTGGAGCTAAAAACTGCTTTTTAATGGATGTATTTACATTTATTATTTCTGTCCTTTGTTGATACATTTAATGAGTCAGTAGCATAAACGTGATCAAATAATAAGACGGCAGAAACACGCAGAGTATTTGGTTTTCTTTTAGAACGTTTATGTTAACTCTTTCTCAAATGGCGAATAAATGTTTTTCTAAACACTTTGTCAGACCCCTTGAGAATCTGATAAGCTAGCGACTCTCCCTCCAGAAACATACACAAGGGTGCAACCGTCATGTCCTGGTTCTTCATCATTGATCATTAGTGGGGCACAGAAACGTTCTCTATCCGTACTTCCCATTTGTCGGATTGCCTTCCAATGTTCGTAGCTTCTCATTAATCTGTTCATCCTGTCAAGCGGTGCTTCTTGCTTTCAATGTGAGACTTAAATACGATGACACAGCCTTGAGCGCAGTGTGATGGGCACGTGGGCAGAGAAGATTGCAAAGAGACGGTGATGACCTTGCAGCTAAAGCCCAAGAAGTAGCTCAAAGTCTCCCAGGCAGAGCGGAGGGAGGAAAAGACTCCCAGTCGGATGGGCCAGAGGTGCGGAGAGTTCAGGGAAGCTGTGCGAGAAGGGGCGGGGCAGGAGAGGGGGTCTGGGGTGCGGCCCAAGCCGGAGAGAGAGGACGACGTGCTGACGTCAGCAAGGGCGCACGTAAGGAACCCTCTGCCGGAGCACGTATTCTCGCACAGGAATTTGAAGACGATTTTACCCTGCAGTCGGTCTGCCAGAGTCAAGTCCTGCTTCTACAACTCACGACCTGGGTCACTCACTGACCATCTGTGCCTCAGTTTCCTTCTCTAGAAATGCTGGGCAGTAGAGATGACTACTGAATTGGGGTGGCGGGGCCGGGGGGGTTGAGGGAGACCCTGTGCATTAAGGGGCTACAGGGGTGCCCAGCGCGCGGCGATGGCTCAGTACGTGGCAGCTGTTTCATTGTCATCATCATTATCGAAACGAATGAGGGAGGGGAGGACTCCAGTCCCGTTCGCCTCAGGGAGACTTCCTGGGGGGTGCTGGGTTCACCTTCAAGCGTGTGCATTCTTGGGTGAGAAGGTGACCGAGGAGGAGACGGAGGCGGGAGGAAGTGTGGGAGACTTCAGCCTGGCTTGGGGACGGGGAGGTGGACCCAGCCAGCGGACAGTGGAGGAGAATCCATCATCTCTCTGCAGGACGCCAGGGCCACACAGGCTTTGGCCGCATCTAGCCGGTGGCGTTTTACCAGCTTTGGAGACAGTGCAGGTCTGGGAAAGTCAATCCCACAGGGAACGGTTTGCACAGAGCAGATAAAGCATCTCAACCCGAGGCGCGTCATAAACCCCTGTGGACGCGCTGTGATCGCGCAAGAGCCATGCTCCAACCCCAAACACACGAACGCCAAGCACACGAACTGCAGACACAGCGCAGGCCCACAGCAGCCCGTGCACGCCTGCTAGTGCACACACCTGCACACCCAGAGCACACGCGCTCTGCTGGAGTCTCCCAGCCCCCCCCCTCCCCCCCCCCCCCCCCCCCCGGACTGGCCCCAGACCCTGGGATTTGGAGCCAGGCAATCTGGCCTCGGAATCGGTGATCCAACCCCCCTGGAAGCGAGGGTGCATGTATACCGTGGGGCACTGAGCGCACAACTGTTTCCGGAAGTACATGCACGTGTGTGTATGAGATGCTGCGAAAATGCTGTGTGTGTGTGTGTGTGTGTGTGTGTGTGTGTGCACGCGCGCGCGCCTCCATGGATGTGTGCATTCTACAGGGTGTATGTGTGGGAGGCACGTGTGTGCTGTAGATAGGTTTTGCACACACATGTAAATGTGCTCACACGTGTGTATCTCCCACTGTCCCTGTGGGTGGGTGCTTATGCAGGCACGCACGCACCTTTGGGGACGAGGTATGACTCTGCACGCGGACGTGATGGAGGGGGGTTGCAGCGTCCCCTCTAGAGCTCTAAGGGAAGCGGACATCCTCCAGGCAGCCTCCCTCCTCTTCCTCGAACACTCCCCCCTTCTCCCCCACCCCTCCCACCCCCGGCTCTCCTCCCCCTGCTGTGTGGACGCAGGTCCTCAGTCAGGGGGGAGGAAGCAGCCTGACGGATGAGTGTGCATTCAGTGCTGCTCACTCGTGGTTTCCAAGCTGGGGGACGCGGCGCTGGGGGGGTGGCGGTGTCAGCAGCCCCGGGGACATGCGAGGGTGGACAGAAGGGCTTCCTGGGGTGGCTCCTACTTCACAGGTTGCTTTTCGGGGTGCACATATGAGGCTGCCCTGTCGGGACAAGGGCTGCCGTTCTGGAGAGAGGCCTCCACCCGGGAGCCAGGGCCTCCTAAAGACTTGACCGCTGCCGTGGATGGAAAACATGGGAGACACCACGCCCTCGGGAGCTGCGGGTGAAGCCCGTGCTCAAAACCCTTCTCTGGCCATTTCAGCTCTGTGGCCTTGGCTGAGGCACGTCCCGCCTCCCAGACTCGCTGTCCTGCTCTGGGACGAGGAACCACAGGAGCATCCGTGAGTTCTGTCTCTGCGCGTCCACCCCTGTCCACCTTTGGTCTCCCACCGTGGACACAGCCTCCTTCACCCTGAGCCATGGCGGGGACTGAGCAGCACTGACCCCAACCCCCAACATCAGCGGTGACCTCGAGACCCAGGTGTGGCCAAGCCCACCTTCCATCCTCCTGGGTGCTCTGGTTGGCTATGGGATGGACATGTGACCCCAAATGGGCCAATGAGAGCCTGTCCTGGGGCTTTGGGTGGATCTGATGGGGAAAGATTCTGTGCAGGGGTTGGGGGGGTGGGGGTCGAGGGACGTGGCTGCGGGGCTGGTGGGAGGGAAGCCCGGAGCTGCTGGCCGTCTTCTCGGTCACCCCAATGGACACAACCTGCTAGAGAGTGAACCGAACCCACGGGAAAGCAGAGCCGGGGAGGGAGAGGCTCTACGTCATGACTAAGTTGTTGGAGTCTCTGGATCCAGCTGGGTCGGCCGCCCAACGCCCCTGACTTTCAGTTACATGAGCTACTACATTTCCCTTATTTCCCTTTTCACTTAAGTCTGTGCGAATTGAGTTTCTGTCGCTTGCAACCGGAAGAATCCCAATTCACGGAGCCCACGGTTTGCCCCCGGGACCTCCGAGTGGTGGAACCAGGCAGACCGCGGAAGGGGGGCTGCTCCAGGAAGGCTGCGTCCTCGCTCTCCGGGGACCAGGCATGCTGAGGGGGTTTTCCAGGTGGCCCAGGGCTGCGCTGCGTCCCCTCTTCCGCCCCAGGATGGCCTCGGGGCTCGGCACCCCGCTCACGGTTCCTCTCTCCGAGGCTCGCACGGGTCCTGCCCACTTGGCTCAGCCAGGCCCAGTAGGGCGGGTGTAGATAAGGAGAGCCAGTGGTGGCTTCTAGAATAAGGTGAGGTCTGAGGGGCACGAGGGAGGAGATGCACATTACATTTATACAAATAGAATTGCCTCCTGTTGATTTAGTGGTTAGTTCACCCCACCTGGCGGCATTGGCTATCTTGCAGGATGTGCGCCCTTTTCATGCTGCTTTCGGGTTATAGCCCGGATCCAACCACTTCTCCAGCCACCTTTGCCACCATCAGCATCCGTGGCGCCACCCTCTTTCTCCTGGTGTCCTGCCTCCACCCTCTCCCGTCACAGACCCTTCCCTGTGCAGCATCTGGGAGCTCCTATTAAAACCCAGGTCGGATCGCAACCCTCTTCTGTTCAGATCTCTCCAGTGGTTTTCATCCGGCACAGAATGAAAACCAAATTCCTTACAAGGGCCCACAAGGCCCTGTAGGATCTGCCCAGTTACACTGGGCTCAGGCCAACCCACCTTTGGCCCCAGGGCCTTTTCATGGTTGTTTTTTTCTTTTTTGTTTCGTTTTTTTAATCATTCATTCATTTGTTGTCTGTCTCCCTCTCTGGGATGTAAGTTTCAGGAGGAACGTCGCCCTCTTTCTTCACTGACGCGTCTTCAACACCTTGCATGGTGCCTGGCACATAGTGGGCACTTTCCAGGAATATGTTGAGTGAACGAACGGCTTCTCCCTTCTGGGTACGGCACCCTGATCGTCCTTTGGGAAACTCCGTCCTCCACTGTCAGCTCATGTGTTTTGGGTGGGGTGGACCCCACGCCCAACTCTATGCAAGGCACCCAGTCCAGACCTGTAAAGGACATACCCAGGACCACTGGGTACACACGGGCAGGTGTACTTGCTCAGGGGGCTGAAATCCGGCCCACCAAGCCTGAGTTCTGGCATGAGGCTGCTTCTCCCAAGAGGGACACATTTCCTGACTGCCATCAAGGCACTACGGGGGGCATCCCTGGCCCTGAGAAAATCTCCCACCTTCACCCAAGTGTCGGGTCAGAGATGGGCATGTGACCAGGTTGGTCCGGTCAGGCGAATCCTGAGGGCAAAGTCTTCCCTCCAGGGTTGCTGGACAGGTAGGTGGCTTCTCCCTGAGTGAAGGCAGAGGAGGAAGAAATGCTGTAAGCTGGAAGAAAAGGACTAGAGTCCTGGATCCAGCCCTACCTGAGGCCCACACCGCTCTTGGGACCTTTTAGTCCCATGAGTCCATCCATCCATTCCCTTTTTGTTTACGCCGCTTGAAGCTAGGCTTCCTGTCTTTGCAATTTTAGTCTCCCTTCTGACCTTGGGGGGCCAGGTGGTGGTACCCCACAGGGCAGCCACGAGCATTGGATGCACCCTGCCTTTGAAAAGCAGTTGGCCTTTTTTAAATCCTTTATGCACACGAAGGGCTTCTGGAGATTCTGCTGGGTGTGGCCCGTCTCCACTCTTCCTCTCCCCTGGGCTGCTCCCCCCACGGAGTCCAGACCCCTCCCCTGGGGAAGCTCCGCCCCCTCCCCAAAGCGGTGTCTGCTCCTCACAGCTCCTCTCTTAAAGCCGAACGATTTTCTCCTTTCCCATTCTTCATCTTGAAAAATGGCAAATTGAAGCACTTAATTTTCCTCCTCCAGCCCAATTAATGTGGACGTGCTCAGCGCCGATGCGCGGCTGTGAAAGGCAAGTCATTTATATCAATTAGCAAAACCCACACGAGCTTATGGGCTGTTTGCAGAGTCCGGAAGAGGCCGTCCTCCAAGAAGGGAGGCCCCGTGGGAAGTCCAACAACGAAGACCCCCCCGGGGGTGTCCGGGTGGCGTGGGGCCTCAGGGACCATTGGGATTGTGTTGTGATGATACTTTCGACAGGACGCTGGTCCAGCCACCTCTCCTTGTCATGATGTCCCCATGCGAGCGTGTCCAGGGAACAAGAGAATTTCCAGACGCGGCCACATCTCACTTTAAGCGGGGGCTTTGTTCCCTAAACCTGAATGTGGACCCCACGCAGTCGAGCGATGGAATCAGTAGAATAACAAGTTTATCTGCAAAGAGTATCTGAGCCCCCGACGTACCCCCCTAGCCTGTGCCCCATCATCCATCCTGGCTCTCCTGGATCGTTCTTGATCTCCGGTGTCCACTCTCGCCTTTTCGGTCCAGGCTCATCCCCCGCAGTCAGAATGAGCTTTTGAAAATAAAAATCAATCAAGTCACTATTCTACTCTGAAACCTGCCGTGGCTCCCTATTGTACTCAGAATAAAATCCAAACTCCCCATCATGGCCTTCAACACCTTGCATGGTCTGGCCCCTGCTGACCCCTTAGACTCATCGCTCTCTACTCTCCTCCAGTTCTCTCCACTGCAGCTGCACTGACTTCCTCCAACTCACCACCCCAGGCCCTTTGCATATGCTATTCCCCCACATTTTTTCGCCCCTGGTGGCTCTTTCTCATCCTTTAGATCTCAGCTCAGATGTGACTCCCCATACCCAGACTGAAGTCACTGTCCTCAACTGCTGTTTATCCCTTTCACATTTATTCAAACTCAAACATTTATGGAGCACCCGCTGTATACCAGCCACTGCCTTGTGTTGAGAGTACAGAAGTGAGCAAGACAGACAAAAACCCCCTGCCTCCCTTGCACTGCCCTTGGTCCTCTGGGGACCAGACACGTTGTAGAAGTGATCTTTTGTTTTAAAAACTTCTGGTTTCGGGGCGCCTGGGTGGCTCTGTCGGTTAAGCATCCAACTTCGGCTCAGGTCATGATCTCGCGGTCCGTGAGTTCGAGCCCCGCGTCGGGCTCTGGGCTGACAGCTCGGAGCCTGGAGCCTGCTTTGGACTCTGTCTCCCTCTCTCCCTCTCTCTCCCCTGCTCATGCTCTGTCTGTCTCTGTCTCTCAGTAGTAAATAAATGTTAAAAAATAAATAAATAAAAACTTTTGGTTTCTAACTGGGGACTCCATTTACGCAAATGAGGCTCTTAGAGAATGATGTGCGGGTGGGTCATGCAGGGCAATGTTGCTCACGGGAATTAGAGGAAACAAAGAGAAACAATGACTGGACCCATCAGCAAAGCCCTGACCGGGGGCCTGGTCGACAGGCAGTCTTAGCAGGACAGAAGCAGTCACTGTGCCTGGTACCAAGAGCGTGCCGAGCAAAGGCTTTTGTTTTTGACGCTGGAGATTTCTTTTAATTGATAAGACAGGAATTGCAGCCAGGGAGAACACAGGCAGGCCTGGAAAAGAATCCCTGCCCTCCTGAGCAGACATTCCATTTGAGCAGGGGGGCCGAATAGCGACAGAAATAGATTGAGAAAAATGTCAGCTGGTGACGGAGGGCGTGAGGCCAGCGTGAGAGAGTGGGTGGTCGGGGTGGGCTTCACAGAGGAGACCTAGGGAGCTGACCCAGCCAGAGGACCCCTGGGAAGGATTTTCCAGGCCGAGGGAAGAACGGGACCAAGGTTGCAGGGGGTGAGGGCTTCTGTATCCCGGAGGAGGCCTGGCTAGAGCAGAGGGAGCTGAGGGGGGAGCTGGGCTCAGAGGGGCAGAGGGATGGGGCGGGACATGCGGCCCAGCCCATGTTTCTCTAGAGGATGCGGCCAGTCTTGCTAGCCTTCCGAGTGAGGTGGGAGCCACGGAGGGCTCTGTGCGGGGCGGGCATGGCCTGACGTGGGCTTTTACAGGATCGCCCCGGCTGGAGTGGAGAGCAGACTGCAGAGGGTGAGGGCAGAATCACGCAGAATGGTCGGGGAGGTGCGACGGTGCAGGCGAGATGCCTTGGGAGCAGGCGAGGAGGGGCAGGTGAGGGGCCTCGATCTTGATCCTGAGTAATTTGAGGGAATCAGGAAGTAGGTCAGAGGACATAGGGAAAGGCCTAGACTCTCCCTGGGTTTTGAAAAGCCCTCGTGGGATCTCTGCTTTGCAGGGCCCTCAGAGCGATGCGTATGTGCTCACGTATCCACTCATGCATTCGCTCTGGAAACCATTCATTCATTCCAAACCTATGAGAGGCTTTGAACCCAGATGCACTTGGTTCCGTTCATGCCTTTACCACTTCCTGCTGGGCATCTTTAACCTTTCAGGGCCTCAGTTTCCACATCTGTAAAATGGGGAACTTCACAGCACTTTGCCCCTGAGGGGTGTTGTGGACTTCGGCGAGACGGCGCGTCAGAGCCAACCTTCAATACACTGGCTTTTGTCTCCCTCCCCCTCTCCCTCCCTCCCAAGCATCCATCTGTTGTCCCTTCCTCTTGTCTTTATCTCACCCCATTAGGCTAGAGGTTCCAAGACAGCAGTGCTTTTTATCTGTTGTCTCCTGGGGTGGGTTGTCGTGTTCGGGGTTTCATCCCCAGTGTCTAAAACCTTGCTTAGCACAGAGCAGGTGCTCCATAAATACCTGTAGGATGAATGAATTCCCTTGAGCCCTGCGCAGACCGAGAGTGTCTCCTCGGGGGGTGGGGGAGGGTGAATTCCGAATTCTAGAAAAGCAGATCATAGTGGGGGCAGCAGACACATCTCCAAGGACCGTGTTGTAAATTCTTAGAGGCCCAACAAATGAGCATTAATGAAATGTTTAATGTCTTCTTTAGCTCATGTGCAAGTTGTAGGCCAAATTTATGGGCCAGAGAGAGTTGTATTTCTAATCTGGTCTATGTAACTTTTATTACCTTGGGGTCCATTGTGTAATCATCATGCTTTTTAATATATGCGTGTCTAGGACCGTATATTTATTTGTCTCAACTATTTACGAAGATCTAGCCAGGCGCCTCTCCCTCTGGGAGCTCGGCCGCACCTGGGGCGTTGGGGGTGCTCCCTGGAGGGTCCCTGGGTGACCAACATAACAACACGAGCCATCCCCAAGTCCTGTGGCAGCTGTCCACGTGTGTGACTCCTCTCCACCCTCAGGGCACCCCAGTGAGGGAGGGTCCTGTTACTAACACCGTTTTACAGATGAGGAACTGGAAAAACAGAGGGTCTGAGGTTTGTCCCAAGGTCACGCAGCTCTTACGAGCAAACCCGGACTGGACCCCGGGTCCCACCTGACTTACTCCAAAGCCCAGGCTTTGAATCGATGTTTGCCACCATCTTGGGCCAGATGAATTATTCCGAAACAGCCTCCTAAACTCTAGAAAGACAAGTATATTTATCCTTGTGAATAAAAGATTTAATGTCCATTCCAGCCTATATGTTAATTTTGTGTCATCTTTATGGTGCTAGAGAGTTATCTCTTAATGTATATGTATCTATTTTTTTTATACCAGGGGCCCTTGATACAATAAATGTTTTATAAGACTGGGAGTATAATTTCATTACTTTTCAATATTTACAGAGGTTCAAAGTTGCAGCTCTGCCTTTACGGCATATTGTGCCATAACACGGTCCTGTCTGTGACTTGTTAAGTGAACCCCTAGGTGAGGAGCAACCCCAGGGAGAACCATGGGGGCCGTGAGCAGTGGTCTGGCCATGTTGGAGGAGGCGGGACGGTAAGTGGAAATCAACCCTCAGGGAGCAAGGAGCAGGCGCTGACTGGGGCTCAGAGAAGACCTGGGACCTGGCCCGTGAACCAGGAGCCACAGAAGAGAGCTTGGGGAAGAGGTCTGACCGGCAGGTGGGGCCTCAGGAGACAGGGAGCTGGGGACAGAACTTCCCCAGGGAGACCCTATGACGTTTCCACGTGACAGTTGCCATCGTGGAGAAGCCTCCTTCCCTCTGCAGATGCTGTGGTTGGTGTCCCCGAGCTCTCGGAAAGGCAGGTTTTGTTCCGTTATTTCCTCCAGGAGCCCTCCTCAGACACTGGTGGAGAAAGGAGAAGGACAGAGCAGAAATCCAGAGGGGTGACGATCCTCTGCCCAGAGGACGGAGAGTGTAAATAAATATCTAACCCAGCAGGTGTCGGCCGGGGACTGGGGCGGGCCCTGACTCCAAGCTGGGCTCCATTTATAGCTCCTCCCAGGGAACTGTGTCGCGTCATTGGGAAAAGGTTCCCACTGTCAGGAAAGGAGGCCAGAGGGTGTGCGTGCATGTGTGTGTGTGTGTGAGTGTGTACACGGATGTGACCATCTGTGCACACCACATAGTCACCAATTCACTTATTCATTCGGAGAATATTTAGCGAATACCTGCTATGTACCTGGAATTGTGTTAGACCCTTAAGGTCCAGTGGCTTAAATGGTCAACAAGAGACAGACAAAGCTAAGGACGGTCCACTAATAGCCAATAAAGTTGACCTCATGATGACATAAGAGTAACGAGGGAAGATAACAGGGAATGTTTTAAAGATTAACGGGGAGCGGAGGTACATCCCCCCGCACAGGAGGGCGGTGGGGGGAGATGAGGAGACGGGACGCAGGACAAAGGGGAAACGGGCAGCACAGGCCTCTAGTCAAGCTCAGGGCTAGAGCATTGATGCTGAGTCAGCTGACGATGAGCAGAGAGGTAACAAGAACTGATTTACATATTTAAAGTGTCACATCACCCCTAAAGGGACAGTGGATCGTGCAGGCCTCCTGGTGGAGGCAGAAGGTGGGGGGGAGGGTGTCTGCAGTGCTCCAGGGAGAGGTGACTGGGCTCCAGCTGGGTGGGGACAGGGCAGGTGAGCAGAGTCAAAGCAGAAAAGCCACACTGGGGGGTTCCAGTGGCATAAGGACCAGGGGTGACTCTCGGGGGTGGCTTGAGCGAGCGAGTGACAGCTCTGCCTGTCTATAGACACAGCTTGAGCACCTGAGCAAGAGACCGTGGGGGTCAGAGCTGGAGAGGTGACTGAGAGCCTCCTGCCCTGTGCCGAGAAGTCCGTCTCGGGCCCCAGAAGAGCCGGCAGCAGGAGAGTCAGCGTCCCGAGATGGCCCTGTGCCAGGGCAGTGCCGCTCCTGTGTTTCACTTCCCCATCCGTAAGGAGGAAACGCACTGGGGCCGGAGCCTGCGTCCTGGGGGGAAATCACTGTCCCATCACAGCTCACCTCTGCGTCCCACCCCTGCCCTGAGCGTCCGTTAAAACTGGCCGTGGCACAGCGAGACTCAACCCATGGCGGGACGGCGGGCCCGGGTCCTCCCCGCAGGGCCACCGAGGCAGGGGCACCAGCTCAGGGCCCGGCCCTGCCTCACAGGAAGGAGACCCGCTGCACGGGGAGGGCGGCAGGCCCCCCCTCCACTTGAATCCCGGGCTCAGACCCCAGCTCCATGCTTGCCAGCTGGGGACCCTGGGGAGTCACCTCCCCTCTCTGGGACTCAGTTTCCCCATCTGTAAAATGAGGCTTTATCGTCAGTGCCAGAGCTCTTCCTGGCAAACCAGAGACTGCTGCTGCTGGTGGTGGTGGTTTGAGCAGAGAAAGAAGTGGGTTACAGGGTAATGGGGCCCTGGAAACTCTGGGGGGACCAGAGAGGCAGGTTTGGAGGCTCCATAGGCTACAACCCAGTCGGACTTCTTGGCAGGACCGTGGGACCCAGTGCTGCTGCCCCGGGGCACGGACACCCCAGCTCGCACCCTGACACGGGGCCCTGGGGTCAGCAGTGAAAAGTCCTCCCCTCTCCCGTCCATGTGGCCTGATCCCCTCCTCATGCAGCCTTATGTCTGGCCAATAAGCACCATCCTGGGGCTTTGCTGGACTCCCTGGAAGGAGGGATCCGGTTTCTGCTGTGGCTGCTAAGTTGGTGGTTGGAAGCCTGGAGCTTCCAGCCTGGTGCTGGTGACCAGCTTGTCCCCACCTAGAAGAGCCTGTCTGAGAACGTCACCAACACAGAGGGAAAGCAGGGCTAAAAGACAGAGCATCTTACTGACACTGTAGGTGCCCCTGGATGTAGCCATGCCTGAAGCCATCCTGTCAATGTGTAAAGTGAGCCATGTCCTCTGTAAGGGCCCAATGTCCTTATGTGCGGTGAGTCCAGTGGAGCTTATGGGGCTGGGACCCCAAAATGCTACCCCACAGTCTCACCACAACCTTCTCTGAGCCAACAGCCCACTTTGGGCAAGCCCAGCCTTCTGGACTCTTCTTCCCATTCATGTCTGGAGGAAATGCTGGGGGAGATATGGGCAGATCTAGGTTTAACACCAAACATACCTGAGTGTAGGACCACCCTCTGCCACTCACTGGTTGTGTGACCCAGAGCAGGCCACCTCACCCTCCTCAAGCCTCAGTGTGCTTGCTAATCTGTGAAATGGGATGATGGACCCATCGATCCTGCAGAGTTGAAGGAGTCAATGTGTGTTTAAAAAGCTGAGTACGTGTCAGGGGCTTAGAAATAGCTGTGCGCCCTGGTCTTTCCCTCCTGCCAGGTGGCCCGGTGGCTGCAGGAGTGACAGCAGAGTCTGTGTCTGCATTTGGTCAGTTTCACAAGGTGACACATGAGCGTGAAATTGAAATGCACCTCCTGGTCCACATCAGGGCTCAGTAATAGGTCACTATTGCCATTATCACCATCACCACCATCATCATCACCATCACCATCTCCATCATCACCATCATCACCATCATCGGTTGCAGAAATGCACGACCGACCAGCTGAACTGGGGAGGTCTGGGGCACTGACCAGACGCACGTTATGTGAAGGAGCCCAAGACCCCGTGGAGGTCAGGGTGGGCTTCCTGGAAGAGGCAGAACTAAAGTGACACCTGAAGTTCACAGGGGACTGGGTTAGAGAAGGAATGATGGAGATCACATCTACACAGCTGCTGCTCAGTGATGTGCTCACGGGGGGCAGGTCGGTCCCAGGCGCTTGAGGTGCATCAGCTGATTGTTACCATGCCGTTTACTGATGAGCTGAGTACCAGAGACGTTAGTAATTCACTCAAGGTCACACAGCAATGAAGTGGCAAAGCAGGGCTTGCAACCCAGGCGGCTGGGCTCAGGAGTCCCCTCTCCTGACCGCTTTTACTTGAGCACTCTGTGTCTCAGTTTCCTCATCTATGAAATGGGGGCAATCATGGGATCTTTACTTAGGGTACTGAGAAAATTAAAAACAGTTTCCTATGAAAACACTTAGAACAGCGCCTGCCGCGTTAGCTGTTTTTAGTTCCTGTTTTTAAGTCGACTTTTTAATTTATTTATTTTGAGAGAGAGAGAGAGACGGCACAAGTGAGGGAGGGTCAGAGAGAGAGGGAAAGAGAGAGTCCCCAGCAGGCTCTGCACTGTCAGCACAGAGCCCGATGCAGGGCTCGAACCCATGAACCACGAGGTCACGACCTGAGCCGAAACCGAGAGTTGGACGCATAACCGACTGAGCCACCAGGTGCCTTTAGCTATTTTTAATTCTAGTTGAGCCCTTTTCTGCAAGAAGGTGGAAAGCTGACCTCGGAAAATTTGGTGATGCTTCTCTTCCTTTTCTGAGGATTTAGCTGGTTCCAGGTACAGGAGAAACAACAGAGTCCTCAGGCACCGTCTCTCCGAGCCAGTACCCTGAGACATCCGCCCTTCAGGCTGGGTCCCGCGGGGTTGGCTCAGGCGATTACCATGGAGGTGTTCCTGGTAATCGGGCTGGTCATTCTCCCTGCTACTTCTTTGCCACTTAGGGTACAAGGAAGTCACCCCACAGCTCCCATGCTGCAGGGTAGGAACTCTCTGCCATCCCCAAAGACCCATCTGCCTGGGGAAAGGGTTACCAGCTCAGCCACCTGCAGGGGCGAAGGGTGACCTAGCTGATGAAGGGGCCAGGAGTAGGGCTCAGGCCGCAGTGAGCCAGAGCGCGCGTGCTCTGTGGACAGGAGTGGCCTCCTCGGTTCTGGTCAATCATTATGTGAGGGCAGGAAGGCCCCATGGAGCTCAATTCGTCGCTTTTGAAAGAAGTCGGGGCTTTTGTGTGAAATCTCCTGATTTTTAACTATTGGCAAGATGGCAACATAAACAGCCCCAAGCAGGTCAAGCATAAAATGTCTGTGGGCCCGAGCTAATCCTATACTCAGACGCAGTTATTCTGCGTTTGAGCCTTGCGGCCTCCCTGGACTCCACCCCGGCCAGTAGCCCAGGTCTTGGCTTTGCTCAAAGTCTACACAACCTTGGGGGACTCTGGCCACCTCCCAATAGCATGAGGCAGGGGGGATTCCTGAAGGTTTATGAGTCTCCTACGGGACCCAGAAAAAAGCAGAGCCTCCAGATCAGCTTGAAGGGACAACACGAAGCCACCCGTCCATCCATCTGTCCATCCATCCGTCCATCCATCGTCCAATCAACAGAAAAAGATTGAGCACCACGTGCTGTGCTCAAATAAACAAACGTCCCTGTCCTTGTGGAGCTGATACTTGGCAGGGGAGCCAGGCCATAAGTAGGTAAAAGAAATGACATGTGGAACGGTAACGATCACGACAGAAAACTAACGCAGCAAAGAAGATAGGGAGTGTGTGCGTGTGTGCTTGAGGACCAGCAAATGGGCCGGCGTGCCTGGAGGGGAGGGAGTAGGGAGGAGAGCGGGGGGGTATGTCTCCCCACTGCACCAGGTCCTGAAGTCAGCTACTTAAGAATCTTGATCCGCTCCTCCTTGCAGAGAACTGCTTTCCTTATTTTCTCCAATATCGTAATCCCATCGTTGCACATGCAAATAAATCTGCTTTGCATTATTAAAAGGGTGGGTGAGACATAAATGGGTAAGATCGGGCAGAGCTTGGTGAATGGCCGCAAGGATGCTGTGCAGAGGAGGGTCCCTCTAGGTTAACGTGGATAAGGAACTGCAGGTGACTGGGGTGCGGGTGGAGGCGGGCCAGGGAGGGGTTTGCAGCAGTATTCAGCGGGGACATAAGTAGCTGGGACGCACCTTGAGGCCGTGAAGCAGACAAGAAGTGAATGAATTCTGGATGTATTCAGAAGGAGGGCTGGCCTGGGATGGAATTTGGAGTGTCACGAGAGAGGGTCACGAGTGAGTTGTCAGAACCAAGGACCGACTGAGAGAAGCCAGAAAGGGACCTGCCCTCTTTACATTTTGTCACAGGGCGGACCCTGAGCTGCCCTACGCCCCTTCCCAGGAGCCCCCGTGTGCGCTGAAGTTGGGACAGGGACAGGACGGATTTCCTGCCCACCCAACTGGGGTGACAAAGGTTCAGCGCCCAGACTGGCTGATGCTCACGCTTGCAGAACTGGGCGTCGCTGAGGGTGGGGACAGGGTCTGTTTCCTCCCTGGGGCCCCAGCACCCAGCACAGCCCCAGCCTGGGGTGAACATACGCCACCCTGGGTGGCACTTGCGGGGGAGGGCTGCACCCCCCCCCCCCGGCCCCCCAAGGCAGAAGCTGGGGCACCCCCCCCCCCCCGCCCCCCCAACAGCCTGGGGAGCCACAGCTGCCGGCTAATTCCTCAGCCGCAGTCATGTGTCCGCCCAGACCCCACTGTCCCCTGACCTTTGGGGGCTCAAGTGTCACCGGTGCCTGGCCACAGAGGGAGGGAGAGGGAGGGCAGAGTGAGAAAGAGAAGACGAGCACACAGAAGATGCTCGGAGGCCTAGAAAGGGCCCTCCCTCGGCCACTGCCAGGGCCCCGGCTGAGCATCCGGGCATCACATCCGGCCCTCAGGTGTGCGAGTGGGGCGGAGGGGGTTCAAGGACAGCACTCGGGAGGAAGT
Source organism: Panthera leo (assembly GCF_018350215.1). NCBI lineage: Eukaryota > Metazoa > Chordata > Mammalia > Carnivora > Felidae > Panthera > Panthera leo. The sequence goes on from NC_056681.1 coordinate 13,139,319, forward strand.
GGCCCCTGCCCTGTGGTCCTGCCCTCGCTCGCCCGCAGATCCTGGGACCCTCCCGCTGGGGCCGCCCGAGCCCCTGCCAGAGCCGCTAGCGGAGACCCGCGTCCCCCCGGCACGTCCAGGAAGCCAGGTCCCCCGTGTCCCTGCCTGTCACAGCCCTGTCTTGAGAGCCCAGTTCCGGGAACCGGTCCCCTGCCAGGAAGCTCCAGCTGACAGAGTATTGATCAGCCTGCGGGTCGATGGGGGCCTTGACCTGCCCGGACTTCCTGCAAGCCCTTGGTGAACCTCAGCTCGATGAGCCCCTCGTCCCGAGGTCCAGCAGAGCATCCTGGGAGCTTCCACAGGGAGCAGGTGGGCAGGCAACGGGGCCCATGGCGGGGAGGGGGGCCTGGGGAAGTCGAGACCCGGATTCTGCTCTGCCAGCATCTTGGTCGCAAAAGTTGGCGTTCCTACCACTTTCCTTTCCTTCTTTTTCTTAAAGTTGCTGGAGAGAGCTGGGCGAGGGGCAGAGGGAGACAGAGAGAATCCTAACCGGGCTCGACCCTCGTCGCAGAGCCCAACGGATGCCTCAATCCCATGACACTAGGATCATGACCTGAGCCGAAATCAAGCCAGAAGCTCAGCCAGCCGAGCCACCCAGGCGCCCCGGCATTCTTACTTTTCAATCCTTATTTTACGAAATTAATAGGGGCTGCGGCTTACGCTCTGTGATGCACAAACGCCGGAGGCGGGGGCACAGTTACGCCTTGTCCTGGATCTCATGCTGCTGAGGCTGCGGCCCACCGCGGGGTCGCCTCCCTCTGCCCACCAGCGGACACCCACCTCTGCCTGGCGGAGCCACGTGTCCAGCCCAGGGGACCCCAAGGGCCTCAGCCAGTGAGGGGATCCACCCCTTGTCTGCCATTGGTGGGCAGTGACCACACCTGACCAATGGGTGTAGGGGGCGTGGCCTGGGGTAACCACCCCGCCCCCACCCCGCCCCTCCCGCTCAGGTCCCTCCTGTCCTGGGACTCCCCCACCCTAGCCCCCTCCCCGGCTCCCATCTCGCTCAGGGTAGAAGCGAACCCCTCACTTGGGCCCGGGGGCGCCGCAGGAATGACCTCGCCCCCCAGACTCCTCTCTGCCCACCCCTGCAGCCCCCCCGACTCTCCAGGGGGTGTTCCCCGGGCCTTTGTCCTGGCTCTGCCCTCTGCCAGGGCCCCCGGCCCCACCCCCACACCCCAGGCCTCTGCTCACAGGCCACCCTCCCCAGGGGTCCCCTCCAGCCGCCCTGCTGACATAGCACAGCTTCCCCGGACATACTCATTCTCCCTGAGATGTATCCCAGTCCAACACTGTGTTGTGTGTGTGACCATTTACTGGATCAGAGTCTGTCTCCTGCCCCTGAAATATAAACTCCAAGACGACAGGATTTTAAGGCTTGTCTCCCCCCAACGGCTGTACAAGGGCTTCTGACACTTAGCAAGCGGTCTGCCGAGGAAGGAACCACACCCTTCCTCCTGGGGCCTTCTCTCGCTCCTACCTCCTGATTTTCTAACAAGCAGGAGGAAAGATGTCGTATAGCATGGGTAGAAGTCATTTCAGTATTAATTCTGGAACCCCATTTTCAGTGGATAATTAAATTACTTCTTAATTACAAACAGAATATCCGTGCATGCCCTCTGAGTGAGCGCGGGCGGGTGTACAAGGGAGAAAAATGAAGACAGCTCGGGAGAAATGGCCAGGCGGGCGTTTCCCTTCCGTTCCCCATTCCCCACACCCCAGAATCCAGATGGGCTGCCCCGCTGGGGCCAGGGAGAACCTTCCCTCCTTTCCTTTCTTACCTCTGGGTCCAGGTGACTCTCCCGCCCGTCACCAAGCAAACCCCCGCGGGCGCCCCGGCTGGTTTTGCCCCACAGGGGCAGCACGTTGTCTCCCCAACAGCCCGCCTCCTCCCCAACCCCTAAAACTGCTCCAAAAGGGGGCACACCAAGTTTCCACTAAACCAAGAAAAAGGAATCACTCTGAGGTCAGCACCGGGAGTTGGGCTGCAGAGAGGCATCTGCAGTGAGAGGGCCTGTGTCCCCCCACAGAGCCCACGTCTGTACACAACGACCACAGGCTTTTCTCCTCTTGGAGGCGTGGGGCTGCAGGGACACTGCCAGAGGACTCTGGGCCTGTGTCCTTCTGTTCCCTGCCTGGAAGAGCCTCCCTGCCTGGCTCATCCTGAGCCGCCCCTGGTTCGAATGTCCAGGTGTCCGGCCCAGGAGAGTCGTCCCAGGGGGGCGACCCCCTGGCTGCCGAACAGGCGTGGCCTGGGGACCGGCCCCCACACTCTGGCCTCCCCGTGACTGAGGCAGGCTGGCCTGGCTGGCAGACCTGGGAGCCAGACGGAGCCGGTTCAGACCCCGGCTCCGCAGCCGGCAGCGAGAAGGGCTGGGCACGGGCTGCACCGAAAGGCCTGGCCCTGGGCAGGGAGGGGGACACGTGAGCCCGACTGAGCCCAGAACCGCGTCGGAGGGGATGGGCACAGATGGTGACGCGGCCCACGACGGCCCCACCCTTCAGAGCCCGCCCTCCGCGCGAGCCCTTCTGCGAGGCCTTCTTCTCCTTGACCCTCCGCCCCGGCCGGCCTCTCCACCCTCGTCTTGGGACGCCCGGCTCTCAACACGGCGCGCCTCCAGGAGCAGATGGCAGCTGCCGGGCCCCACGTCACGTCCCGCCTGCCTTTCGCATGAAAATGGGGGAGAGACGGCCAGACAGATGTCCACCAGGCTGGCCTGTCCGGGCAGCGTGGACTCCGGGCCACGTCCACGTCGGACAGACAGCCCCTGGACAAACAGCCTCCGGTCGGTGCCCCCCCGGTGCCTCGGTCCCCCCGGAGCCCCGTCCATCCTCTGTCCATAAAAGCCACACCTGCTCTCTCCCTCCCCCACAAGGACGGGATCACAGAGCCGGCCGGACCAGCGGCCCGGCGAGCAGGAGCAGGGCCTCTGTTCTAAAGTGACACCCGGCCCCGCAGCCCGTGGTGGAGACCAGAGGTGGGTGTTGCCTCGGGAACAAGAAACAGCCCTAAGGAAGCGACTCCCCCCCTTCCCCGCGCAGGACACAGGCCTCCGCCTCTGTGCCCTCACGAGACCCTGGGGCAGCAGAGAAGGGGGCAGTCACCCCGCTGTGCATTTGTTCATTCGACAAATACTAGGGGGCTCCCGCTCAGCATGCAGAGACGACAAAAGTCCCCACCCCCAGGCAGTTGGAGGATTAAAGACAAGGTGCTGGGAGCACCGGTCCGGCCTGGCTCAAGGATTGAAGTCACTAGGGGGTCCTCGCAGGCCTGGGTCCCGTGGGAGTCATGGAAGTTCTGGGCAGGGATCTCTGTGGCCCATGGAGCGTGGAGTGTGGGTGGAGGCGGGGGCAGGAAGGAGACCCCACGGATGGGAGAGTAGGTGCCCAGAGACCCTCCTTTTGGCCCGGATGAGAGCCGGGGTGGCAGAGACAGACACGGCCTGCTCTGCCCTCCCTGCACGGCCGGGTCCCTGGCCGCTGTCCTGAACCTGCCGACAGCATTTTCGCCAGCCCACCGGAGCCAGGAGAGGAGGCTGGCCTCGTGTTCCCAGAGAGCCCGCAAGCCCCTTGCCCCCAGAGTGCCCGCAATGTGGAGAAGGGGCTTCTCCTTCCGGACCGCGGATTCTCCTCTCCCAGAATCCAGCCCCTCCTCCAGGGCAGCCCAGCCTCCCTCCCGTGGGCTCCACGAGGACAATCCACCTCATTCTGTCCCCCGCCAACTGCCAGACTCTATGGGGAGAGATCCCAAAGAGGAAGCCAGGTTCCCAGCCCCAAAGGAGACTTCGTTTTCTCATCTGCTAAATGGGCTTAGGGAGAAGCCAAGGGTCGCTCAAGAACAATGAGGCGTTGCTTCTGGGCTTGTGGGCTCGGACTGAACATCCAAGTGGGGACGGGGCTTCCTTGCCCACCTCAGGAGAGTCCCTCCCCACAGCCCCCGGCGTTAGTCTCCGTTTCCTCACCCTGCGGTGTGTCCCTTATCCCTCCCTGGCTCATCTCCTCTACCACCTTACTCTCTGATGCCCCCTGACCACACTCTGAAATTAACTTTTTAATTCACTCGTTTACTTATTCTCTATTTTCTACCGGAACGTGAGCCCCATGATAGCAGGGGAACTTGCTTGGCAGGTCTAGTGCTGGATTTCCAGGGTCTAGAACAGCAAGTGCCTGGCACGTAGTAGGGCTCCAAAAAATATTTGTTAAGTGAATGAATGGATTGGGAGGTGAATGAATGGGCTTCATATGACCCTGGCCCTGCTCCCTGTCCGGACTCGCTGCCCAGCACTTTTCTTCCAAGTCACTCTAGCCACACCCACGTTTGCCACAGCTCAAACATCCGGGAATATTCCTGCCTCAGGGCCTTTGCTCATGCTCTTCCCTCTGGCTGGCACATTCTTCCCCTAGATATTTCTCATGACTCCTGCCCTCACCCCCTCAGGTGTCTGTATCCGTGTCACCATCTCAGGCCTCCTTGCCTATCCTACCTAAATCTGCAATTGATCTGCCCTCCGGAGATCTCCTACCCTTCCTTCCTCCTGGCTGCTTTCTTTTCTCCATAGCGTTTGTCACTTTGCACGCATTAATTTCTCTGTGTCGCCTGTTGTCTTTCACTCCCCACAGGCAGAGATCACCCTCTGTTTTGCTCACTTCTGTTTCCCAGGTGCCTAGAACAGTACGTGCCTGGCACATAACAGGTGCCCAGTAAATATTCACTCAAGAAACAAGGCAATCAGAAGGCAATTCACTGAAGAAACAAGGCAATAGGAAGTCAGACAGGAGAGCACCCACGCAGGGCGGGGTACGTAAGGAGGGCTTTCTGGAGGAGGGGACTTGAGCTGGGGCCAGCTGGACTGACAGGGAGAGTCCTGAAGGGAGAAAATTCCAGGTAGAACCAAGTAGTGAAAGCCAAACGCAACTTCTGGAGCCAGGAACAGAGAAACCACAGCTTCAGGCTTGGGTTATTTTGTGCTTTCTAATGTGCTTCGATCATACGCAGGCCGGCGACAGTTCTTTGGCAATTAATTCAATGTTTTATTCATCCTTGAATTCTTTCAAGCTGCAAATCAAACAGTCACTGGGTGCTTTGCTAACCACGTTCCGTTCCGGGCTCCTGTGTTGCAAATAACCGTGCTCTTTTGCATACCAAGCAGACTTCTCTCCGTCCCGGGAAAACGAATTTCTCCTGGTGTTCATTGGTCTAATTGCATCCACAGCAAGTCCGACCAAATACGTTTCCATCACGATTTGCATTATGCAAAACCTTAATCTCCCCAGTTTCCTAAATCACTGTGAATGATTCACAACCTCCCGATGCCAGGAAATACACTGTTTGATCTGCCAATCCATATACATAAGATTTATTGGAGGGAAATAAAGGAGCCTTGATACTATAAACTATCAGGAAATAATCACCCGTGTGCATGTGGGCCCCATAAATTTGCTACTTTGGAGGAAACCGAGGCAGCTGACCAAGCACATGTTGCTGAATTTATGTCCTCGGTGCAATTATCAAAATTGCGAGGAGGATGTTGGACTTGTGCCTTTGCAGACTTCTGTGCTATCCGGCCCATCCCCACACTCCCTGAACGGGGGGCAACTGGCCTAAGGAAGGCCCTGGAGGGACAGCTGAGTTACAGGATGGCTGAGGGTCGTGGCCCGAGCCTTCTATTTGCTGTGTGACTTTGAGCAGGTTATTTTCCTTCTCTGAGCTTTAGTTTTTTTCAGCCGGCATTAGGAAGATGGCAACAGACCATGTGGCTATGAGAATGAAATGAAGTCCTGGAAGGAGCCGTTACTGGGCACCTTCTCAGTACCAGGTTCTGGCCTGTGCTCTGGGGCCAGTGGAGAAAAATGGCAGGCGAGGCCCTTGCCACGAGCAACTTAGAAAGAAAAGACCGGGGAGCAAACTCACCGCCTGAATGAGCTCAGACAACGAAGAGCGAGGTGATGCATTGTCTTTACCTTTACCCACAGTCCTTTATCGCGGCTTTTGGTGGGCGAGGACTCTGTAACTTACAAAGTACCAGGATTTTCTATATCTGAACCTTTCTGTGTCTCTGAGCCGTGGGTTATGATCCCCATTTACAGATAGGAACACTGAGGCCGAGGAGGAGGGGGAGTGCCTTGCCCAGCGTCAGACACACAGCTGAGCTGGGAGAGGCCCCGGTCCTGGGCTGAGTCGCCCTGCAGAGCTCCCCCTGCCCCCCGCTGTCGCCGCATCCCGGAGGCCTTCTCAGCTCTCTGACCCCGTGGCTCTCCCGGCCTTAGCCACACCCCCTCATGCCATCATTTTACATTCTCATTATCGGGGTCACTTCCATTCCTGGACAGCCCTTGTTGGTATCAGCCTGTGTCAACTAGAGAGATGCGAGACGCATCCATCGGCACAAAGTCGCCCTTTGGTGGCAGGATGTGGAAGAAACGGGACAGGTAAGCGTGGGGCAAAGTCTCATCATGGTGCCACAGTGCCCTCCCATTCATTCATTCGTTCGTTCAGTTACTCAGGCATTCAACAAATATTTGTGTGTCCTACGTGCTGGGCGATATGCTCCGACCTTCGCTACCACGGAAGACCAGCCACGGTTCCTGCCCCCGTGGAGCTGGTGAGCAGACAGAAGCCACCAATCATACAAACACGAGGACTCAAGACTTGATACCTATAAGGTAATAATACCAGGGGCGCCTGGGTGGCTCAGTCGGTTGAGCGTCCGACTTCAGCTCAGGTCACGATCTTGCGGTCTGTGGGTTCGAGCCCCGCGTCGGGCTCTGGGCTGGCAGCTCGGAGCCTGGAGGCCGCTTCAGATTCTGTGTCTCCCTCTCTCTCTGCCCCTCCACTGCTCACGCTCTCTCTCTCTCTCTTTCCCTCAAAAATGAATAAACATTAAGGTAGTAATACCAGGGACTATAGCAGACAGCACTGGCGAAAGGGAAGGATCACCTGAGTTCCCCAGAAGACTTCAGGCAAGGATTCAAGGGCAAGAGGTTTATTTGGAAGGTGATCCGGGCAACACAGGCGAGGGAGGAGGGAAGTGAGAGACAAAAAGGAAGGCGACCGATACGCGGTGTCACCAAGCAGGCAAGCACTGTGGGCACCTGACGCTCAGTCCTGCGGGGGTCTCTGGAAAGCACACATACAGACACAAACAGGCGCGGACAACACCCACCCCGAGTCATCCACTCACACGCGAGGGCCCTGGAGCCTCGTTTCACCAGCTGCACAGGCCCTGGCCGAGAGCCACGCCTGCAGGGTGCCAAGCCTTGGGCACTTCCAGCCGGAGGAGCAGAGTGGCCTTCCACGGTTCCGGGGAGTCCTCAGGCACAGTCAGCTGGAAGCCTGTGTGGCACACAGAGAGTTCTGAGCCTTAAGGGGAGGACACTAGGCGTGCTCCATAGGGACCTGCGTTACACGTCACGGGCACGGTACCAGGATGAGCTCCACCCGTTCGTCTACACTCGTGCGCACGGTGAACACTGGCACGTGCATCCATGTGCCTGCCACACGCCCTGCGGGGCCTGGACTCACGGCCCTGGGCTCGCCACAGTCCCTGCCTCCATGGAGCTGGCTTCCTCGAGAGGAGACAATCATCACACGAGCAACAGGATCGGAGGTCTGATGAACCCCACGAAGGAAACAGTAGGGCGTCACGGAACAGGAAGCGACTTCACAGGAGACAGGCGATCAGGGAGGCTTCCGGGCGGAGGAACTGAGACCAGCTAAAGGCACGGGCCCCCCTCCCACGGCAACGAGGGCCTCCGAGAAGGGCCCCTGGAGGCCCGGGGAGCCTGGCGTGAGGACCGGGTGGCCACAGGTGGGGGGGAGCCGGGTAATAAGGTCGAGACACGAGGCCAGAGCCGAACCCCCCATCTACACTTCCGAGGGCACTTGAGATGTGGGTGCACCGTCAGAGCTGGCCGGAGCACGGGGTAGCCCAGAGCCGGGCCAACCCATCTGTGCCCTGGAATTTTCTGGGCCCGAGCCGGCATTCCCTCCAGAGTTCACTGAGCAGGACTTGCACATCGTCGGCGCGGGCTCCTTTAATAGCACCGCGGTCAGGGGAGCCTGTGTTTGTTTAACCACCGCCCTGAGAGCAGGGGCAGTGAGGGGGAGATCGTGCGAGCTTGGGAGGCAGGAGAGTCTCTCACCCACGTACACGTGCGTGCATCCACACATCACACACACAGGCTCACACACCTTTGCACGCACTTACACACACACACAAATACGTCCGTACACACACATACACATCACAGACACACATATATGCGTCCATATACACACATATACACACGCACGTACTCGCGTCCACATACACACTCGTATACACATATACACACGTACACACACAGCACACACAACCCACGAGCGAGACTATCACGTAAGAAGTGCTGTCATCACAGGCCCTCGACTCTTTGGGACCTGAGATGTAGACAGAGGCCCGGTTCCCGCAGAGGCAAACAGATCCCCCTTGGGCGTCCCCAGGAGTTGGTCACACGGAAGGGACCGCCCCCGGAAGGAGATCCCAGGGAGAGTCAGCTACAGGCCCGACAGTCTCCCGGGGTTTGCCGGCTCCCGGGGGGCGGGGACAAGCGTGACCCGGCCTCCCGCCACGTGCTCCTTCCAAAGCGCAGGCTCCACCGTCCACGCGGACTGGGTTCCCGGCGACCCTCTGGAAGTCGAGGGAGGACCCCCCCCTGCGGGCACCCGCGGAGGCAAGTCCGGGTCCCCGGGGGCTGGGGGCCACGTGACCCGTTCCTGCCAACGGGCTGTGCGCACAGTGACTGCGCGTCCCCCGGGGCCGGACCCCCGACCGCCCCTGCCAGGCCCCCTGGCCGAGCTCCCTTCTTCGGGCCCAGGCCCTGGTGACGCAGGGGCGGGGCTGCTCCGTCACCCGGGTCGCAAGGGAGGAGCCCCCCCTCCCCCCCCCCCCCCCCCCCCCAGCCCAGCTCCCGGCCGCCCCTCCGGGCACCTGCCCTTCGAGCAAGAAGCCCGCCTTCCCGGGAGGCTGCTCGCGGGGCAGCACGACCCAGCCTGTCCCCACTGCGCGTCGGCGTGTTCAGACCCATGCGCCCCCGGAGAGGACCGCCCCGTTCCCTGAGGCCGCCCGGGTGCCAGGCGCCGCGCTCCTCCGTGTCAAGAACGTGCCCTCTGTGATGAACGTGTGCGTGGTCACGGCTGTCCTGCATCAACGGGAGCGAACGGTAGTTACAGCTGGCCTTCGCCGCGCACTTCAAATGCGGCGGGCATTTGCTAAGCACCTAAGGTAACGTCTTTGAGCCTCACCGTTACCCTGGGCGGGAAGCGTTGCTGTCTATTCCCACTTGACAGATGAGGACGCCGAGGCTCAGAGTGGCCACGCACGTCCCTGGGCCCACACAGCCGGTAAATGGCAGAGCTGGCCTTTGAACCAAGGCCCAGCTGACTCCGGATTTGGGGTTCATGCTGCCGTCCCCCTGGGGCGCTGGTGGTGACCCCGAGGGCTGGAGCAGGATGAGCGGGGCAGGTGGCCGGGCTGAGATTCCCCAGGCAGAGGCTCTGGGTGGTTGGCGAAACCCTTGGCCCGCTTTGCATGCAGCCCTGCGGTGCTCAGGCCTTCCTGCCCACGCCTCTCTGTCTGATATGGACCCTCTTTGGAGTAAACCGCATTGATTCTGCCTAATTAGCTCCTCAAATGAAATCGCCAGTTATTTCGGGAGCAGCATCCTCACAAATGAACGTTTCCCTGGAGCATTCAGGTGGAAAATGCAGATAAACACGCCGCTTTGTAAAATAAATGGCCGCGATTGGTCCCCAGAGCCCGGGCTATCGCGGGCCCTGGGCCTCACTTTCACAAAAGGCCTGAATCTTGGCCTTCTGGAGTTCTCTCCAAACGGGGCCCCTCCAGAGCGGAAGAGAAACCCCGGGCTGTGCGCCCGAGCGGCCACGGCAGCGTCCCGAGCAGCCCTGCGGCCCGGCAGAGGGCTCCCCTGCGCTCGGGCGTCCGGCCCCGGCCCCGCCCTGTGAGGAACGCGCTGCCGGGAGCCCCTGCTACCGACGGGGACACTGAGGCACGGGCCCGTCGCTTGGAGGCCGGGAAGTCCGGCCACGGGTGTCGTGCACTTGGTCGCGAGGCCCCGTGCGTTGCCTCCACCACCCCTCCGTGCCCGTCCTCAGGTGTGAGTGCACCCGGAATTGGCACGTTGCTTTTAAATCCACGCGACTCTTGGGTTCTGAGCGGCGCGCTGGTCAAGTATCGGTCCACGTCAGCCGTTCAGCCAGCGCGTGATCTTGGTGACCCTGTGTTCTCCAGTTTTGGGTATCCCCCCCCCCCCCCACCGCCCGAGGGGGAAGCCTCGGGGGCTCCCGTCTCTGGCTGACCCGGCCCTCAGCACAGGCACTGGTATTTCTCTTTGGCTGAAGCCATTCGGGGATGGCTTCACAGACCCACCGTAGCCTGTCACTCTGTCCATTCCTGTCACATTCTCTGCCTCCCGTCTCTGGTGACAGCCTTCCTGAAGGGATAATCTGGAGCACCGGTTCAGAGCACGGACCAGGAAGCCAGACTGTCGGGCTATGTGACCTCGGCCAAGATACTCATCTGCTCTGTGCCTCCACTTCCTCCTCTAGAGCGACGGAGATAATAGGACCTACTCTGTAGGATTTTTGTGAAGGAAGGAGTTAACACATCTAAAGCACTCAGTGCGCAGGCAGACTGGGGAGCCAGGGGGAAAAGGAGTGGCGAGTGTTGGTCCCAGGGTTCCTGCAGGAGAAACTTTCTCTGTGGCATCTCAAGCTGCAGGCAGGGCTGGGGCGGGGGGTGGTGGGGAGCTAACCGATGGGAACCGATGGGGTGAGTATGAAAACACTGGCTGGCTGCTTCGGCAGGAATGCAAAACACAAACGCAGGAGTCAGGCGTGAAAGGGACATAATAAATAATAGGTTAGAATATCACCTCACTGGCGGATTCAGTGAGTGATATAGGCAAAGCCCGGCACCGGTGACCGTTCTGTGGTTATTGGTTGGGATGATTGTTATCATTCCATTGTTAAAGTATTATCGTCTTCGGTAAGCCTATTCTTGACAAAGAAATTCTAAGTGAATGGATCAATTCTCTCCCCCTTTCAACTGGCCACCAAGGACGGTCTGTGTGCCAGTGGGGGTTGGAGGTACGGGAGACCCGACAGTGAGTTGGGCTGACCAGACCTGCCCTCGCAGATCTGACATCCGGACCCAGCAAGTCAAACAAATAAGAAAATGTCAAGCAGTGAGAAGTGCTCCAAAGACGAAGGGGTGGGGCAAGGCGGTCCCATGGCCGGGCTCAGGAGGACGCTTGAGGAAGGGCTCCCCGAGAGGCCGTGCTATGAACTGAATATTTCTTCTCTCTTTTTTTTTAATTTTTAATGTTTATTTATTTTTGAGAGACAGAGACAGAGACAGAGACAGAGCATGGGTGGGGGAGGGGCAGAGAGAGAGGGAGACACAGAATCCGAAGCAGGCTCCAGGCTCTGAGCTGTCGGCACAGAGCCCGACGCGGGGCTCGAACTCACGAACCACAAGACCATGATCTGAGCTGAAGTCGGACCCTTAACCGACTGAGCCCCCCAGGTGCTCCGAGAACCGAATACTCCTGTTCCGCAAATTCATGTTGAAACCTGTTCCCCAACGTGATGGTGTTAGGAGGCGGGGCCTTTGCCTAGTCGTGAGGGTGGAGTCCTCGTGAATGGAAGGAGTGCCCTTCTAAAGCGACCCCAGAGAGGTCCCTTGCCCCTTCTACCGGGTGCGGACACAAAGGAAAGACAGTTACCCGTGAACCAGAAAGGGGGCTGAAGCCTTGATCTTGGACTTACTAGCCTGCAGAACTGTGAGAAATAATTCATGTCGTTTATAAGCCACTCAGCACAAGATACTTGGTCATAGCAGCCCCAGAGGACTAAGATAGGTGGCCTTCAAGCTGAGCCTTCAAAGGCAGAGGAAACAGCAGGAGCAAAGGCCCTGAAGTGGGAGCAAACTGGATGGTGACAGCCGTATGTGGGCAGAGGCTACTGCAGTAGGCCGGGAGGAGGGTGGCTGAGAGCCCAGGGCTTGGGAGGTGGGGCAGCCGATGTGGGCTCTGCCTCCCAAGTACTTTCCCCTGACCTGCACCCCTTCCCCCAGCACTGTTTTGGGGGCCGAACTCCAGGGAGTTTTATGAGAAATCAGAGAATGGGCCATGGAAGCCGAGAGGCCATTAATATGGACATTGGCTAAGTGGCCTTCTGGGAGCCATGAGGCAGAAGGAGGGAGGGAGGGAGGGGGCCCAGGGACCACAGCAAAACCACTCGTCCCTGAGGCCAGACAGCGGAGGCCTGGGAGCCATAAATCTCTCCAGACCAGAGGGCAGAGCACAGCTGGGGACGGTGCTGCTCTCCCCGGTGGGGACCAGATGGTGAGGAGCTGGAGGGGTCTAGGGGGCGCCGGGCAGGCATCTCTTCTGAGAATCCTTCCAGCCTGGAGAGCCATCTGCGTAAAGTCTATTTTCCACCTCCAGAGAGGCCTGGGGGGGGGGGGGGTTCTGAAAGGAAGGGTATTTTTAGGGGAATTTAAAAGATGTACGATGCCCCCAGGCCCCGACTTTGGAAATCCTGGTCTGTGACCCAGTTTGAATTGGATGTGGAACGAAAGACTGTCACTCCCAGCAGAGCTGGGCGGGCCGTGGGCTGCGGAGCCCCGGTTCCCCATGTGGAAAATGGAAATAATGAAAGTGCCAAATTCACAGACCCGCGAGCGTCCATTCGATGAATTCATCCCAGAGACCTTTATCGAGTGCTCACTGCATGCCCCAAGCGCTGAGATCGAGGGTGAACTTTTACTGGGAGCTGATCACCTGCCATGCAAGACCTGGGCTGTTTTCCATCGTTCGGTCCTGGAATCCTCCCCTCCCCAGAGCCCCGGGGAGCAGGAACTGTGCTCCAGCCCCGGGAGGCCGGGGACGGTGACGCTGATGTGCCTGCACCAGGCTACGAGACGAAGGGGCAGAGCGGGGATTTGAAGCCCAGCAGCCGGGCCCCAGAGACCACACGACCCATCGTCACACGTGGCTGTCCCCCTCGTCTAGGTGCAGGACTGGCAACCATTAGGAGCCCCATGTGGAGAAACAGAGGCCCCCAAAAGTCAGCAGCTTGCCGGACGCCTCCCAGTGACCAATCCCCGGGCTTTGTCGTTGCACGAGAATCTGGGGACGGCCATGTCGCTTTTCCCGAAGCCACTCCCTTGTCACTTCCTGAAGAAACACTCCATGTGTCTGGGGCGGGATTTTCCCTGGGGTCACCTGCCACTTCTCCTGAGGGAACCCCAGCTGGTGACAGTGCTGTGGTCGCCCGATGTCCTTCCTGGCTCTGACGCTGAAGGTCTGCACAGTGCCTTCCAGCTCCGCTCACAAAGCCTCTGCTCTGAGGGAAACGTCTGACAAACTCGTTCCCACGACCGGTAATAGCGTGCTTGGGACGATCCGTCTGTCCGTCTGCCCGGCTCTCCATACCTCCGTACATCCATACCTACGTCCTTCTGTCCATCTAACTATCCACCCTCCCGGCCACCTGTCTATTCATCCATCCATCCGTCTGTCTGTCTGCCCATCTGTCTATCCCCCCACGCATCCACCTGTCCGGTGCTGGGAGTGCTCTGCAAACAGCAAGGTGGCCAGCGTGAGCCAGTGAGCCGCTGGTGGTGACAGGTGAAATTGGAGAGGTGCCCACAATGGCCCCGGGAACAGCTCTTTAAAGCTTCAAGTTTGATGAGGCTCCAAAGCTTTACGCCTCCTGGCTCCGACCCAGGCTCCCCGAGCAGCTCAACAGACCCGGTCCTGGCGCTCCCGGGCTGTGGCAGGGGCAGGAGTGGCAGGCTTGAGGGCAGCTGATGGGGGTTGGGGAGTGGGCGTAGGGGTGTGGGGGAGGGGGCAGGGTGGGGAAGGAGGCTGTGGCCCGGCCAGCAGAGTGACTCCGGGAGGAGTGTCCTGCTCTCCCCTTCCCAGCTGCACACATCCCCCTGGGGAAGAGCTGGCCTTGGGAAGCTGTCATTTAAAAAAAAAATTCTACTAACCTCCAGTCCACGCCCCCCCCCCATTTTGCACCTGGACCGTCTCAGGGACCTTCTCGGCGTCTCTCTGCTGCCCTGCTGCCCTCTTCAAGCCACCCTCCCCAGCAAACAAAACGGGTTTTGGCCATCAGGAGCGTGATCCTGTCTCTCTCCTGTTCGGTCCCCTTCCGTCTGCCGTTTCTCCACACTGACCCGTCTCTCCTGGTGATTCTAGGCCTTAGCACAGGCTGTTCCGTGGCTAAGGAGCTTCCCCCACTCTGTTCCCGGCTTACTCCTGCCCACTCTTCAGGACTCAGCCAAACGTCACCTTCTCGTGGAGGTCATCCAGAAAGCCCCTGCCTGGGCCAGCCCCCCGGCCAGCTTGGCCACCGCTCACACACGTTTCCTCGTGAAACGTTCATCTCGCTCGTCCAGCACCTGTTTTCCACTAACCCAGCGACCCGTGGTCAGAGGGGGCTCTGGATCGTCCACAACTGTGCCCTCAGTGTCGCTGCCGGCGTCTGGCACGAAATAGGTTACTCGGTCAACGTGTGTGAGTAAGCGGCATCCCGGGCTTTGACACAATACACGAGGAGCCCAGGAGCCCGTCCTGCACGGACTCTGCTGTGTGACCTTGGGCGAGAGACCTCTTGCACTCGGGTGAGCACGCACGGAAGAGCTTGCTGGCAGGACTGGTGCGAAAGTCTCACTTAATTGGCTTAATTCATCTCTGTGTGACAATACCTGGTTTAGCACGAGCTTCCCCCCATTCCAGGGGAGAAAATGGGGGGGAAATCGAATCTCTCCTGCGGAGAAAGCTTTATGTACTTAGTACCACTGTGCAGATGGGGAAGGTGAGGCGTAGGAAGGTGCCACGTCTTGCTTGAAGTCACACACCAGCTTGAAAGGAGTAGAACCTTCACTTTATTTACTCACTCATCCATTCACTAGTTCACTCAGTAAATACGTATTTATGACGCATGTACAGGTGTTCTGGACACTGGAGGACACCATGGAGACAGAACAAAAGGAGGGGCGCCTGGCTGGCTCAGTCGGTTAAGCGTCCGACTCTTGGTTTCGGCTCAGGTCATGATCCCGTGGTTGGCTCACGAGTGCGAGCCCCGGGTCAGTCCCTGCACTGCTGGTGGGGAGCCTGCTTGGGATTCTCTCTGTCCCTCTCTTTCTCTGCCCCTCCCCTGCTCTCTCTCTGTCTCTCTTTCTGTCTCAAATAGATAAAATTTTTAAAAGAAAGAAAGAAAGAACCAAAGGGGACCTGAAGCTACGTGATGCCTTCAGATGATGAGAAAGAAATAGAATAGGATAGTGACTGAGTCGGGCGGGAGGGGGGATGCCTGCTTCATTGGTGCTGGCCACTGAAGGCCTCACTGCGGAGGTGACATTCCCCTGAGACCACCGCGGACGGAGGGAACATCCAGTGCAGAGGCACACATAGGGTGGATGCTCAGAGAGCATCAGGGAGGCCGGTTTGGCTGGGGTGGGATAAACAAGCAGGCCGGTGCAGTGAGGAGAGAGGCCGGTAGGGCCAACCATGCAGAACTTGTAGGTGGCGGTGAGGATTTGGGTCTGGCCCTGCACTTGGCTGGGGACGATGTTGCCTTAACTCAGAATCTGGGGGAGGGACCCAACCAGGGCCGTTCGAGACAGCGCCCTCCAGAGCAGTGCAATTCTGGAAACACTTAGAGGAATCATCTCCACCCGGAACCTGTGTTGCAACAGGATTCAATGCTCATTGGACATTCCAGAAAGGCATCTCCCCGAATATTTGGGAAAGAGAATGGAAGTAGAAATCAAAAGTTGGGCTCTGAAATGGGGTGAGAGGTGTGGAGCAGAAGAGTGAGGTGGGCCCAGGCAGGGCCACTCTGAGAGTAAAGGCCAAAAAGTGGGAGAGGGAACACGGCAAACAGAGGAGGTGGTGAGAAGGCGAGGATGGGAAGAGAGCCCGGTGGGTCCCGGGACAGGTGGCGCCATGACCTTCGGTGCTAAAGTCGGCTCTTGATCACGAAGGGCTCGAAGTGCAAGCTGAGAGGTGTTGGCTTGATCCTCAAAAGTTCTGCTCCCCCTGATCAACCTCAACAGCCACTTGTCCCTTGTATCAGTGAGAGCAGATTCAGTCACATAAAACAGAGAATCCAATGTAACAGTGACTTAAAAACAAGTATGTCTTTGTATTTTCTTACTTAAAGGAAGCTTGAGGGATAAACAGTCCATGCCTAAGGTGGAAGATCCAAGAAGTCATCAGCGACCACAGGCCTTTGCTATCGCTGCTACACCACGGATGGCTTCAGCCCCATGGTTACCTCATGGCCCCAAATCGCTGCTGAGCACCAGCCATAGTATCCACATTCCAGGGAGCCAGAAGGAGGAATGGGATCAGAAAAGACAAGGCCCATCTTCCACTTGGGCCTGTTCTCTGCCCTGAAATCTCACACAAGCCTTTACTTCATCACATGACATCACCTAGTGCAAGGGAGCTGAACAAAGTCATCTTCTTTCTAGGGAGCATGTGCCCAGCTAAATTTGGACTTCTGTTCCCAAGGAAGAAGAGGAGACTAGATATGGGGTGGGCGGCAAGCAGGTCCAGCGAGACCCCAGATTTTGTCTCTCACCAGATCTTTAAGGGAAACTGGCCTCAAAGTCCAGTGGTGTCCAGAAACAGCCTTTCTCGAGCCCACGAGTTCACCATGAACTTCTAGCCAGCAAGTCATCAAGGTCCATTTTTGGCCATAATAAAATGTCCAACGCTTGCAGCCTCATTGTGGGCACTGGGTTCAATGAGTTCAGTCTCCTCTTTATGAAGAGACAGGCGTTCTAACTGTCCTCACTGGCCACCTTTCAGGGCACCTCGACACAGTGTCCCAGTCCCCCCACACCCACCCTCCCTCTGCTGAGTTCTCACTTCTCCCTTCTCCCCCCTCCACACCGTTTGTGCCTTTTAAGGGACATCTGAGGGCCCCTTTCCCTGGCTACCTCTGCCCGCAGGGGAAATCAGGAAAGAACCTCTCTCCCCTTTGCTGAGAGGCGGGGAGGCGTAGGGCTGGGGAGAGACAGGCCGAAGACAGGGCGGGTGAGTGAGGAGGCAGCTGTTTGGTTTAGGACCCCAGATGTGGGACAGAGAGACGCCGGGAGAGACAGATGCACACGAACTCTCACCTGCCAGGCTCACACCTTGAAGGGTAGCATGGCTTTGGTGGATTGCTCATTCGATCAAGTAAGGGCCCCGACTGGGGCGCCTGGGTGGCTTGGTCGGTTAAGCATCCGACTTCGGCTCAGGTCACGATCTCGCAGTCGGTGAGTTCAAGCCCCGCGTCGGGCTCTGGGCTGACAGCTCCGAGCCTGGAACCTGCTTCGGATTCTGTGTCTCCTCCTCTCTCTGCCCCTCCCCCACTCATGCTCTGCCTTTCCCTGTCTCAGAAATAAACATTAAAAAAATCTGTTTTAAATAAATAAAACATAAAAGAAAAAAAGGTTAAAATGGCAGATTTAAGATACGTATACTTTAAACCGCAATAAAAAATATTTTTTAACTCAAATGAGACGGGAAAAGAAAGAAACACACACACGTCACCATCATAAACTGGAACACAGTACTGTGTCCCTAAATAGAGGCAAATACTAGAAATCAAAGCAATGAAATCAAAGATATTTATGTTATATTCTAGCCTAATGCTGTGACCTGCAGAGGTCTCCAAGCCCGAGGCACTGATCTCATGTCTTTCAAATGAGTATTAGCAAGAGCTATAAAATTGATTAAAATATATCAACACTAAACTTTGACTTTCCCCTTGACAAAATCAACAGAAGCGAAAGAGAACTGAGCCGGAAAGAGCCTTTTCTTGGAGCGCAGGCGATGTTATCCCAGGACAGAGTCCACACACCCCCTGAAGTCATCTTGGGACCCCCAGCAGGTTTTCTTCCCTCAGTTTCCAAGGAGGAGCCCGGGGAGAAACAGCAGCACTGGCAAAACTAAAAAGGCACGACGGAGTCTTCCCCGCCCCCCTTCCCTTCCCTCTCCGCCTTCTACCAAATAGCTCAGTGTTGATGTTTTCGAGGTGGACGTTTCCATGGACTTCAGACTCCATTGGACGAAGAAGATTTGTTGCTTTACAAAACACGTTTGGAAAGTATTGGTCTAGACCTGGGATGGTGCTGTCCACTCTGAGAGTCCAGGATTCATCTTAATTATGACCATTCTCAGAGCAAACACACCCATTTCCTTCTTTTAAAGAAAAAAGTGTTTTTGTTTTTGTTTCTTTTTTGTTTGCCATGCCATGTTTTTTCGGACCAGATTTTCCCCTGCCCCCAAATGCATTTGCTCATCTCCTTGTAATTACTCCTCATTTTCTTTGGAGAGCCACCCCTCCCCTACTCTGTTCCTGTAGTTTGTCTGAGTCCAGGGCTGTGCCTGCGACCTGGGTCCGTGCCCATCAGAAATCTATATCCAGCGGCTGCAGTGATTGGCTAAGATGTGGTCAGGTGACCCGGTTAGAGCTGACCAAAGCCAATTCTCCGCGATCCGCCGGAGGAACTGCCAAAGTGCCCTCCTTCCCTTGCTGTCGCTGAGAAGTTACAGTGTTGCCCTAGCAGAGGACAGTGGCCTCCTTGCTCTAGGTGAACCGCGTCTGCCTAGAATGCAGATGGAGGGCGAACAAAGATAGAGAAAGAGAGCCACACGGGGACGTCCTCTGAGTTCCTGGATCCAGCCGTGCCTGATGCAGAACTCAGCACCCCGCTTCGGATCTGTGACCGGCTGCCATCCCTGGTTTAGGGAATCCGGCCTAGGTTGGAGTTTCTGTCACTTACGACCAAAGAACCCTGACTTTCTTTCTCACAAGCTTCTCTTGAGGCCGCTGTGTGATCACTCCATGCTCTTGTAAACGGTAAACACAAAACACTGGGCCGGGAACGGATTTACCTCTTAGGTCTTTAGTGGATATTTTTTTCCCCCTCTAGAATGTAAAGAAACGGACCAGAGGCTGCCATCTATTAACGTCTTGACATCAGGCACTTTCTCTGCTTGAAAACTGCCTAATGTAAAAGCCTCTGTGTGCTGCTCTGTGAGACGTAGGGAGCGTGTGTCCTCGGGGCTGCCCGAGGTCGGAGGCCCGTTCTCCGCGCGGCTCTGCCCTTTGGCAAAACACTGGTCATCTTGTGTCTGAAGATGTGATTCCATTGCTCACACAGCTGGCTGTGGCACCCAACACCAATATTTTCGTTTTGGCTTAAGAGCCCATCTCAACATAAACGTCGGAGCTTCTGAATGTTGCTCTAACAGCTTGACCACTCTGTAGGTGTGGAGCTGGCTGCCAGCCCACCCGCATCTTTCTGCTTCTTTCTTTTAATATAAACAGGGCCTTTGAAGAACTGTGGATTCATTGAATGAACAAATGAACTTGTTTACGTAAAACATGCCGGCGAAACTTTCCGCCCTGCTTCAGCATATAATTCCAGCCTGTGTTCTGATGGGCCAGCGCATCGTGGAGGTGGTTTTCCTAGACGAGGATGCTGTCCTCCATATGCTGGCCTAAGTATTCACCCCGGCCAGCAAGTTCGAGATTTGGCGAAGGGAGGCAGAGAGCGGCATCATCAAAGCTCTGCTGTGTTGGTTCACCGAGAATGGACTCTTGAGTTGGGAAGACCCCTGCCCAGTTATATGAGGCAGGAAACAGAAATGGGTTGACGTCACGGAGCACGATGCTGTGCTGCAAGGAAGGCGGGCTCTTCCGGGCCGCTCTTCTGACCCCCCGGCCCAAACGTGCAGCCCGAATCTAGTGACTCACATTCATCTGCAGCGGGGAAACCGAGCAAGAAGGTCACTCAGGACAGGCGTTGGGTGGGGTGACTAACAGCACTTTTATGTTGTTTGGGGGAAAATAAAGCCTGGACCGAGGCCAGGAGTTTTCAGAAAATGGTTTGGGGGGAAGATGTGAAGTCTGGAGGGAAACGTGCGGGGTGGGGGGGGAAGGAACAGAGAGGGCTCGAGGAAGACACGGAGAGGTGGGGAGGGGGCGGGGGGGAGCTGGTGGCCCCAGAAATATGCCCTCGGAGAGGCACGGGGGGCATCGGTGGGAGTGAAACAGCCTCACACATCGGTGATCGCCGAGCGTGCTCCCCTCCCCTATTGCTGTGAACGATTACTTTGTAGCACAGGCTGATGGTGAGCCAGTTTGGTCGGAGATGGGAATCAGTAAAGGCTTCTTAGAAAATAAATAAACATGCCCTCCTACGTGGGGTTAAGTGTTATCATCATTTCTTTTGAACGGCTTGTGAACACATGCCTCTGGGATGGTACCTTCTGGGACACCAAAATGAAATGAAATCACAGCTTTTTTTTTTTTTTTTTTAACGTGCCAGCATTTCAGCTCAGAGCCCACTTAAGCTCCTTCAGGAAGCCAGATAAGAAAAGCAGTGATAATAATTCTAGTACGAGCCAACATCCACGGCCCAAGCACTGCCCTTAGCACTTTATCTGCTTTTTCTCCTGTTGTCATTGCAACTATACGAGATGGGGCCATCGTCAATGCTATTTTGCAGATGAGAAAACTGAGGCACGAACGCATTAAATTAAGCCCCTTGTCCAAGCCGATGGCATCTAATGGAAACTGGAGTCGGGGGTTGAATGCTGGTGGATGTTAAGGCTCTAGGGAGTGAAAAATACCAAAAAACAAAACAAGAAAACAAAGCAAAAGAGAATGACTTAAGGGTTCAAGTCTTCATGGAACGAAGGAGGGTAAGGGGGTGTTTCCAGAAGAAGGCCCAGAGAGTGTTGGAGGGGTGGTGTAGACATATGGCAGGAGAGTCACGCAAGCCCTCCTTTTGAAGTCACATGAAGGAAAGTAGTACCTTAAAGACGGGGGAGACAAGGAAGCCACGGACCCTTCCTCTTGGTCTGGGGCACCTGACTGGTGACAAAAACAAGGAAGAAAGACCAAAAGCCTCTATTTGATAGAGAAAGTCAGGTTTCGGCTAAGGCTGGTCAGTGACAGGAGGGTTGGGAGAGACTTTTGAAGATGGGGGGGAGGGGATAGTTGATTAAGCATTTACATCAAAGACTTTAGGAGGCAGAGAGGAGGGGGGCGGAATCAGAGGAGGCAAACTTTAGGAGGGAGGGGATGAAAACAATTGCTGAGGAGGAAAAAAGAACCAAAGACAGATAAAAGGAATCCCTGGGGAAAGCTGCGGCAAGCAAAGAAAACAAATACTAAAGACTATAACTCAAGAAAATGTTCCTAAAGCTGAAGTATAAAAGGAGTTGAAACTATTTACTGAAAGATAATAGTTCACGCATCCTGAGAGGCGTGAATGGTAATCACCAACACCAAGTTCGAGTAGAATTACTGGCCGTCTTTGTTTCTGTCGTGTGACTTCAGTGCAGGCGAATTTTCTGCATGTGATGCCTTCCAGAATTTCTCAGCATATGTTATTACAAGATCAAATTCAGCCTAAAAAGAATATCTATTTAACAACGTCAGGAACCGTTCAAGGACTGCATCTGGGAGGACCAGCTGGGAGCGGATCCAGGCGGCCAGTGTATCTGCTGCTGGGACTGGCATGGTCACGGGCTGACACCTGGAATCAGCCCAGCAGACCCCTGGGCTGACAGTGACAGAGGGGTGTCTTCCCAAGAGAAATGCCAACTCTGTCCTCAAAAGAAGGGGAAATAGAAAAAGCCCAGGTAAAACAACTCCTGCT
Source organism: Panthera leo (assembly GCF_018350215.1). Classification (NCBI taxonomy): domain Eukaryota; kingdom Metazoa; phylum Chordata; class Mammalia; order Carnivora; family Felidae; genus Panthera; species Panthera leo. The sequence goes on from NC_056681.1 coordinate 13,161,098, forward strand.
CACCAATATTCTTAACCTGGTCTTTCCTGTTCTAGAGTTTCAGTCCACAACCTTGGAAGAGGCACCAAGGTGGGCAACCTTGGTGGGGCACTGGACGACAGGACGGGCTAGTTTGTGACTGGAATTATGATTCCACCCAACACCCTATTCTCCATAATAAAGAATTTTGTTCTGGGTCCCGGGGAAGGAACTTCCTGGCTGGTGAACACATTGATGTGCCAGGACGGTGATGTGTCTTGATTCCATGAAGACAGGACAGGGGGAGGCCGTGTTTGAGACCCTCACAGACCTTGTCCCCATGTGTCTGTTCACTTGTCTTTTCAAATCAGATCCTGATATGTAGGCTTTATTTTAATTTTTTTAAGTTTATTTATTTATTTTTATTTTTTTTTTAATGTTTATTTTTGAGACAGAGAGAGACAGAGCACGAACAGGGGCAGGTCAGAGAGAGAGGGAGACACAGAATCTGAAACAGGCTCCAGGCTCTGAGCTGTCAGCACAGAGCCCGATGTGGGGCTTGAACTCACGGACCGCGAGATCATGACCTGAGCCGAAGTCGGCCGCTTAACCGACTGAGCCACCCAGGCACCCCTATTTATTTGTTTTTGAGAGAGAGAGAGAGAGAGAGAGAGAGAGAGAATCCCAAGCAGGCTCCACGTTGCCAGCACAGAGCCCAACATGGGGCTCAATCTCACGAACTGTGAGATCATGACCTGAGCCAAGATCAAGAGTCGGATGTTTAATGGACTGAGCCACCCAGGCGCCCCTGATTTGTAGCCTTTATTTTACGACAGTGAGTTCCGTGAATTATTCTAGTAAGTCATTGAACCCGAGTGGGGCCTGGGAATCCCTGAATTTGTAGCCAGTTGGTCAGAAGTGTGTCCCCCGCCCCCCACTCACAGCTGGCGTGTGACATGAGGGTAGCACGCTGGGGACAGTGCCCTGAGCCTGTGGGACGTGCCTTCCCTCCGGCAGCCAGCGTCAGAATGGCATTGTGGTTTCGCACCGTCCCTTCCTTGCAAGAGAATTTCAGATTGGTTACCTAGAAACGAATCCCCAGCCTTGAAGATGACACAATTTGAGGCTGACTCTATCTTCGTGGAAAGGCTCAGGTGGGAAAAGAACACACGGGAGCAGGCCCGGCCAGGGTCGAGCCCAGGTCTGTCCACTCCCCGCACAGAAGCAAACATTTTGGCACTCGGGTCACCCAAGAGCTCACCGGGTTCCAGCTGGCCCTTTTCCCACCTGCCTACTGAGCAGCCAGATGGATGGACGGGGTCTGTGCCCAACGCCTGGCTTCCTAGCTGGAAATGCAAGGTAGACGGTGGTGGGAGGGGGACGACGGAGCCTGCGTGAGCCACGCAGCCTCCCCCAGGTGGGTAGAAACAAGCGCCTAAGCACACGGGTGCCCGGAGCTGGATGGCAGCTTCCTCCCGAAACCCAGAGCCGCTCACACGCTGGTACCTGGTACCGGACCTCAGCGTTAGCGCTGACTTTGACACTCTCTGCTCACCTCTTTCCCTCTCCGCGCTCCCTCGTCGTTTCTTGGGCCCGTGCTGGAGCCAGAACGGGGTGGGGGGGGGGCCTCAAATGCCCATCCAGGTTACCGGGGCAGTGAAGGTATTGGGGTTCACAACCAAAGGACCATTCTGGAATAAAAACGGTGCACCTGACTTCACCTTTCTATCTTTCTAAGAGCTAACCATGGCACACAGGGCGCACGAGGACACAGATGCCCAGAACATCCCTTGGATAATTCTGGTTTAGGCCGTTAACCTTACCCGGGCATAAGAAATAACCACATTGACATATTTACTTGTGCCCCAACCAGTGCACGGATCATTGTAACTAATATATAACACGCATGTGAACCGAAACACTGACAACTTTGTCCTGGAAATTCCTCTAGATGGGACTTCTCCCAATAACCCACAAGGCCAACATCACTGGCAGACCCTTTTCCACTTAACAGCTAAATGGCAGATCTGTGGGGAGGCCACTGACCCATGTTTGCTTTTACGGGATGGAAACCTGCTCGGCTCTATCTCCAGTAAAGTTCAGCTCCGAAATATTTGCTCTTAAAGGGGCTAACTGTTTTCCCCTGACCACACTGAGACTGGCACCAAGGGATGAACAGTTAACCTAACTCCCGTTTTCCCAGGGAAGAAGGTAATCCATCACCATGTGGCAGCCAGCTGGTGAGCCAAGGCGGGGGGCCTGGTGAGGGGTGAGCCAGTCTGGGGTTGCCCAAGAGACCAAGAGGGAGCAGAGCCACAGAGAAGGCACGGCGCCGGCCCCTGGCAGACGGGAACGTGAGGAATGTCCCGGTTTCTCCCTTCCTCCAGCCTCCAGTCCCCCGACCGGGCCTTCGATGGGCCAACGCTGGCTGGCCCAAAGCCCGAAGGCAAGGGGGTCTAGGGAAGCAGGGGTCAGGCTCCTGGGGACAGTGCAGGAGGAGGGCAGGCAGCGGATCTGAGAACAAACGCAGGAGTGACCAGCGGGGACAGAGCAGGAGACCATTGCTTCCTGGAAGCTGGGCCTCGACAGGTGGTCTTTCAATACCCATTTCTGAATCCTACCAGTCTGGTACAATTCTCCTCCGAGCCCTTCAGTATGGCTCCTTAGAAGAAGCTATATTTTTGTTCAGTTACGCTGGACTCTTGGTGGTGTTGGTATATAGCAGATATATGATCAGATTTGTTATGTGGGAAATGACAGAATTCCAACTCAAACTGACGTAAGCTACACACGGCGACCTGTGGGCTCAAATACTAGTGAAGTCTTAAGAGATCTGGCTTCAGACACAGAAGGATCCAGGGGCTTTAACAACGTGTCACCTCTTGGCTTCCCTCTGTACGAGCTTTATTGCCTGGCTGACTCTGCCCTTGAACTGCCAAAGATGACCCCAACACCCCAACACCTCTGGGTTGAGACGCTATGAGGTCAGCAACCCCAGGAAAAGTATCTACAAAAGTCTCAGGCTTAACACCCACCCTTCCCCTTCCCCTCCCCCTCCCCCACTCTCCCTCTCCCTTCCCCCTTCTCTTCCCCACCCCTCCCCTTCCCCCCACCCCTCCCCTCCCCAGGCCTGGGTCTCAGGTTCAGCCTCCATTCCCCGCCCCCACCCCCAGCCCTTGGGGCTCTTGGCAGCTTCACTCAGCACACACTGCACCAGCCTGCCCCACCCGTTCTAGCCTTTTCCTCAGGCCCTTTCTTCCCGCCCACACTGCACACCCCTTCTTTGAAGAGCAAGGTTTGTTTTGTTACAAGTGTAATTAACACACATTCGGTAAACACCTTATGTCCCAAACTGTAGCAAGCTCCTCGGTATTAGACGCTACAGATGGCTTCTGGGTACAAAATATTTATGAATCTGGGTTCAGCAGCATATGGGCCAAGAGGCAAGAGTACCCTGGATGGGCGTGACATTTCTCCCAGCATGCACCCTTCTCTGCTGCCTCTGGGGTTGTCAGTCTCGCCCCCCTCCTGATTAGAGGGCCCGTGGGGTTTAAGATGAGGCCCGTGAATAGCCCTCCCCAGGGACCCAGTCACAAGACTCTGTTGGGACTCATCGCCAGGATATGAGAGAAGATTCTGGAAGGCCGGCTGTAATGGAAAGAGAGGAGGAGATTGTATCCGGAGGGACAGAGCTGTGCAGACTGTGTGTCTGGGGATACATCCAAGGAACCATCCTGGTATAGTTCACAGACTCTGAGAAGTGGAGGGGCCCGGGTGTCCCACAGCCCCCCTTTTTTGACAGCTGGTGGGGATGGATGGTCCCAGGCCACACAGCTGGTAGGAGGCAGAGTGGGGACTGGGGCGGCAGCCAGGAGAGCCACGGGGCCCACACTGGGGACCCCCGCCCCCCATGGTGCGGTTAACCTACAAGACTCCCATCTGTGCATGCTCCGCACAAAAGATACACGGAGAGAGAGACAGACCGGCAGAGAAAAAACAAAGTAACCATTTAAAATGTGAGCAGCCCACGTGACTTTTTGTACGGTTAACACAGCTTAGCTAAGATCGTGGACTCTGAAGCCAGACCCTCTGGGTTCAAATCCCCAGACGTCTCTTTTTTTTTTTTTTTTTTGCCTCATTTTCTCCCTCTGGGAAATGGAAATAATAACAGAACCCAATAATGAAAGAGGTTTAAATGTGTAAAATGGGTGGGACACCTCTGGGCACGCGGGACGTGCTCAGCATTATGCTATCGTTGCCGTTGCGGTTAGAATCAAGCACCAGAGGCCCACAGAAGAATAACGGGGCGCCTGGGTCTGACTCCTGGTTGCAGCTCTCGGGTCATGATCTCGTGGTCCGTGGGATGGAGTTGCACGTCGGGTCGGCTCTGACAGCGTGGAGGCTGCGTGGAATCCTCTCTCTCTGCCCCTCCCCTGCTCATCCTCTCTCTCTCAAAATAGAGAGATAAATAAATAAATAAACTTTATATATATATATATATATATATATATATATATATATATATATGAATATTTCTTCCATAGGGTCCCTGAAAACAACTACACGTGTATTTAAAAAAAATCATACTGGGGCGCCTGGGTGGCTCAGTCGGTTGAGCGTCCAACTTCGGCTCAGGTCACGATCTCAGGGGTTCAAGCCCCGCGTCGGGCTCTGTGCCGACAGCCTCAGAGCCTGGAACCCGCTTCGGATTCTGTGTCTCCCTCTCTCTCTCTCTCTGCCCCTCCCCCTGCTTGCACCCTGTGTCTCTGTCTCTCAAAAACAAAGTCATTAAATTAAAAAATATGTCAATAAATAAATAATTAAAAAAATAAAGTGAAAAAGTCGTACTGTAACTTGTGGATGTTCTGAGTGTGTTCAGGGTGGTTTTTTTTAAAGTAATTGAGAGAGAGAGAGAGAACGAGTGGGGGAGGGGCAGAGAGAGAGAGAGAGAGAGAGAGAGAGAGAGAGAATCCCAAGCAAGCTCCATACTGTCAGCACACAGCCCGGCATGGGGCTTGAACCCTTGAACCACTGAGATCAGGACCTGAGCCAAAACCGAGAGTTGGACGCTTAACCAACCGAGCCACCCGGGCACCCCGCTCAGGGTGTTTTTAACTGCACCTGCCGTCTGCAGTCAGGTATGTGGACCCCCACCCTTAGAGTCTGCTCCTACCGCGAGCGCCTACGAGTAACTCCAGCCCCCATGGTGGGGCCTTAAGAATACAGAAGGGCAGAGCTGGGGGGCAGTGTTTAGGAAACAGGTGAGGATGTGCAGAACCTTGGCCCTTTTCGGGAGCCAGCCGAAACCAGTTAGGTTCCAAGTTGCACCCGGAGCACCCGCGGGCTGAAGGACTCTGGCAGGTGCCCTCTCTCCTTTCCGTGACTTACCCGTGGACTCCCCTTTCTCCCCTGGCCACGCGTCCTGTCCCACTTGCAGAAGCCCCAGACGCTGAGCGAGCATGCGGCCCAGCCTCTGCGTTCACTGGAAGCTTATCAGGAAGCCCCCAGGGAGCGGTAAGGCCCCGCCTGGCATCAGCCTCCTCCCACCCCGACCCCCCTTCCCTCTCGGCTCACCCCTCCGCCCCCGTCTGTGCTTCTGAAAGAAGGTGGCTGCACTTCAATCCTCCGTGTTCTGGAGACCCCAGGCTAGGGCCGGCCTCCTGGCTCACCCGCTCCCGCGGCCAGGACCCGGCTGGTTCCCTAAATCTGCCCACGTCTATCCCTGATGATTCTTAGAAACGGAACACAGCATCAGGTCTCACAGATCGGCAGCCTGGCCTGTGCATGCCGCAAAGATCCCGATGGGATCAGCCCTCGGAGGCTCTGACATGCAGTCGTGACGCCTGATTGTGGGCTGGCTTATGAAATTGTGCCGGAGTTACCCGATATCCACACGAAGGGGCGCGTCTTCTCTCTGTCTTCTGCCGGGTCGTGGTCCTTGAGTCTGTGGGGATCACGCCAGCCCTCCCGAGGAGCCGACATCGTCACACCCTGACCTACTCAGCGAACCCGGGGTCACCGATGCTCTGTGTGCTCAAGAAGGTGAACAGTGGGTGTTTCTGGGACCGAACCCTCAGTTTTATTTCAGAAACGGTCTCGGCCTCTGCTGGCACACAGGGCCCCCCACCCCCACCCCCACCCCCAGCCCTGATCGCTCAGGGCACCGTGAGGAGTGTCTTCTAAAAATGGCGTAAAAGGTGAAAATGGTGCCTGGTGAAAATCACCCTTGAGAACCCTTCACCGTGAGCAGAGAATAGCCAGAGCACATGCTCAGAAGAGCCCCGCATTTGGAGTCTAACGTCCCGCGGTCCTGGTCTTGACATTCTTCATGATTTTGTCTTTGGTCTTGGGTTTGGGAGTGAGGACCCCTGGGAGAAGAGAGCATGCTTGGAGCCTTACGGTAGGAGCGGTCCTGGCTCCTCACCTCCCCGGGCGGCCTTTCGGCGGCAGCTGCCTGTCCCCTCGTGGGCTCCTCACAGCCTTCCTCTTCCGGACCCCCTCCATGACCACTGCCATCAGGCGGCGACCCAGTCTGCGAGAGCCAGGCTGGTGCGTGCACTTTATGGCATCACTGGGAGGGCTTGGGTCGTCCCTACCCCAGGCTGGCAGCTAGAATTTCCCTCCTTTCCAGTTACTGAGTCATGTAAGTATACGTACATATATGTGTGTGTGTATATATACATTTTTTTTTTATTTTTTATTTCTTTTTTTTTATCTGAAGGCATTTTGAACTGGTCTCAATAACTTCTAACCCAAAGAGTCTTGTGGACTCCTTAGGCAGCCAGGACTCTGCCCACAGCACCCCACCCACCCAACACCAAATTCAGTTTCAAGAAATGATTTGATGATTCTTCCAACCAGGTGGTTATAGCTGGTAAGTTGCCACGTGTTACCCCCTCAAGAGCATCGCTAGGAACGTAGAAAGTCAAAGAGAGGGATCTTAAAGATGTTTGGGGGATCCGTATCATTTTTATGTATCAGTAAATGGATTCTGAGACGGGGCAAGGGACTTGCCCAGGGTCACACAGCAGATTTGGTGCTCTGGCTCAGGCTCCCCTCTGGCTACAAAGTTGCCTTGGACTTGCACTTGGCCCTGCCCCCAGTTCCAATATGATCCCCCAGTGTTCTCTGTGCTTCTCTCCGTTTCTGCCTCTCTCTCTCTCTCTCTCGTTTGTCTCCATCTCTCTCTTTCTCCGTCTATCTCTTGTCTCTCTCTCTGTCTGTCTCCCTCCGTCAAATATCCCATCACGTGATGCATGGATAAGCAAAGCATGGAATGGGCACACACTACGCTACCACACCTGCTAAGAACACGACGCTAAGTAAAAGAAGCCGGTCACAACAGGCCATGTTGTGGATGACTCCATGTACATGAAGCGTCCAGAACGGGAGCATCCGCAGCCCCCGAGGTACATTAGTGGTTGCCTGGGGCTGGGGGGAAGGAGGAGTGGGGAGCGATCGCTAAGGGATCTGGGGCTTTTTTAGGGAATGAAGAAAACGTTCTGGAATTGGCTAGTGGTGATGATTGCCGAATCTACGAAACCGCGAAGGCCACGCGCAGGGTGTGCGTGCTGAGGCAGAAGAGAGCACTGTTTTTTGAAGGGTGAACGTTAGGGTGTGTGGATTATATCTCGGTAAGGCAGGGATAAAATACGGTCACGCGACCTGGCACACACAGTGTTGCCGATAACTGCAGGTCTCGGCCCGTCCCGCCCGTGGCACCCTAGAGCCGCGTGACTTCCAAAGAGAAGCGCGTTCGGGTCCACACCCTGGCGGGACGGCCGGCGAGGGCAGAGGGACCGAGGGAGTGCGGGCTTCCTGTCTCTCCAGGGGTCCCCACACCCCCAGAGCCTGCTCCCCCGCCTCCCCCCCCCCCCCCCAACCCTGCAGTGCTTAAACACGATGTTTTCTGTTCTGGAAACAAAAACCCAAGGCAAGGAAAACTTGCTGGGGAGGCTGCATTCCCGCGGCTCCCAGTAAAACCGGCTCTCGGCCCCGGGCCCCTCTCCACCATCCCTAGAGAAGGAAGACAACACCATTTTCTTTTTTTTTTTTTTAATTTTTTTTAATGTTTATTTATTTTTGAGACAGAGACAGACAGAGCATGAACGGGGGAGGGTCAGAGAGAGAGGGAGACACAGAATCCGAAGCAGACTCCAGGCTCCAAGCTGTCAGCACAGAGCCCGACGCGGGGCTCGAACTCACGGACCGCGAGATCGTGACCTGAACCGAAGTCGGAAGCTTAACCGACTGAGCCACCCAGGCGCCCCGACAACACCATTTTCTTTTTGGGGCCCCAACACGGGACGGGGGCTCCCGCCCCAGAAGAGGGTGCTGTCTGTTTGGACTTGCCGTACTTTGGGGTTTCGTCCCATTCACTTAGTTACTGGCACTGCTTTCGGGGCCAAGGCTGAGGCCAGGATTTGCTCCTGGTGGCTCGCGGGAGGTCGGGGTGGCTGTCCTGAAGGGAACTTGGTCTCCTGACCCTGCGGACACAACCGCGGTGCAGTTGCTGCTGCTTTAGGGGAGGGGGGCAGTGCCCCATTTCTGGTTGGCACCACGTTGTTCTTTTGGGCTTGCTTTCACGTGCTTCTCCCCAGGCTCTTGCTGGGTCGGGCTCAGAAACCCAAAGCAAACAAATGAAAGCAACAGTGGACCCTGCCAGCTGCCCACCGTGTGCCAAGCTCCCGGCCGTTTAATCCCTACACTGCCCTCTATGGGAGATGCCATTACTGTCACGCCCCCTTGAGAGATGAGGACGCTGCGGCACAGAGGGGCTAAGCAACTTGCCCAAGGTCACACAGCTACTTACTGGCAGAGCTGGGATTTGAACCCTGCCGGTGTGGCTCTAGGGCTTTGCTCCAACCACGGCTCCCTTCCAGCCTCCGGGGAGATCCCATCCCAGACGGGCTGGTCTTCCCATCTCAGGGTTGAGGCGAAGAGAGTGGGGGAAGGGGGTCCAGCTCTGAGTAGCTCCGGGAGTAACATCCACAGAGTCTGTGGCTGCTCGGGAGAGACCGTCACATTCACGCAGAACCTGCGCCTTTGGAGAACCAGCCTCCCCTAAAGGCCCCGCCCCCCCCCCCCCCCCCGCCCTCCCCAGGACACTCAGGACACATGCTTCATGGCAGGGAAGTCACGCTATGTCCCATCATCTGCTGCTGTTTCTGCACCACGCATGACACTGGGCTCCCGACGCAGCCATGCGTAGGACAAGGTATAATGTCTGTCCGGGGGAGCCACCCTTCAGTAAGGAGGGGGACAGAAACCCCCACACTGGCCTTGTTCCCACAAGACGTGGCAATTCTTCATGTTGCAAAAAACCAAATCAACAGGTGGCCCTGCCCGTACCTGCTCTGGCAGGAAGTTGTATCTCCATCAACTTGGAGGCTTCCTGCCCACCCATGGTTTAGGGCAGATTCCGGGGGCTCACGTAGCCCAAGAAAACTGCACAAAGGACCCCCCAAGGCAGGACTGGCCGGGCTGCGTCTCTGGGGCCAGGTCATCCGGGTCAAGCCCTGGCCGTGTCGCTTGGTAGCAGTGTGGCTTTGGGAAAGTCACTCCTTCGCTCTGTGCCTCACTTTCCTCGTCTGTAAAACGGGAATAAGAACAGTCCCTACTCACAGGATCACCGTGATGATTAAATCTCTCAATATGTGGGAAACGCTGAGAACGTTGCTTGGCGTGGCGTAAACGCTCGATAAATGTCAGCTAGAATGATAACGGTAGTGATTACGATAGCTGTTGCTGTTGCTGTAAGAAACGTCCTTCCTTCCGCCGTCCCCGGCCTCCGTCCAGGTCATGCTCTGCGGCTGTGCTGGGAAGCAGAAACACCCCTCCAAGTTCTCGTTCTAGCTTCCCACTAACCCCAGACAGAGCCGCCCCCCAAGGCCCTGGTTCACACGGACCCTGGATCCCTTTCTTTGCATCTGTGGAAATCCCCAAGCCCCAGCCTCTCTGTCCGCCTCCGGGAATCCACCTGCAAACATTTATGGAGCGCTTGCTATGTGTCAGGCACAGCCATGAGCATTATCTCTGCCCTCACAGAATTAAAAAAAATTTTTTTAACGTTTATTTATTTTTGAGACAGAGAGAGACAGAGCATGAACGGGGGAGGGTCAGAGAGAGAGGGAGACACAGAATCCGAAGCAGGCTCCAGGCTCCGAGCGGTCAGCACAGAGCCCGACGCGGGGCTCGAACCCACGGAGTGTGAGGTCATGCCCTGAGCCGAAGGAGGCCGCTTAACCGATGGAGCCACCCAGGCGCCCCTGAATTTAAATTACACTCAGAGAGATCGATAATTAGCAAAACAGGTATGTAAAGCTGCAGAGAAAGCCAGGCAGTGATGAGGACCAGGGAGAAGCATAAAGGCTGGTGGGGAGACCAGAGAACGCCTGGGTGGGCTTGGATGATTTGCAATTTCAAATTGGTACAGGAAGGGCAACCTAACGGAGAGGCCCCAAAACCTGAGGGAGGCGGAGGAATAAGCTCTGGAGGCGGAGGGAACCACGAGTGCAAAGGTCCTGAGGCAGGAGTGTGCAAGGCTACTGGAGAAACGGCAGAGGGGCCAGTGTGGTGCGGTGGGGCTCAGAGAGGCGAGATGGGGCGTGGAGGGGGTGGTTCTCGGAGGTTCATGTGGGGCATTGGAGGGCTTTGACTTTTACGCGGAGTATGATGGGAAATCCTTAGAAAATTGTCACTTTGGTTATGACACGGTCTGATGCATGCTTCAGACCCGCTCTCTGGCTGCTGGTTAGGGAACAGTGTGGACCGCATCAAGGGAGGAGTCGGGGCCACCAGCGACGAGGCCACTGATGTGGCGACGGCAGCTCGGTCCAGGGTCACGGCAGTGCTGATGGCGAGAAGCGGTCACGGCCGCCTCTAAGGTAGAGGTAGGCGATAGAGGTTCATGGAAGGTGCTGCCTGGGCCTGCTTACCTTTGGGGCTTAGGGAAGTCTCCACGAAGAGACTGTCGGACTCCAACGTTGGGAAAGGAGGAGAGGGTCACCAGGAGACATGGGCAAAGGAGGTCAAGGCATGGAGGCCTGGGCACGTGTGGGGTCCGGGCTCTCGGGTCGGCGGGGGGGGGGGGGGCTCTGCTGGCCCAGATCAAGCCTCGTGGGGGCCAGGCTCCAAGCTTGCACCCCGTGCCTCTCTGCTCCTCCCTCCGTGCCAGGACAGGCCGAGGCCATCCTGTGATTATGAAGGGTCTGCCAAGACTGGCGCTCCCCCCTTCTCTGGCCTCCCCTCCCGCTCTGTTCTCCCCACCCCGCTCTGTTCAAGCCCCGTGAGCGCACGGCCGCCTCAGGGCTGTTTCCTCTGCAGGTGACCCCCCCCCGGCCCCCCATCTCCACTCAGGCCTCTGTCCCCAGGCACCTCTTCGCCCTACCCCCTGCCCTGCGCTCCTTTCTTCACAGCACCCGCCCCCCGCCTTCCCTGGGATTGCAGTGTGTGTGGATCAGCTTCTGGGTTTAACTGTCCCCGGGACTAGAGTGCAAGCCTTCTAGGAGGAGGGCGGTCTGCCCTGTTCAGTGATGCCCAGCCCCTGGCACATAGCCGCTGCTCAGCAAACACCCCTGCAAGGAACAGACAAGTGTGTACCAGTCAGTAAACGGGAATACCATAGTTAACCCAAGCGGCGAGTTCCTTGGCCTTGCGGCACTCTTATCGGTGTGGGGGGAGGCTGGGGTGGGAGCAGGTGCAAAGGCAGACCTTGGATACGTAAGCAAATGAACCACGTGGGCGGCTGGCATCTAGCTGACCTCTCAGTTTGCAGCCTCTGCCGTCAGCGAAAGAGCTGAGCAGTGATGGGGTCCTCTGGGCATCGGGGGGCAGACGTGGGCATCCCTGAGGGCGGGCGTCCTTCCCTGCACCCCAGACAGCACGCCCGTCGGTGTCAGAAAGTCTTGCTCTAGCTCTCTCTTTATGCCACGCCTTGCTCTGAGCACAGATGGCACTCGATAAACGGACGCACGGCCGGTTGGGAGACGATACGAGTTTGTTTCCGCATGCGGCCAGTCATCCTAAAACTTCCTGCAAAGGCACAGGCACTATCGTGTTGGAGTTCTCAGAAGATCGGAACGGCAGGGACTCTCAGGCGATGCTCTCAAATACCTCCTCTCATTTCACCGATGAGGAAGTGGACGTCCGTGCTTGCGATCCAAATTCCTTGCAGATGTTACAATACGATATTATCAACCGCAGGCACCCGGTGCCCGTTCTAACGCTTATTCACCCTCCAAACTAAAGTTGTGGTCGTCTGAACAACAGCCACCCGTTTTCCCCACCCCCCAGCCCCTGGCAACCACCACTGTCCCCTCTGTCTCTATGGGTTTGACTAGTTTTTTTTGTTTAGATTCCACATAAACGTGAGATCCCGCATGAAGGATTTGCCTTTCTCGGTCTGGTTTACTCCACTCGCCACAGCGTTTTCCGTGTTTATCCGTATGGTCTCCATTGGCAGGATTTCCTTCTTTTTGATGGCTGAATAATATTCCACGGTATACATAAGCCACATTTTCTTTATCCATTCATCCGTCGGCAGACTTTTACGCCGTTTCCGTGTCTTGGCGATCGTGGATGACGCTGCCACGAACACGGAGTGCGGGTGGCTCCCTGAGACCCTGAGTGCGAGCCCCTGTCCACCCGCCGTTCGCTCCTGTCCCCCACCTGCCAGCCCGTTCCTCCGCCGGAGAGCGGGGAGCGCAGGCCTCCGGCTCGGGGCCCTGAAGGATACCGCAGCGGCGTTTACGTTGTGTTAGTTTCTACTTATTCCAAATGGCACCGGGCTTTCAGTTCTGAATGCGGATACATAGGGTAATTTCTACCCTACTATAAATAACTCCAAGTGGGATCTGTGCCACTTTTTAAAAAATCACGAGATAAAACTAGAGACAGGCACAGCTGTCACGAAAGCCAGACGCAGAGATGTAAATGAGGCTCGCGAAACCATCAAGGGGCGGCTGACGCGTTGGGAAAATAACAATAAACGGCATTTGTCCAGAATTTACTACGGGCCCGGCTCTGCTCTGAGCACCTCTACGTGTCATAAATAATTCATTCCCCTCGGTGACTCGGCAATGATCCCTATTTGACCCATGGAGGCACTCGGGCTCCAAGAGGCCACGTGACTTGCCCACAGACACACGACTAGGAGGCGACAAGGCTGGAAGAAGCCCCTGACTGAGGGTCACTGGGGGGAAGGCCCCATGGTGGGCCCGGACGTGTCCTGGGGCCGTGTGGGAGATAGCGGCCCCCAGGCCGGCCTCGCCTGCGCAGTGGGACGGGGGTGTCGTCACCCACAGACATCACAGCTGACAGCTCTTCCAGGAAGCTCCGGGCAGCCGAGCGGGGCTTTGCTTCCTAACCTGTCGTGGGTGTTCTGAAACCACTGCGGGCGATTTAGTGCAGGCATACCCAGGAGGAATCGGTCATTGCCACAGCAAACGGCAGCATTTGCCAACCATCCGCTGACCTTGGCTTTTCTTCTGCTGAATCAGGGCCCTGCTGACCACAGGCTGACGGGAACTTCGTGGGCTCCTGTCCTCGTGCTCAGCACCGGGGTGGCAGCAGGTTCTCTGGGGTGGCTCTGGGTGGTGGACTCGGGGTTCAGGGCAGGGGCAGAGTGGGACGGCCCAGAGGGGCTTGCTTGGATCTGAGGGTGCGAAGTCCTGGGTCCTGGAGGCCCTTTTATTCCCCGTTTCCCAGAGGAACCAAAGGCCCATGCTCCAGACGGCCTCCGAAACTGCTGATCTAGTCCATGCTGGGTCTTGAGGAAGTCAGCATTTGGGTTTGCTGGATTGGGAGGGCTTCCTGGAGGAGGTGGCCACGGGCAGCTTATCCTTGAAGGGGTCACTGCTGGCCTTTAGGAGAGATAAAAGATTCCAGCACGGGCCGGGAAAAACGGGGATGTGTGGAGGGCTGAACCCGCGCGAGCAGGTGTGTCCCAGCACGGGGGGAGGGGGCGGGTGCTCCAGGGCCTTCGATACCAGGCGAAGAGGGTGGGAGAAATCAGGGAGCTGTGTTTCTGTGCGTGTGTGTTTGCTTAGTTTAAATACATCGAATATTTAGAAAACCAGGCTGGGGGCGCCTGGGTGGCTCAGTCGGTTAAGCGTCCGACTTCAGCTCAGGTGGTGATCTCGCGGTTCGTGAGTTCGAGCCCCGTGTCGGGCTCTGTGCTGACAGCTCGGAGCCTGGAGCCTGCTTCAGACTCTGTGTCTCCCTCCCTCTCTGCCCCTCCTCTGCTCACGCTCTGTCTCTGTCTCTCTCAAAAATAAATAAACATTAAAAAAAAAAAAGAGTCACCAACTGACTCAACTGACAGAGCCACCCAGGCACCCCTTGTCTTTACGTAAAAACACAACACGTGAATAGACTGGCACTTGTAAGGCAGCCTCCGCCACCGCAGCTCTAGGGACTGAAGATTTGGTCAGCAAAGGGCAGAGGGGGTTGGGGTCCCTGGCACAATCACACGGGACTGGCTGGAACCTCTGAGCAGGTGTCTGCATGGGCCCCAGCATTGCGTTGGGGGTGGCAGGGCCCATGGCTTCCTGGAGGCATCTGGCAGGAATGAGGAGACACATCGGGGGTGGTCGGGCCTCCCGGGACGGTGAGGGGGGATGGGGACCACCAGAAGGGAGCCCGTGGGGCTCTGCTCCTGGAGGACGGAGTGGGGGTGTCGGGAAGGAGAGTGATAGGACCGAACGCAGGCAGGGTTACCCTGTGTGGGCAGCGCAGGGACCCGGTCTCCGGGGGACCAAGATAGTAGCCAGGGTCAGCCCTCAGCCGTGGCACCAGTGAAAACAGAGACCTGATCCGAGGAAAGTGTCAGGAGAACTAGAAGAGAAGGGGGCGAGACCGGGAAAGCCCCAGGGGCAGCCTGCACACAGGCTCACGGGAACCAGGAGGGTGGGTGTTCAAGGACGAGGGTGGGCGTTCAAGGACGAGGCCGGGGTCAGAGTGTGGAAGGTTTGCCCCATGATAGGGTGTCGTGGATGCCCCGTGTCACCGAGGACTGAGTGTGTTCAGGGCACTGCTTAAGTGCTTTGCGGGAATCAATACCTATCATTTTCCTCGAAATCCTCTGAGCTGGGTGCTTTTATCACACCCGTGATGGCCTGTGATGGGGATGAGACGGCTGAGAAGCCAAGTGGTTTATCCAGCAACACAGGGCTCACAGCCGCGGAGCCGGGGAGGCCCAGGCGGCTCGTACCAGGCTCCAGGCTCCGCCTCCCTCAGGCCCCTTCCTTCGGGGGAAACTCCCCTCAGGCTGTCATGGCCTTTTCCAAGCAAGGTCTGAACAGAGAAGGGGGCAGCCCTATGTCCTCAGCATAGACGGTGATCGCACGTGGGGACCCTTCGTGATGGAACCAGGGACCCAGAAGGAGGAACACAAGCTCCCCGGGCAGGTGGGCAGAGTTTTGTTTTTATTTTTGTTTCTGGAAGCTTCACCTCCTTCATTCCCCTCCCTTCTCCTCCCGAGTCCTGGACAGAAACCTATCTCTGCTCTGCATGTCTAGACCCCCAGGAAGCCAGTGTGCCCTTGCTGAAAACAACAGCTTTTTTTGAGTGAGAGATTGACAGAGTGTGAGCAGGGGAGGGGCAGAGAGAGAGGGAGACACAGAATCCGAAGCAGGCTCCAGGCTCCGAGCGGTCAGCACAGAAGCCCAACGCGGGGCTCAAACTCACGAACCGTGAGATCATGACCCGGGCTGAAGTTGGTCGCTCAACCGACTGAGCCACCCGGGCGCCCCAAGACAACATCGTTCTAATCCACAACGTATAACTCACTGCACAAACACACACCCACATATGCAGCCTCATCCATTAACAAGCTCACAAATGTACCCACTCGTCATCCGGTGCATGTAAACGCGAGCATATCCCCAATTATACTTTCTGAACACAAACACATGCTTGCTCATCTGTTTTCATTCACCGAACGTCTCCTGCGCTCCTGATACTTCTTTGTGATGCCTCCTGTCAGGTGCCTGGGGGGACCGGGACAAGCATCAGCCACGGGGGCTGGGAGGGCTACCAGGGGAGAGCGGAGTGAAGCCAGGTGTTGAACGATGAAAAGGAATTTGCCTGGAAAATCGGAAGGATCGTTCATTCATTCATTCATTTTTGCTTCAAACTCTATCTTTGTTTGCTTGTGGAGTATGTTTCCCCTGGTAGAAGAGAAGTCCCACTGGGGCAGGATTTTTGTTTTGTTCATTGCTTTGTCTCTAGTGACTTGAGCAGAATCTGACTCAAAGAGCTCATTTGAGCTCTCCTTTTTTTTTTTCTTTTAAGTTTTCTTTATATATTTTGAAAGAGAGAGAGAGCGTGAGTTGGGGGAGGGACAGAGAGAGAGAAGGCAAGAGAGAGAGAGTCCCAAACAGGCTCCAAGCTGTCAGCGCAGAGCCCAATGCAGGGCTTGAATTCACAGGCAGTGAGATCATGACCTGAGCTGAAATCAAGAAATCAGACGCTTAACCCATTGAGCCACCCGGGGGGCGGGGGGGCCCATCTGAGTTCTCAACGAATACTGTCGAATGAATGAATGCATACATTAATCCTCCCTGAAGATTCTGATGGAGGTGATTGGGGGCGGAGCTGATGGCAGGGGCCACAAGGAACGAGGATCTTTCCACTCCCTTACTGAGAAGAGGATGAAATGAATGGGGTTTTCACCAGGAAAGACTGAGTTAGAATAAGTGGATTAGGCAGAGCTGAGGTCTGAAAACCTGTTTGGTATCTCAGCGCTCTGGAAAGGGGAGACAGTGGGAGGAGGAGGAAGGAAGAAGGAAAGGAAGGAGGGGAGGAGAAGCAGGGGGAGGGAGAGGGGCAGGGAGGGGAAGGGAGGAAGGAGGAGGGAGACAGAGAAATCAGGGAGCACCGAGTCCTGTCTCTGAGAACTAAGTGGCCTGGGCCATGAAGCCACTTTCCGACTGGCAGCTGGGAACGAGCCAGCCCGGAGGACAGGAGAGAACGTGGGAATGTGCGGGGTCGCTAATTGCCTGGTTTTGTACAAATCTCTGAGCTTCAGTCGTGCGTGACCTTAGGGGCAGGATTCTCAAGGGGTCATCCGTGGGTGGACTTCAGGTGGTGCCCAGATGCACACTTTTAATTGTTATTTTAATTTCTATGAGTGTTTATCAGAAATAAAAGCTCTAGCTACAATGTCATGATTATTATTTCCAAGGACCAGGTTGACTTTGCAAGGCAGCTGATGTAAAGTGGTTTGAGGAGACAGATCTAATCGCCCCACAGGCATGCAGCTGGGGTGGCGGGGTGGGGGGGTGTGAATGCTCCCTTTTGGGAAACACAGACCTACAGTGACGTCACAGGAAGCCTCCGCCCTGTGGCTTCAAGGTACGACAGGTGGTTCTCAGGCCAGTGGATGAGAGGGGGAGCCCCATGGGTCTCCCTGCACCCTTCACTGCCCTGCCCTCTAGAAGAGAAAGGACATCTTATAAGGTCTGACCGGAGGGAAGGGCTTCACCCCCATCCTCACGAAGCCAAGAAGCATCCCGAGTGGATGAGAACAATTCTGGTTGGTGAATGCTGTCGATTCCAAAGAGGGTAGACTCTGAGCCTTTGCGCTGGCTGTTCCCACCTCCTGGATACCTTTCCCTGCACTCCTCGTTTAGCTGCTCCTTCTCATTCAGGACCCCGCTCATGTGTCACCTGCTTGGAACGGCTTTACTGGCATGCCCTCTGCGACATACGCCCACCCACCCTGCCCACTCTCCCGTCCAAGATTTCGTCTTGTTTCCCTGGCTCGAGTCATTTGCCAGGGTGTTAAGCGTCCATCTCTCCCACGCGTGTCAGCAACGTGAGAGCAGAGCTGGATCTGGGGTCGTCCACGGCTGGTACCCAGCAGGGGCTCTGCTGTTTGCTGACCGGTTGAATGAACGGCCACGCGCTCCCCCGATTATCTGCCTCGGCCTCTCCGACGTGCTTTTTGTGACACATTCGAGACGTGCCAGCCTTGTTCTTTCATCACTTTCTTCCAGGCCAGACCTGGGGGGCCTTCATACAGTAACCGGAGCTGGCAGCCGCGCGTTTCCTCCCGGCGAGTGGAAACACGAAAGGTAGAGCCGAACCTTCTTTAACCAGACAGAGCTCACCAAGGGCCCCCCGCCCAACATCTGCCCCTGCTTTGGGGTGACCTGGCAGCCGGGAGGGAAGCCCCGGCCCCTGTAGACGCCTGGCCGAGATCTGCTCTCAGTGTTCGCGCTCAGAGAGAGCCTCTGGGAAGACAAAAGCTTCGAAGCCCAGGCCCAGCGCCCATCGAGGTTGCCAGGTTGACGGATCTCCATGGAGACCACAAAAGCACATCTGTTCCCTCTCACTTCCCGGGGAGGGTGTCTGTTCTGAGAGTGCAGTGCTCGGGCCTGGAGCCTTCCGCGGGTGAGCACCTCCCATACCTCCCCCACGCCCCTCCGGGCAGGAGCCCAGGCTGGGTCCCCTGCCCACGAGGAGGGCAAGAAGGAGGGCAGCCGCCGCTCTTCGCAGGAGACGGACAGCTTGGGAGACAGAGCAGACAGACGGGCTGGGCACAGAGGAGGCCCCGCGGGACTCCCGAGCTGGCCACCGGGCTGCGGCTCCTGGCTTCCTGGGAGTCCGGGGGCTGGGCCGGTGCCCACAGCTGGGCCACTGGCGCCTGGCTCCAGAGGAAGAAGCAGCAGCCTCTGTGGGGATCGGTCTCGCCACCCTGCAGCCCCGGAACCCGATGCCTCCCCGCTTGCTGTAGCTCCCGCGATCGGCAGCCCGCCCCTCCGTCTCTCCCTGGTTCTCTCTGGAACGCTCTCTCCTCTCTGCCCTGGGTCTCTTCCTCTGTGTCTTCTGACCTCTGGGCAGTTCTCTCTCTCTCTGTGTCTCTCCATCTCTCTCGGCATGTGTCTCTGTCCTTTTTCTGTCCTTTCTTGGCACCACACGTAACCACCAAGGGTCATTGTCTCCGGAGCTCTAGAAGCTATTAGAAATTGTTGCATTGTGGGAATGCCAACTGGTGCGGCCGCTCTGGAAAACAGTATGGAGGTTCCTCAAAAAATTAAAAATAGAACCACCCCATGACCCAGCAATTGCACTGCTAGGCATTTATCCACAGGATACAGGTGTGCTGTTTCGAAGGGGCACGTGCACCCCATGTTTATAGCAGCATGATCAACAGTAGCCAAAGTATGGAAAGAGCCCAAATGTCCATCAATGGATGAATGGATAAAGAAGATGTGGTGTAGACACACACATACACACACACACACACACAGACACACACACACACACACACACACACACACACACACAAACGATGGAGTATTACTCGGCAATCAAAAAGAATGAAATCTTGCCATTTGCAGCTACGTGGATGGAACTGGAGGGTATTGTGCTAAGCAAAATTAGAGAAAGGCAAATATCATATGACTTCACTCATATGAGGACTTTAAGAGACCGAACAGATGAACATAAGGGAAGGGAAACAAAAATAATGTAAAAACAGGGAGGGGGACAAAACAGAAGAGACTCAGAAATATGGAGAACAAACTGAGGGTTACTGGAGGGGTTGTGGGAGCAGGGATGGGCTAAATGGGTCAGGGGCACTAAGGAATCTACTCCTGAAACCATTGTTGCACTAGATGCTAACTAATTTAGATGTAAATTTAAAAAATAAATAGAATAGAATAAAATAAAATAAAATAAAATAAAATAAAATAAAATAAAATATAAAATAAATAATAAAATAAATAATAAAATAAAATAAAATAGAAATTGTTGCACTGTGCCCAGCCCCCTCTCCTGCCCTGGGGCTAGCTTTGACCCTGGTCTTGACCCCTTGAGCCCCTTGCCCCAGATTATCTCCCATCTGAGGTCTGTCCCCTCACAGTCTCCACACAGCTGGGAGGGCCCTTTTGGCAGCAAGGTGCATCTCAGGGGAGGAATCTCCAGTTCATGTAGGGAGTGACCTGCTTGGCCGCGAGGGCATCTCTACCTCTCTGAGTCTCTCTGCCCCCATCAGAAAATTGTATCATCGTGTGCGGAGATCCCAGGAGTGCGGAGAGAGCTAAGTCAGAAAAGGTGTGTGACCATTGTTTGCACACTAAAGGAGGGGCATAAACTGGAGTGCCATCGAGGGCCAGGCCAGCGGCACAACTGGGCAAAGAGGGAGGTGGGCCCGTACACAGGGCAACAGGGCGGGGTGAGGACCGTGACGAGCCACAGAGCCCAGGCTGTAGGGGGCCCACGACACAGCTCTAGTGAGTGGTCACTAATCAGGCCCTCGGACCCAAGCTTTCGCTAGAGATGCTAAAAAGCAGATTTCTAGTTACATTTTTAATGCTGACAGTTCCTTCCTGTTGCCTGGGCTTGGCCTCCCTGCAATCAGCCTGAGTCCTCTGGAATCAAGCTCGGGTCTCCCCCGGGAAAGTCTCTGAACCTCCATTTCCCCAGAGGGCCAGACTCTCTGTAGGGCACACGGTGTGCTGGAGCGGAGGCTCGAACCTCTACCCGCAAGCAGGGCCACATGGGGTCTTAACGTTTTGAGTCCCAGAGCGACTAGCCCACCGCGCTGGCCCCTGGACCCCAGGCCTCTCCACGCTCCAGCGAATGAAGCGGTCATGTGAGGCCCAGGGACCGGAAGGCCCTCCGGGACGTACTCCAGAGCCACGGCCAACGTCCGTTGAGTATTTGGACTAATCCACCCAGCTCCACACCAGCAGGCAGCAAGGGAAGGGAGAGTCTGTGGTCTGGGGTCTGAGCTCTGAACTGAAAATGTCCTTCCTTCATTTTCTCCTGCAGTATGTGTGACAATATTCCTACAGCCGCTGCCTGCCAGCTGCTATGATGAGAGACAATCCTTGTGTGAATTTTGGAGCTCAGGCTGGGGACCAGCTGTATGGGGTGGGGAGGGCTGTTCGCGGAGCTGGTCTTTTCGACATTCTCGTCTGAGGAAGGGGGTGGGTTTCAAGCCAGGGTCCTTGCTGCCCGTCTATGGCTGCCCCGACCCTACTTTCCAGGCCCAGCCCCTCCTCCAAGAAGCCTTCCTTGATGTCCACGGACGCACATGATAACATACAAGTCGTCAGAAGTCTTCTAGCTCCTCCGGCCTGTGCTCCTAAGAGACACAGGAGACGGGAAAATGACAGACACAGAGATAAGGAGGGACAGTCTCTGTCTTTGAGAGACAAAGAACGGAGACGGAGGTGTGTCCACGGGTGTTCAAAACATCCGAACGCGACGTGCGTCGTGGTTCTGACCGGAGCCGCAAGAGCTCAGCACCAAAGTCACCACGTCTCCACCAGGGACAGCCGGTGAGATCCACCGCGGTGCGGCCACACAGCGGCCTCTGTCCATCGGAGAACGAGGCGGCTCTGGGTGTGCCGAGAAGACGTGCCTCCGAGCTGAAGAAAGAGAGAAAGGCAAGCCAAGGGCAGGGCAGTGTCCGCAGATGCTGCCACGTGGATGGAAGAGGGCTGTGTCCCCTCCTCCCAGATTTGTTGGCCATGAACCCGGGGCCAGTGCCGAGACTGACGCCGAAGTCTCGCGGGGAAAGAAGTGGTCCCCGTCCTCGTGGAGCTCTTTCCGATTTTCTTTTCCTTTTCCTTTCTTCCCTTCCCTTGACTTTCTCTCTTCTCTCTCTGCCTTTCTGTCTTGTTTACATACGGATGGGTGTATCTTGCACGCGTGCCGTGTATGAAGGGACAACCTCCAGAAGCCCCCGGAGAAACGGCTCCCCCTGCTTCAGGCCTCTGGGGATGGGAGCCGGGAAGCCTGGGAAACATGAATGGAAGAGAGATTCCCTTCTCCGTTGCTTTTCCTTTGTGTGTCCTACCCAGTTCATGTTAGTTTCCGTAGAAGACTCTAGGAACTTCAGCTACAGATCCCTTGCAACACACGAGGAGGGCATCTGCCTTCCGAACACCATGCTTCTGCTCACTCCCAGACCAGGCAGAAGGGTCCTCTGCCTTGGCTTGCAGGATTACACTGATCCTGGCTCTCTCCGTTATACTGACTCTGGATCACTGAGTTACACTGATCCTGGCTCACTGGGTTATACTGACTCTGGCTCATTGGGTTATACTGATCCTGGCTCGCTGGGTTACACTGATCCTGGCTCACTGGGTTATACTGACTCTGGCTCACTGGGTTACACTGATCCTGGCTCACTGGGTTACATTGATCCTGGCTCACTAGGTTATACTGACTCTGGCTCACTGGATTATACTGATCCTGGCTTACTGGATTACACTGATCCTGGCCCCCTGGGTTATACTGACTCTGGCTCACTGTATTATGCTGATCCTGGCTCACTGGATTACACTGATCCTGGCTCACTGGGTTATACTGACTCTGGCTCACTGGGTTATACTGATCCTGGCTCGCTGGGTTACACTGATCCTGGATCACTGGGTTATACTGATCCTGGCTTGCTGAATCACACCGATGGCCATTAGACTCTCTCCATGTGTCCAGGGTGCTTTGTTAACACACCAACCCCCTCAATACTCTGTGAAGGAATCACAGGCACTGTTCCCATAAGGAAGAAAGCGACGTCTCATAGTTTGTCACTTTTCCAATTTTGTGTCCTGTTTGGGTTCTATATGCCCCAGAACTTAGTGTCATAAGACAATAACAGTTATTCCGCCGACACAGCTGAGATTTGAGCTGGCCTTGGGTAGGGTCAGCCTGTCCTTGCTCCGCTGTGCAGCGTCATCTGAAGATGACAGGGTGGCTCAGGCCTCCCAAGGTACGAGCCCAAAGGAGGGCCTGGGGGGGGTAAGAGCAGAATCCGTACCACCTTTCTTGACCAGGCTTCAGAAATCTCCGGTGTCACTTCCAGCACATTCTGTCCCTGAAGACAACGCATTGATAGTCCGTGGAAGGGGAGTTAAAGTCTACTTCGAGGGGAAGGAGTGTTAAAGAATTCACACACAGGTCTTAAAACCCCCGCACAGAGCAAGACAACGGTCTTGAGATTTGAACCCAGACAGCAAGGCTCCAAGAACATATGCTCTTGGCGACCCCACTCCACCTCTTCTCTTCTGGGGAAAAGGCCGTCCTCAGGCCCACGTGCACAACAGGTGTCCGATAAATGGTTTCTTGTATCCCGCAGACTGTAAAACACGCCACAGGCCCGAGGACCCGAAATGACCCTCACAGTCGCCTCCAGAGCTCAGTGAAAAAGTGGGCAGAGAGGTGCGAGCGGGAAACTTCCGGGGGCCGCTGGTTGGAATCGCTGATGAGGTCCCCGAGACGCCTCATCTGCCCCGCCACGCGCTCCGATGGGGGAAGAGCCGGCCTTCCCTGTTCAGTGTTGCCATAGCAACCCGCAGAGGGCCCGGTTTCAGCGGGGCCGCATCCCAGCCGACAGCCACTGGACACAAGACACCCTTTCCGGCGGTTGCTTCTAGGAGGAAAACCAACCGGCGCACGGGGGCTAAGGACGGCTATCGTCTGGCACCAGTGACGGGATCTGTTATTCTGGAAGCAGCAAGACAATGGGGGAGGCTTAGGGACAGAAAGGAGCGGCCCCCGATTCTTGTTTGGACGGCATGGGAATAAAACAAAAACAAAAACAGAGATCACCTAAGTCAGCAAGTAAGTTTCATCCATTCATTGATTCAGTCAACAAACTTTCATGGCGCATCTGCTCCGGGCCAGAAGGTCTTCTAGGAGCTGAACCGCAAACAAAAGGTCTGTTCTCTTGGGGCTGGCGATAAACGGAATACATCTGAAGTGAATCGTTGCACCAGCTGGTGGCAAACGCTGTGGGGAAGCTAAAGTGGGGTGGGGAGGGGGGGGGGGACAAGGGCAGGGGGTGGCCTGAGCCAGCCTCGCCGAGAAGGAGGCAGGGAAGCAAAGAAAATTAACGTGGAGAAAAGTACATTTTAAACCCGACGTTGAAGCCTCCTAGGTGAGGACGTGAGAGTATATTTTGCAGGAGCAGCAGCTGATACGGAGAAACTGGGGTCGGTAGCTTGGTCTGTTCTCCGTACCGGCATTGAAGCTGTTTTCGGAGCATGACGATTCTGGGGACGTGACCCGGTCGAGGCCCGAGAAAACTGGAGGCCTGATTTCTAGTCTTTCTGGTGATTCATCTGCCTAGCGAATATTTCGAGAACACTCACCATGCGCCACGGAGGCCCGTGTTGAGCACTGGTTTTTCAGTTGTGTGATTGTGGACAAAGCACCTCTCGGAGTCGGATGGGTTAGGTCAGAAGCAGTAACTGCGAGGGCTTTTGGGTCAGTCGAGGGAAGATAGAGTTCATTTGCACACAGGAGGGGTTGATCAGGACGGACTCATGCTCTCTGAGTTTGGAACACGGACTTAAGAGACGAAAAGGGGGCACCTGGGTGGCTCAGTCCGTGAAGCGTCTGATTCTTGGTTTCGGCTCAGGTCACCATCTCGCGGTTCACGAGTTCGAGGCCCTCACTGGGTTCTGTGCTGGTAGGGTGAAACCTTCTTAGGATTCTCTCTCCCCCCTTTTCTCTCTGCCCCTTCCCTACTCACGCTCTCTCTCTGTCTCTCAAAATAAGTACACTTTTTAAAAAAGAGAGAGAGAGAGAGAAAGAAGAAAAGCAAAGGGTCTGAGGGGCCCAGCCTGATGTGTGTCTGACCAAGCAAAGGGAGGGGCATTTTCTCTGGGTGTCACCTTTGACAGAAGCTCTGGGCTAGACCAGTGCCCCGCAGCAGATGGCATCTTTCGAGGAGACATTTCGTCAGGATTCTTCCGACTGAAAGTGACAGAAACCCAAATCAAAAAGACTGAAATGGGGGCGCCTGGGTGGCTCAGTCAGTTGAACGTCCGACTTCGGCTCAGGTCATGATCTCGCAGTTTGTGAGTTCGAGCCCCGCGTCGGGCTCTGTGCTGACAGCTCCGAGCCTGGAGCCTGCTTCTGATTCTGTGTCTCCCTCTCTCTGCCCCTCCCCTGTTCACGCTCTGTCTCTCTCTCAAAAATAAATAAAGATTAAAAAAAAAACTTAAAAAGACTGAAATGAAAGGAGTATGTTAGCTTATGTAAATGAAAGCCTGAGGCATTTGCAGCTTCAGGTACAGCTGGATCCAGGGTTTCAGTGGCCTGCAATCTGGAAATGTGGCTCTGTTTCCCTTCATCTCTCAGTTCTGCTTGCCTCCTGGTTGGCTTCACTCCTGACTGACAGCAATGATAATGAGAAGCAACCTGGGGCCTTTATTCTGCCCTCACGGCAACTGTCTTGGCAAGAAAACGGTCTCCTTTCCCGTCGGGGCAGCTAAGATCCCAGGTTCGACTCTGATTGGACCAACCGGGTCACGTGGCCACACCCTGCCAGCGACCGAGGCCGCGCAAGGGATGGGCCAGGCCTCGGGTCAACGTGCCCCTTCCTGGACCCAGGGATGGACCCAGCCCCACCCAAACCACACGGACTGAGTGCGGGGGAGGGGTGTTCCCACCAAACAGGACGTGGTGTTGTCACCAGTTGGCGGAATAGACCCTGATGGTCAGGAAGACCCAGCGCCCACGACACAGACCAAGGACCCTGCTGCACAAATTCCTCCCCTGGGTATGAGGAATGGCCCCTGGGGGCAACCCTTTCCTCGCCGGCGAAATGCGGTCTGAATTCATTTCTCACCCCAAATCCATCCAGGCGCCGCATGGCTGGTGAAGAAGGACGGGCCGGGAGCACACCGCTGGGTTTTAATGCTTTGAAGACGACTCCTCCTCCGTCTGTTTAAGGATTACTATTCCTTGAAGAATTCAGCTCCACACGAGAAGTGTTAATACCTTATTTCTTGGGGGACTCTGCAGCCTGGAGTTGGAATTGATTGTGAACAGAATAAAATAATTTGCTTTTTATCAGCATCCTCCACAGAAACTTGTTTGCGGCCAGGATGGGCCTCAGAGGAAAATGCTTCACCTCCCTAATCCCTCCATGAGATTCCTAAATCACACCCGTCACTCAGCGCCACTCAGACAGAAATGACCGGCGCTCTGTAATAAGAAAAACAGAATTACGGTCGCTGTCACCTCCCGCTGACAGCTCCTTTAGGGGCCGGATGCCAGCAGGACTTAGCCGTCGTGGAGGGCGGCAAGGACTTACGGGCTCTGCCGCGCAGGACAGAAGGTCGCGGGCCGACCGCAGAGTCACAGGCCACGGATGGAGGGAGCACATCCCCGTAGGCACCTTGCACTTTGGTAGGAGCACAGGCAGAACCGAGTAAGCCATCCTCCGAGGTAAAGGCACGGTCCGCATCCTTGTGGCCAAACACGGCTCGTTAGATTCACTCGCCACCCGCCAGAAGGGGAAACAGAGAGAGTGGAAGAACAGAGAGGTTAAGGAAGCTCCCACATTTGCACAGCCAGCTCGGGAGGGAGCGAGAGCCAATCTCTATAGACTGTGGGCTCCTCACCTGCTTCTCTTCAGGCAGGCAAGTACCCAGAGAGGCAGGACGTTGCACTTCACATATAGGAACGCCTCTGACCCTCCCCAGTGGTCAAACCTAGGATCACCTCACGTTGCAGATGAGGAAACTGAGGCATAAAGGGCTTGGGTACCGTGGCCAAGGTCACACGGCCCGTGAGTGGCGGAGCTGGGGGATGAACCAGGGAGGCCGCTCCGGGACCCGTACATATGGCCCCCGTTTTCCACGACTTTCACCAGTGGGCCGGTGGATTTTCCCTGTTCAATTTTCACTGGTTCGATCGTCTTCTGTGCTAACTCTCCAAGTAATCGGGCCCATTTTAATGCAACTTCACGGGTTTCGGTCTTGTTTTAGCATCGATGTGATCAGGACACCACCGTCTCTTGACCCAAAGGAAAAAATATCACAAGAATTTGCCTCACAAGGAGGTTTTCCGGAAGGAACCACCTGGGTAATGAGGCGAGCGTCTGGGTCTCTGACCTCTGTCAGATCACGGCGTGCTGCGGTCTGGATCTTTCCCTGCTCCTGTCAGTGTGGCCCCACTTTGGTCCGTTTTGCTCGCCCCTGTCTCTGTCTCTGGGCTCCGAGCACAGAGCCCGCGCTCGCTGGTTGTCCAATGACTCTCTCCCTCTCTCTGCCTCAGTCTCGGTCTCTGTTAGAACTTTCCGAGGCTTGTTCTACACAACGTGCCCAAGACCCCTGATGTGGAGCTGTCCGGATGGAACACGAACCAGACCCCGACCCCAGTGCTATCGCTCCAGGAAGGAGACGGATGGACCCAGGCCTGTGGTGATCGGCGTCCGGGTTGGGGGCCTGATTACCTGTCTATGGAGCATTGATTTATGGGTATTCTCCGTCTTTTCCAAGACTCTGGATTGCAGCTAATTTACCGGCGGTCTTAAATCACCCCCGCCCCTCACGCCGCAAAGCCACACGCAAGGCACCATCTATCATGTGCCTCCAGGAACCACTGACTCGAATAAAACACGGGCAGGGAAGAGAAATACCCACCTCCCTGCCAAGGGCGGGGACTCGGGGGGGAGCTGGCTGTGCGCAATTTATCCAGAAACGGTGGCGGCCCACACACGGCCCGCTTAATTTCATGTTTGGCTGCTGATGGGTTTTCATTTATAGATAATATAAACAGGTTGACAGGGCCCTAATTAACTGATTTGTGGTCCTTTGGGAACAAACGGTTATTAATATTCATAAACATTTGTAACGCTCAGGCAGATGCCCGGCCCCGACATGATCATAATATGTCCTCAACTGCGTGCACCTGTGATTTCTGATTTGTCTCTTGCCGGGGGACACCGGAGGGCGTTGACAAGTGCTGATGGCCCCTTGCCAGGAGATGGGCCCATGTCCTGATCCCATCGTTAATGCGAGATCTGCCAACTACAACTTGCTGGGTTTTCCGCCATCCTTCTTTCCTCTCTGGGCGCCCTTGGCCTAGCTCTCCTCCGATCCCGCTCTGAATCTCTTTGAGACGGGCCGAGAACTCCCTCCTTCGGGAAGCCTTCCTGGATTGATCTCTCTCCGTGGTGATGCCGTCTCTCCATAGCGTAGTCTGTTGGTACGGTGCAATTATTCACAGGAGGACGTGGTTTTTAATGTTTTGGGGCTATCTTATCCAAGAATGTTCTGTTTCGTGAACTTTTCCTGAAATCAGGGACAGATCAATTTCTCCCTTTGGCAGTGGAGTGCCTCTTATGCAAAGTCAGTTGCCATGGTGATAAGTAAATAACACCCCAAACAGCAACAGCTGGCATCTACCTGGCTCTTCATCATGTGCCACGAGTCTCTACCTGCTTCTGTCTGTTAATCGTCTCGCCACAGCCCCGCGAAGCAGGTACGAGGATCCTCCCCGTCTTCCGGATGAGGAAACTGAGGCACAGAGAGGCCTAGGAACTCAGCCAAGACCTTAAGTCAGTGAACGGCCCAGTCAAAATTTCTCTTAAAAAAAAAAAAAAATCTCTGAAAGTACTCATAATATCCAGTCCATATTTAATGCAACGACTTTAAAACTTTCTTTCTCGAGGCGCCTGGGTGGCTCAGTCGATTAAGCGTCCGACTTCAGCTCAGGTCATGATCTCGCGGTTCGTGAGTTTGAGCCCCACGTCGGGCTCTGTGCTGACAGCTCAGAGCCTGGAACCTGCTTCGGATTCTGTGTCTCCCTCTATGCCCCTCCCCTGCTCGCGCTCTGTCTCTGTCTCTCTCAAAAATAAATAAAACATTAAAAAAAAATTTTTTTTAAGCAAATGACTGGTGGGAAACGCTCCATGCAAACACATGGAAAAGATGTTCTACATTTCTTTAAAGTTTTATAAATAGTGATCCTGACACGTATCTAGAGCTTACTAGGTGCCAGGCACTGTTCTCAGTATTTTTCAATCATTAACTCAATCCCTCGCAGAACCCTACGGAGTATTAGGCTAAACCATATGAAATTGCCAATTACTGACAATTTCCTACGGGGAACAGCAATTGTCTATGGTTGAGCTTAAAATATATCCTTATGATAATTCCATTTTACAAACAGCAAAACTAAGGAACAGAGAGGTTAAGTAACCTACCCAAGGTGGCACAGCCGGTAAGTGAGGTTGCTGTGAATGCCTCCCAGGCAGCCTGGCTCAAGCCCCTGTCCTTCTAACCATTGTTTTGGCTGACGCTGTTTGGTCAATGACTCCTCAAGGGCACCGAGGAAGCTTGCAGCAGTCATGTGCATGGGTGGCGAACTCCCTCCTTGTTTCATGCTTGGGAAACCCTTCAAATTCTTCTTACATTCTTTTCCAGGTTTTCCGAGCTTCCCTGGCCTATTCCGACATGCCAGCATCCAGCGCCCAGGCACCCCTAAAGCACCCCCACCCATGTTGAGTCCTCCGTGCTCCGTCCCCCTCCATGAGGACAGCTGAATTTGTTGGGGACTTAGATGCAGTATGGTAAAGCTCCTCGAGCTTGGCTGTACCTGGGATGCATTTAGCAAACGTTAGTTAAAAAAAATTAGCCTCGGGGCACCTGGGTGGCCCAGTCAGTTAAGTGTCGGACTTTAGTTGAGGTCATGAGCTCACAATCTGTGAGTTCAAGCCCTGCATCAGGCTCCATGCTGACAGCTCAGAGCCTGGAGCCTGCTTGGGATTCTATGTCTCCCTCTCTCTCTCTCTGCCCCTCCCCTGCTTGTGCTCTTTCTCTCTCTCTCTCAAAAATAAATAAACAAAAATTAAAAAAAAAAAAAATTAGCCAGAGGCCCACTGAGAGGCTGAGCCACGTTCTGGACTAGAAGTATTTTCATAGCTCATGAACATATGGAAAGGATTGGGCTGGAGGAGACATCAGCGTTCTCATCGTCCCACTGCCTGCCCTGCCTGGCACAACACCACGCATCGGAACGTCCCCAACACTTAATGACCCACCCTGTCACAGAACCCTCCAGTTACCCAGTGCCCTGTGTCCAGGGCACCGTCCATCAGCTTCTGGAAACGTGAACCACGTCTCGCAAGGGGCGAGGGGCTTGCTTACAGTTTATTTGCCTCTTCAGGCCTTACATTTCCTCTTAAGCATCCGAGCCTCAGGGTCTGTGGGTTCCGACCGAGCAGCCATGTCCCAGCTCTACTGCGGAGCCCTGGGGAGGGCGGCGCCCTCCTGTCTGGAAAACAGTGGGGTAGCACCCAAAACTGGGTGTGGCTCAGGCTCTAAAATTACTGAACAAAGGGAAGATCAAGTGCAGGAATGACTGACTCTAATTCAAACCCCAGAGACACCCCCAACTTGGGTAGACGAGCCCAAGTGGACTGGCCCCAGACAACAGAGACCCAGTGAGGGAAGAGCTCAGACCCTCTGAGTCTCCACCTCCTACTGGGCGGGGCTCCATGCAGGGGCGTGGCCGGCTGGGGTATTTACATGCATTTCCATAGTCCATGTTTAATTACTAGCATTATCTTTGCTTTCATATCTGCTGTCAACCTGAAGATAATCGTCCCATGTTTTATTTTCTGCCAGGTGTATCCAGTCGTATTCATGTCGGACGAAAGTCTACTGCGGTCCTGGCGGTAAAAATACCCGCTCAAGGGACACGGATTTTGGAGAGCACGTGATGGGACGGGATGGATGAGGGCTGGATGCCGGACCTCTCATTTACCGACCGTGTGACTTTGGGGAAGCCATCTGATATTTCTGAGACATACGTCCTCTCTTTTCTAGACCGGTGACTCAACTGAGGACAATTTTGCACACAGGGGACATTTGGCGGTGTCCGGAGACATACTTTTGGCTGTCAGAACCTGGAGGGGAGGGTGCGACTGGTATCTAGCGGGTAGAGGCCAGGGATGCTGCCACACGTCCCACAAGGCACAGGACAGCTCCTTACACAGTGGCCTCGTTCAGCCCGAAGTGTCAACACTGATGTAGAAACTGATGGAGGAAAGGTATGAAGAATACTATAATGACTAGCCACGCCTCTCCCTCCCAGACATCAGGAGTGGAAGCCCTCCGCGGGTGCCCGCCCCCCACCCCGTGCATGCCCCTCCCTCCCTGTAAAGCCCCCCACCCCCTGCAGGCCCCTCCCTGTGGTTGTCATTCTCGTCCACGTCCGCCCCCTATAACAAGGGCATGTAAGTGCAGGTAGACCTCATTGACCTTGGTTTTATTTGCTTCTCCTATTGTCTTCTTGAGACAATGGAAATCATCCCACCTCATTTGACATCTGCAGAAATGAAGCCCAGAGAGGTTGAGTGACTTTTCCTCGGCCACACAGCAAGGCAGGACCCAAGCTGGGCTCAAAGGCCAGTCCTCTGAGTTGACTTCTGGTTTCAAGAGTTGAGCTTGAAGAGCTTTCAAAGAATTTGAAGCACAGGGGTTAATAGAAGTTGATTCTGGGCCTCTCACTCGGGTCAGCCGCTGCTCTCTGGCGTGTGTCAAAAGCATTTCCCTCCGATTTATTTTGCCTCTCCCTAAGTTGCCATTTCATTTCATAAAGGAGCACGGAGGCCGCTGTCTCTCCAGATGGATTGAAAATTGAAGGCTGCCCGGAAGGCCTTTGCCCCTTTCAGGCCAGCCCCTCTGCAGAGCGACGGCCAGCAGGGACAGCAATTTGGCTGCCTCTTATGTTCTTTTTGTTCCTCATGAAAAAGCAGTTAAAAAGAAACCGATTTTTGAGAAAATGACCCAGGTGATTAGATGAAATCGCTTCTCTGGCTTTATGCTGCAGCTGAGAAGCAGCAACCGGACTGGAGGAGGGGGAGATGGGAGTCAGGCGGCAGAGGGATCTGGGTCAGTTACTGCCTTTTCCCCCTCCCCCCAGGTAAGGTCAAGGTTGGGGTGTAGACCCACTTCACAGATGACCCCCCAATCTTATTTTTTTCAATTTATTTAATCAAAGGTATGTGCACACAGATGAATCACACAGTTTTAGAAGGTTTGTTACAGAAGAGGCGTTTTCTTCTTCCCTTTGCTCCAATTTTCTTGCACTCTAGGGTGGCTACTTTCAACACTTTTAGCTGAATATTCTGGTATCTAAATCTAAATAGCATGCTTTTAAAAAGCTCCCAGCCTTCAACAGCTAAGCAGGTGACCAAGGAGACATAATCAGATGTCACTATATGAAGGACACAGATTAAGCTGCATGCACACCAGCAGCCACTTTATGTTCGTGAGGCACATGCAGCTAATGATGTCAAATGGGAAAGGAGAAGATCCCCGTGTCCTATTGCCAAGAAGGAACCTACTTACCAGGAGGGCCAGGACTATTCCCCAGGTCTTCTGTGACTCCTAGTGTGGTGACCGTTCACTTCATTACAGTAGACCTGACGATAAGGGTCAAGTTCCCATCGGGTTAGCAAAATCTTCTAGTAACAGTTGCAACAGCAACAGTAATACAGACACTGTCGGTTGTTTACCCAACAGCCCTCACCTTTCTTTTCTTTCCTACAAACAGATTTTGTGTGGAGGAAGGAGCTAGTGATCTCAAGATCTCAGGGAACCTAACCCATCTTAATCGTAGAGGACCAATCTGTACTATAACCATAATGGTACATCTTTTTCCACTTTGTCAGTAATTGGTTTGGGAGTTGGCACATGAATCTGTTCTGGCTCATGAGATATAAGATATAAGCTGGGGGCTGCCCACCCTGTAAAAAAAAAAAAAAAAAAAAAAAAAACAAAAAAACAGACAAAACTCATGACAAAATCTTTTGCCCCTGACTCTTTCTCCCTTCTAGGGATGGGAGATCTGGATCTTGGCAACCATCTTGTGACCATGAGGACAAAGAGCCGATATGCTGAGGAAGGTAGGACAGAAGTGTGGGAAGACCCCCGAGTCCATGGTGATATCACATTGCTGCCACACCAGCCCAAGGATCTCAGGGCTCCAGAGAGCTTGTTCATATGAGACAAGAAACTGTCGTTGAAGCCTGAGATGGAGTTTGCCAGGTGCTGTGTAATTGCAGCCAAGGGCATTCCCATGGATACCCATTGCTCCCCGTTCGGAATGGGCTCTGATTCCCTCTCATTTCCCCCTGAGGTAAGCAGCAAACATATTGTGTGGCCACCACGAAGAGCCATTTTCCAGACCCTCAGAGTACAGACATGAATTGAATCCAGTCTCTAACATCACAACCACCGGGAACCTAAGGGAAGAAACACGCAAAATGGATGTATTCCTCATGACTGCTACCCGCGTGTCGAGTTCTGTGCTGAGCACTTGACATGGGACCACCCACCCGAGGTCAAAGCTGGTTGAAGAGAGCACCCGCCTTGCCGGACAGTAGTGGTTCTGCTTCTCGTGCACAGTCAACCCCGGGTCCACCCTGAGTCCAGGGGCCGGACCTCACGGGTGTGGCCACCCCGGGAGCCAACAGTAGGCTGTAGCCCCAAACCCTGACCCTTCCTCATCTTCAAC
Organism: Panthera leo; assembly: GCF_018350215.1. Classification (NCBI taxonomy): domain Eukaryota; kingdom Metazoa; phylum Chordata; class Mammalia; order Carnivora; family Felidae; genus Panthera; species Panthera leo. The sequence goes on from NC_056681.1 coordinate 13,194,335, forward strand.
GAAGTGAGTGTGCGAGCCTCCGCTCCAACGAGGGGGAACCCCAGAAACCCCAGCTTATGAAGACTTGAACCAAACAGGTTCCTCTCCTGAAGGGCAGAGGAACACGTGTCTGTTGGCCTCACAGCGTGCGTGTGGCAGGAAAGGTTATAAATAAACTGTCCTCCTTCCCTCCCTCTCTGCTGCCCTCACCCTCTGAACGTTCAGTCTGTGGTTTCTTCTCCCTTTGAAAGCCTCGCCTGGCCTGATGTGAATCCTAATTAAAGTCATGCACAGCGTGACTTTTAATTAGCCTAAGCAACCCCACGAAAGGCGTCAATATTGAGCGGGATGACTGTGCCAAGTGACTCTCCCCCCAAGGATCAGCAGGGTGCCCCAGCTGGTGGGAAGCCTGGCACCCATGCTGGGCAGGGCCACGAAGGGGTCTCGCTGGGCTCAGCCAATCACAGTTCTCATGCGGGGCTGCCTCTTTGTGGCCAGGAGGCAATGACATTTATCCGGGGGTTGCAGATTTATTTCACGTAAACTACACGGGATTGAAAATAGGTCCCAATTAGCGAAGACAACTACCCCCTGAAAGGCATGGCTGGATTTTCTCTCTTGGGGAAAATCAGCAGGGATGGAGGTACAGGCAGGGGTGTAGACCCCACCTCTGGCCTGGGGGGTGAGGGGGAGTGGCAAGGGTTCTGAATCTAGATAATGAGGAGGTGAGTAAATGGAAGATGAAATCGTTCTTTTCTTAACAGATACAACGATCGGAGCACAGTGATTTCTCAACGCAGAAATGATCTCACTCTTCTTTATTCCCCCAAAGCCATGGATTTTTCTGTGCCTTTGCTCATGAATCAACCAGAAACGTGGCGTGGGGGAGGTGGGGCAGCAGCATGCTGTGCTCAGGAGAATTCATTAGGGATTCTGGAATACTGACATCATAATTCACTCCTAGCACAGCGGGCTGCACCTTGCCCGTGCCCAAGGTTGGGGGACCCATTTAAAGCTGCAGGCAGCCTTCCTGCAAAGACACTGGCTCACAGTGGATGGTTGCTTCTGAGTGGGACACCAGGACACCCGCTTAGGGGCCTAGACTCTAACAGCTCCCCCGGTCCATGGAGCTGTCGGCTTGAAGATGGTAAAACATACCAGGGAGCAGGCCTGGGAAACCCTACAGCTAGCAGGGGCAGAAGGTAACTTACGCATGTCAGAAATCGTAAGAAAAGTGGGCAAATAGGATTCCGACTGCCAAAAAGCAGACTTTGGTAAGACACCTACCTCGCTTGCCTACTGAAACAAAGGTAAAAGACTTGGTTAGTGACCGTCTTTCCCCTTAAATTACTTAAGTGCCTTGATCCCTTATTTTATGAGCTTGACATTTTTAAGGAGACAAGACAGATTATTCGATTTCACAAACGGATAATGAGCTCCCACAAAAAGGACACCCCGCTTCACGTGAATTTCAGGAGTGAGAAGGATAGATGTGTAGGTCGGGGACGGGGAGGGGGTGATGCCCCAGTTCCTAGGGCAATATAAACCTGACAGGTTAGTTTGGCAGCTCTGTCCGCGTCAAACGTCCCACGGTCAGTTAACGTGTCTGGGCTACACGGCTTCCAGCGACTGTCCATATGTCTGTCCATCTCAGTGTGACCAGGCGCCTCAGTGACAGGCATGAGATCCTTCCAGAAGAAAGGCACCCTTTCCTTCACAGGGATCACCAACACCCCCCTGCAGGCAATGATGGCTTCTCAAACACTTGTGTGAAACCTTCATCCCGTCTATACAAAGGTGGCGCCTTTGGTCGGCCACCGCGTTGACCAGGATGTGGTATAATTTTGCTCTTCTTCTCTCATTCCTGCTCAGTCCAATGTGGCAGTGAATCTTGTCGGTCCTTCCAAAATGTCCAGCGTCTGACCTCAGCCCCCAACTCCTTGCTGCCTCCGTGATTCGGGTCCCATTCGTCACCCCTCCTGGTTTGCCGTAATGGCTCCTATCTGGGCTCCTTGCTTTTGTCCTTGTCTGCAGAAACCGGACCTGTTCAAGGCTACACGTTTTAACCTTTTCACTTGAAAATTAAACAGGGTCACCGAAAGGGGCGCCTGGGTGGCTCAGTCGGTTAAGCGACCGACTTCAGCTCAGGTCATGATCTCATGGTTGGTGAGTTAGAGCCCCACGTCCAGCTCTGTGCTGACAGCTCGGGGCCTGGAGCCTGCTTCGGATTTTGTGTCTCCCTATCTCTCTGCTCCTCCCCTGCTCTCTCTTTCTCTTTCTCTCTCTCAAAAATAAATAAACATTAAATTAAAAAAAAAAAAACACGGTCACCGAAAAACACACGAAAATGCATCCTTATAACATCCTTATGACCTGGACCAAGTCTAGAAACAGCACTTTGCCCCAAGCCCCTCCATGGCCGCATCCCAGGGCCAGCCCTACCCTCCTTCCAGAAGTAGCCACCTTCTGACTCACAGGGAACACCACCCTCCCTGTCAATCTCCACGGCGTCACCACCCCAGGGGCCTCCTCAGGCCCTAGAGCTAAGGTTACTGATTCGGTAGATCTTGGTGTATGTCTTTTAAGATTCCCCTTCCAGGCCTCTTTTCCTGAGAAGCCCTCTGTTGCCGTCCCGGGCTGTGTGACCAGTAGGGTTTCTCATAATCTGGATCGTGGCGATCCCATATCTATGGTCAGTGAACGCAATCAACACGTTCTCTCCGTCCTCCGCACCTCTTGAAAAATGAAATCTGCATGCAGAGGCTTGGTCAGAATTTTGTGCGAAACTGGAAACAAAGTTCTGACTTGTAAAGGAGGTCTTGGGGAACCGAGGAAGGTGAAGTTGGAAGGTTGGACCACGATGTGAATCCCGCCAACCAAAGACCACTGGGGATTCAGCTACACGGTTCCACTCGTCCTGCCCGCTGCACCAGAGGAGACCCCCCCACGGCAAGCCTGGAGCATCTCGGTAAGAGGGACGGGGAAGTGCTTCTGCACGGCTTGGGCTTCTGCTGAACGCTTCCTCGGGGGGATTAAGGAGGCAGGGTCAACAGGTGGGACACTTTGGTGGCTGGGTAGCTGAAATATTTTTATCTCGGAGGCAGAAAGGTGAAAGCAGGGCTCGCGTTCTCAGTGGTGAAGAGGCAGGCATCACTCACGTTAGCAGGAGAGGGGCATGTTCAATCACTTCTGTGCTCTCTCTCTCTCTGCCTCGTCTCAGATGGTCGTTTTCTGAATGTATTTGTATTCTGTGAGCATTGTGCCTGCTGATATGGCTCCATCATGACCTAACTGCTGGCTGCCAGCTGCCGGAAGGGTTGTTTTCCTCTTTCCTGGATCCCCTCCCGGGTCTCACTGCAAACGGGGCTGATTTTACTTTGTCAGCAGTCATATTGTGGAAGGCCTTGACTATCCATGTGAGGAGGCTTCTATCTAACTTGGGAGATAGGAAGCCACTAAAGATAGTCAGGAGCCAGAGTGACAGTTAGAATTGTACTCAGATAGGGTGTCGGTCTTTTGGGAGAGAAAAGATTGACCAGAGGCAGTGTGATAGTTAGAGGCAGATATTCTATCAGGGCGAGAGCCGGGGCCGTGTGAGTCAAAGCACTAGTAACGGGAATGAAACAGACACGGCAGAGGCATTGGCAGGGCGGGGGGGGGGGGGGGGGGGGGAGGAGCGGGGGGGGGGGGGGGGGGGAGGGGGGGGGGGGGGGGGGGGGGGGGGGGGGGGGGGAGGGGGTAAGAAAATGGCAAAGCTGCACCCAGGACAGGATGTTGGGGATGTGAGAAGATAGTGTGGTGTCTCCCACCCAACAGCCATCCCCACCCTTCTTGCCAACACATCCCTGAGCATTTTCTAGGCAAAATGGGTGGGCCTTGGTGGGTCAAAACCAATCTTGACTATCCCAAGCACCGTGCCCGACACTTCCCGACCCCCCTGCAGTGAGCACTGCCCGTGACCTCATTGTGGCCGAGGGGACCCAAGAGGATGTGTGACGGAGCCCCCTGGTAAAGGTCTGTGTCCTTAAAAAGGACTGGCACAAAAAAGATGCTCCCTGAACTGCCCTTTTATGCCCGACTGCAGCACAAGAAGGCCATGTGATGCCTGCAGCTACCCGGCCCGATCTTTTGCTAAATACCCTTATTTTTTATGAATCATTGTTGGAGTTGCTGTCAGCTGTGGCCCAAAGCATTCTTTTTTTAAATTTTTTTTTTAACACATATTTATTTTTGAGACAAGAGAGAGACAGAGCATGAACGGGGGAGGGGCAGAGAGAGAGTGAGACACAGAATCGGAAGCAGGCTCCAGGCTCCGGGCCATCAGCCCAGAGCCTGACGTGGGGCTCGAACTCACAGACCGCAAGATCGTGACCTGAGCTGAAGTCGGACGCTCAACCGACTGAGCCACCCAGGCGCCCCTGTGGCCCAAAGCATTCTAACCGACACCCGGGGGGAGCCAAAGATGACCCCAATGACCGCAATGTCTTTGAGCCTCGGTGAGTGACCGGATGGCTGAGCAGAACCAGACAAGTCTGAAGGAGAAGTGGACTGGGGGTGGGTAGGAAGATGGCAATGTTTTTGAATCTTCTGGGTTTGAGTTGACGGAGAATGTCAATATCTGGGGCTTGGGACAGAGGCTGGAGCTTGAGAAGGAGGCTCCCAGTGCTTCCGCCGTCTCTGGGAACCTGTTCATCAGCAGAGCAGCCTACAAGGACCTATGGGTCCATGGAGGAAGGAGGAAAGGGGGTGAGAGTCAGGGGGAGCAGACCCTGAGGCTGGGGCCCCAGGAGGGCGGATCAGGGAGGACAGGTCTCAGTGGGGAGTCAGGGAGGGAATGCAGGAGAGGTGGGGGCAACCCATGGGCCGCTGACGCCTTGACCTCCTAAAATAGCCACTCTAACCATTGGACACTGGAGAAAGTTGCCCGTTTTTCTCCAGAGAAGGACGAAGCAGACGCCAGAGCCAGTTCCTGGTACACTGCTTTCTTTTTCCATCTTCCTTCATTTCTCTTCCATTTCATGAGATGAGAAACCAACAGAGGGTTTTAAGCAGAGATATCGCGCATCACCTAGACTACTTCGATGGGGTGATGAGGGCGGGAGGGGAGAGGCAATGAGAAGGCCGTCACTGAAACCAGGTATGAGACCCGGTGGCTCGGACCCGGGGGCAGCAGTGGAGGTGGTGGGGAGCGGTGGGGATCTCTTCCAAAGATCGGGCCCATACAACCATCCCGGTGGATCGGCTGTGGCTTAGGAGAGAAAGGAAGGTGGTAAAGATGACCCCCAGGTGCGGGTCCTGAGCAACTGGAAGGATGGCCTGGCCATTGATCGAGATGGAGAAGACACAGATTGAGAGGGAGGTATGAGTCTCAATTTGGAGAGGTTACATTAGCGTGTCTGGGCCACCAAATGCACAGGATGGGAGCTCAGGGGAGCGTTGGCTTGGATGTATACACGGAGGCGAAGGTAATGCCTTCAGCCAGTGAGGACTCCCAGGGAGAGGTCGGGGGAGTCTCAAGAAAAGAAGAGCGCCCCCCTCATTTCCCAGGCCCGGATGCACTGTGTGATCTTGAGCCGTTGGTTTGTCTACAGGAACAGCGGTGGAAGGATCTGATCTCTGAGATCCTGACCTCTCTGTGACTCTATAATGGTCCAGGCCGACCGCTCGCTGCCTAAGAGCTGCAGACTGATGAAATGGCTGCTGGCCTCCGTCAGCGCCGGCCCCTATGGGGACGAAGACCTGGCTATCATGGGCTGTCACCACATTGGACACGATGCCCGTGCACCCGGAGGGAGATGTTGGACGCCCCCAGTTCCGCAAGCCACGATGCTGGAGGCGTCAACCAGCAAGGTCCTGACTATCTCCTGTGCTCTACAATAGGAAATCGGAACCGTTATTCAAATCACTCCAGCTGGGAATGTCAGGAGAACTGCAGTGGCCAGTGGGGTCATCCTGCTCTGCGGTCACATCCTTGGCAGGCCATTTGCCACCTGTTTATCCACCAGCAGGAAATGAGAGTCTACAGACACAGCCAGGATCCCTCTGCTGGACATCTTCTCCCCGTGAACAAGGAGGCGGCCATTCTTCCTCACCCCGGAGCCCTGTGGATGTGATCGTCCACATTATAGGGGGACCGGGTCCCGTGGGGGCACGTCGCCCTATTTACACAACGTCGTCTTCGGCCAGTGCTCAGAGGCGGGGCCCTGGAGAATGGAGAGACCTTGGTTTCCAGGTCATGCAGGCTATTTTCGGAGAGAGCAGAACGAAATGGAAACTAGAAGAGATTGACGGGTTCTGTCGGTGTACCGGAAACTGCCTGGCACCCAGAAGGTCAAAGTTGGCACGCTGCCCAAGCACTCTGTACTAATGGAACAATAAGAAACTCTCCGTAAGCTGCACTCCCCTAGGTGGTGGGTGTGGTGGTTAGAAGCATGAACTCTGGAGACACACTCCGCTGGTTCAGATCCTGGCTCGGTTGTTCTTCTAACTGCATTACCTTGGACAAGCGACCCAATGGTCTCTGTGCTTAGAAGCTTCGTACGAGAAAGGAGTGTAATAATGGTACCCACTTTATATGAGGATTACGTGAATTACCTTGTGTAAGGGCCTTAGAACATCGCCTGAGGCACCGAGAGTCTCGTATGAATGAGGCTCGATGTTCCTAAGGACGGGTCCCTCAGCCAAATCCCAGCCTACTATTTGGAGAACCCCTGGACGACATCTGCACTCCGAGCTCTTTCAGTACACGACGGGAAGACCCCAGCTCACACATGACTTCCTTCTGCTCTCTGGCCTGATCGAGCCGGTAGTTACTGACCGGGAGTCTGCAGCTCCCTATGTGGGCAGCTCTGGGCCGGAAGCAGAGACCCTTACAATGAAGATGTGGAGCCAAGACGTAAACGTGTGACCTGCTGACCGGAAAGAGGGGTGCAAGTCACGTCCAGGATAGTGACCGGAAAGCGTCAAAGGACAGCACACGATTAACACCCATACCCTTGGGTGAACAGTGAGAGACAGGACGGTATTTGAACAAAGAGCATCAGCAGACCACGTACTTAATGAAGACCTCCAAGAATCAACTAGAACTTCCAGAGATTATAATCGTGTCCGGAAGTCCAACGCGCTACAAGGTCAGTACATATTTAGGGAGCCGACTGAGTCCGTGATAACATTCCCATAAAGAGAAGAGCACGTAAGGAAAACCTAGGCATTTGTTGAAAAAGGAAGGGAGTTTAGGAGGAAATTGCTCTACCAGATTTGATGTTGATGTGAGAACAACAAAAAGGTTGACGGAACAAAATCCAGATTCCCAAATTAACGTGCCCTCTGTATTAAAAATAAGCAGTTATTCTTTCTCGTTGCCAAGTAGTGAAATCCTGCCATTTGCAGCAACATGGATGGAACTGGAAGGTATTATGCTGAGTGAAATAAGTCAGTCAGAGAAAGACAGATGTCATATGTTTTCACTCATATGTGGAACTTGAGAAACTTACCAGAAGACCATGGGGGAAGTGAATGGGAAAAACCAGTTACAAACAGAGAGGGAGGGCGGCAAACCATCAGAGACTCTTAAATACAGAGAACAGACTGAGGGTTGATGGGGGAGGGGAAAATGGGTGATGGGCGTTGAGGAGGGCGCTTGTGGGGATGAGCACTGGGTGTTGTATGTAAGCGATGAACCGCGGCAATCGGGCCCCAAAACCAAGAGCATACTGCACACACTGTAGGTTAGCCAACTTGACAATAAATTATATTAAAATAAATAAGTAAATAAAATAAAAAGTATAAATAAATAAATAAAATAAAAAATAAAAACAAGCAGTTAAACCCAAACCAGAAACAAATCTAATTTTCCACAGCAGTGATATTCAGCACTTAGAGGCGACAACATGTGTCTGCGATCCATATGAGTAAAACTATGGAAAGAAAGAAAGAATGCGATGCATAGTATATTCCTGGATGGAGTTAATCCTGGCTGGGTATTTACTGCCTCTTTCTTCAATCTATAAAAAAATGAAGTTCCACAAGGTTGCCATGAGGTACATGGCCTAACATGAATTTGGAAAGGTAAGTCATAGAAAATTTTTTTTGAAAAAAAGAAATCATGGCGTGAGCTCTACCAGGGACTCTCACACGTCAAATTGTAATAACTGAAATGTGGAGCTGGTTGGGAACAGAGCCACAGAG